>NC_040907.2:86592129-86896501 GCF_004126475.2 Phyllostomus discolor | reverse complement strand
ATATAAGAACTCAGCTGCTATCTACCAGGTGTATCTCACTATACTTACCCTCGTGACCATGCCTGCTCTAAATAAATCCTTCCTATGTTTCCCAGGCCAAGATTTTTCCCTAGACCTCACTCAGGCCCTCTCTTCTCTACCCTTTCAAGGGTAAACCTTTCTGCAGTAGCCACCCTACCACCACACCCACACATCCAAGTCCTGTAATTCCCTTCAAGGCCCAGCTCAAACCTAAACTTCTCAAGCTCTACATCAACACTACCTCTTCCATAAAGTCCCCTAATTCTCACAGATCACTGTTTCTCTACCCTGTCTTCATTCAATCCTCTGGGGATTTAAAAAATAAAAGTTCCAGAAGGTCGGGCCTCAGCCATGCTTTGTTGGTCTGAGGTGTGGACCAGAAATCAGCTATGAAGTGACTTCTTCATGCTCTGAAACCTCATAACACTTCACAAGTACGTCCCTTGCAAGACTTTGTACTTTCAACTGCATATTTTAATTACAAACAAAATGTATTTAAACTATAACTCTTGGAAAACGGGATCAGTATTTGATTTTATCCTCAAGTATCCACAAGAACAGTGACTTGAACTACCAGACTAGTCAACTATCATTGAATGGGGAGACAAAGAAAGAATTTTAATACTCATCAAAAATATAATTCAAAAATATGGTTTGAAGCAAAAGCCTACCAAAAAAAGCCTATCACCACCTGAAAAACTAATCGATATTTCAACAGCTCAGATGTTAAGTTCTGCCTGACACATGTGATATAGCCAATGTATAATATAAGGAGAAATGACATATCCCCAAAACAAGAAACATGATTAAAATAAAGCAGGTCCAGGGATAACCATGTCTTGGGTCTCCCCAGACATCCAACTGCTTAAAATTCCCTGAATTGATCATGCTCCCTTATGCCCCAGGCTTTAAATGCACACCACAATCTCTAACACACTACTGTACATTCTTCACCTGGGTCTTACTACTCATTGTGAAAATACCTTCTATGATGGAAAGCTTTCCCGTAGGTCAAAATCCTAGTTTAAGTCCTTGCTCTGCACTCCCTTAATGCTTGATAATACAGGGTCCAGCAGAAGTGAAGCTTGAGTGTGGTTGGGAGGGTATATGAATCTTACACAAGATAAACAGCAATTTGAACATTTCACCTGAAATGTCATATGGTGTGCTTGAGTGTCATATTGTTATGTTACAGAATTACATGCTTATGATTTTGTATTAAAAAAGGGGCATTATTTCATGGACCCTGTGTTATCCCTATTATAGCACCTATCAAAAATTAATTATTACTCCGCTTATCTAGGTCCCTATTGGTTTCTACAAGGAGAGGGAGACTCCCATCACTTGACTCAATCATCTTGTATAAAGAATGGCACTTAGGAAGGTTTCAATAAATGGTAAATGAATAAATGAATGAATGAATGAATAAGGAAAGAACTTTAGTTTGTTTGTCTGCAAAAATGAATGAGTTAATGTCCAAGGTCTCTTCCAGCTTCATATTCTACTAGAATAAAGAATCAATAAAATCAGATAACAATTATGTATAACAAAAACTTGGATCCATCTTTGGAGTTGAATAATATCTAAATCATAGTATAACAAGTTGCTGGTTTATACAAGATTTTCTTTATATATCATTTTAATATTTAAGCCTGAAGACAGCAAATTGTTGTTACATTTATTTTGCTTATTATGGTGAGAGAAATTTCTCTTCAAAAAACATTACATGTTCATTAGCAATCTTAATTTTAACACAGGGTAATACATTTTACATAGGTAGGGGAAAAAACTATAGATATTTCATAACTATGGGTAGGTGAATATTAAGAAAATATTTAGCCCTGGCTGGCATAGCTCAGTGGATTGAGCGCGGGCTGGGAACCAAAGTGTCCCAGGTTCGATTCCCAGCCAGGGTACATTCCTGGGTTGCAGGCCAGAACCCCCAGCAACTGCACATTGATGTTTCTCTCTCTCTCTCATTCTCTCTCTCTCTCTCTCTCTCTCCCCCTCCCTTCTCTCTCTAAAAATAAATAAATAAAATCTTTAAAAAAAAAAAAAAAAAGGAAAATATTTACATTTGAGGCCTAAACAAATGGGTTATTATCCAAGAGAATACTCAGCCCAGAATAAATGACTATTAAAAGTTATATGAGTAAGGTCCACCCAGCTTCTGGCCCAATTCCACTTTCAACCTTGGATAGAGCAATTATTACTGAAAATAGTCATCTCTACAATGAAGATGTATAAAAGAAGAGCCTGGCTTTAGAATTTAATCATTCTTATTAATCTTCCAAGGCAATGATATATAACATATGGTAAATTATTTACAATAAAATGAATGTTATTTTCTGTGAGGACTTAGCTTACAGTCAGCTGGGAAGCTATCACATTCCTAACCTTGTACAAACAGGTGATTAAGCTATCCAAACAAACTAAACTTTACATATTTGTTTGGGAAGTCTTATATGACTACAACAAAGTTAAAGTCACTTACATGCACTAATTTACACATTAATAATTAAATTGCTTGAGTTACACATAAACAATTATTGTATAATTATCCCAACTTCATTTCCTAGATGAAAGCAAAATAGAATACAATCCCCACTATTTTTAAACAAGGCAGAATAATTTTCATTTTTTTTTCTTTGATAATTTTTTCTATTTTTAACTTGCATCAACGTTGAAGTTTTCCCAGATGTTTCGTCTGTAATAACATGTGATTCCCTTGGTCTTAAAGCCTTAAAGTAATGCCAAAGGATAAACTCAAAATATTAAAAGCCTTTTCAACAAAGCATAAGGAAATACCTGCCCCATGACCTGATCAACCTGCAAGAGTGACAGAAGCTCGGCTACCCTGTAAAAAAACTTACTTTAAAACTCACTAATGGTAAGGGACAGAAAACTGTACTTGAACAATGATTAAAATAAAATTAGAAAAAAAAACACAACAAAAAATAAAAGAGAAAAAAACTCACTAATGTATGAGACCTTTAAAAAATCAGATGGGAAGCTTAAAAGGATTTCAGTAAAAGTATTTTCCCTTCCATGCCTTTTTTAAAATGCCACTGCATTCTAACGAGTAACATAACAAGTATACATAGAAAGTGTGGTAAGGTCAAAGAAGTATTTCGTCCCCTTAAATTCCTGAAAATTACGAAGTTGCTTTGATTTTGCAAGTGTCATTTCAAAACCACATGATCTTAAACAGAGGAACAAAACCATAATTCAGTGGTTGGATTAAAAGAGACGTAAGTGCAAATTTGTCTTACCTACAAACTTATCCCTTTCTGTATTTGGGGGCAGAAAACTGTGGCTCTTCCTAACATGGATTACATACAGGAAGATTCCAGACACAAGTGCTTTGCAAATACAGTTAACAAGAACTAAATCAGGCTTCCCTGCGCCCAGTCCTACGTTCAAGGACCAAAACGACCAACTTTATCCACCACTGTAACATGATAGTTCAGAAAACTTTACGTCTTCAGAAAACAGGCACGGGAGAAAAATCAGTCATGAAAAGCTTCAAGAGAAAACTTGCTCAGCGACAGAGGGCTTGAATCCCTGAAGTTTGCCCAATTATTCACCCACGCCTAAAGCCCAGACCACCCCATCTTTTGTACACATTAGATAACAAAACTCTAAACGGCTCATGACTGAAATGCAAAATCCCAAAAACTCAACATATACCCCATAAAGGGAAAAAAACCCATGGCAAAGTAACTCCATAGCACACCAGCCGCCCACGTCGCACCCCAAGCGACAGCCAGACCGGCACTCACCCACCGTTCGCACGGGAGGCCCAGACCTGGGGCTTTTAAAATCTGGAGCGCGGTAGGATCCCTTACTCTCCTGAGAAAGATTCTTATCCCCACCTCAGAGCTCCGTTTAGAGCGTACTGGGCGCTGCCATTTTGACAATAAAGCGGCCCTTGCCCAGAGGCCCCTTACCCAGTAGCCCTGAGCGGAGCCGGAGCGCCAAGGAACCACTGACCCGTAGACTCCGCGCCCCGACGCCGTGGTGCCCGTGTGCAGAGAGTTGCCCCCACTCAGGGTACACCGACAGAGAGCGACCTTAGCAAAAGGACCCCGGAAACCCCAAACGGCCTCTCAGGCAGCGCCGAGGGGACCTCAGCGGGTGGGGCAACTGCAGCCAGTGGAAGGGTGTCCGAAGGCAAGCATTCAGTTACCCGGACAACGGGGCCTCACGCCCAGCGGGGATGCCACGGGGTGCTGTGCTTAGAAACTCAAAGGTCTTCGCCGTGACGCGGTACGGTTCCGACGAAGGAATCCTTTGACCCGCTGCACGTCCTCAGTACTCCTGTGCTCAACTCTCTAACCTCCTCCTTTCCGGAGGAGCGTTGCGCGGTGCACAAGCAAGCCCCCAGGTCCCACGCCCATTGCCTAGCTCTGTCCCCTCTGGACCCCTACTGTTTCCCACCCTCAGCCCGTCCCCAGGCCTGCTACAATCCAGAGACTCCTTGGGAAAACGCGAGCGCGACCGCCTTCCTCGTGGGCGCCTCCCCCTTAGCTGCCCGAAGCCCGCCTGCGCCCGCCTGAGCCCGCCTCCCCAAGCCGCGAGCGAGGCGGGTCTCCGTCTGCAGCGGCCCGAGGCGCGGCGGCAGCTGACCCAGGCTGAGGCCTGACCTGCTAGCGAGAGGAAACTCTGCTACATTTTGTTTCGTTCGTGGTTTTGCATAGCCTGAAACTTTGTGATTGGGTTAATCGCGGGACCTCCGCGAAAAGGACCCATTTATTTATTTTTTTTTCCAAAATGGCAGCCTCCAGCCGCGCGCAAGTGTTAGATCTGTACCGGGCGATGCTGAGAGAGAGCAAGCATTTCAGCGCCTACAATTACAGGTGACCCGTCGGGCGGCGGGGGCCGGGAGGTCCGGGGTGCTGGCTGCCTGGGAATGTCTCCGAGTGCGGAGAGTCCATGTCTTACGCCTGCGATCTTGGATAAGTGGACTCCAGCGGGCGAGCGTGGTCCTCTGGAACTTCTCGGGGAAGGGCCGGGGACTTGCACTTCATTGTGGCAAAGATGAATGTTGTGCGCCCCCTCCCCAAGTTGGATACCGCGGTTTGAGCTCTGGTAGTGTGGTTATTGGTGTGTTTCTGCCATAGGAAGGATGGACGTGGAAGCTGCAAGCATTTAAGTTAGCACCAGTTCGTTGTATACGTAGAACTTCCTACAGAATTGGTAGAGTTGACAGAAGTGTCCAGTCAGTAGCACAGGTCCACAAGCTAAAGGCTCGGTTACTCTTCCCACTCCTTTAATTCCCTACATGTGTTAGCCATTCATTACATGTGTTGCAAGAATCAAATCCGTCTACTTGGGATAATTGGTGGAAGCAGGAGTGAGAGAATTGGAAGGAGGAGGCACAAGTAGCAATAAAGTTATAAAGGTCTCACGAAAACATTGGTGGAAGCAGGAGTGGGAGAATTGGAAGGAGGAGGCACAAGTAGCAATAAAGTTATAAAGGTCTCACGAAAACCTCAGGCTCTGAAACGTTTATCGTGGCCTCACCAGGTGGGGAGCCAGCTACTAGGATCTTAGCAGCAGGAAAATGACAGTGTAAACTCTTAGCATCCTTAATATAGCGCACAACTTCTCTTCCTGCCCCATTCTCCTATTTGCTGAGTCCCTTATTTTAATTTTTTACTCTCTGTATCGTTTGTGCACTTTGGAGTCTCAGCTTTACTTGTGGACTTTTTTCTCTGCATTCTTTCAGATTTGGTGTCTTCTATTAACAACCTGATTCTCTCTGCATTTAAAACATATTCCCAAAGCAAGAGTCTGATGAGACCAGCTCATTTCATTATACCAGGTCTCACTTTTGGTGATTAGCCAGCCTGTGGATTGGGTTTCCAATGAACAAGGCCTACCCTTAGAACAGACCTGGTTAAGTAGTGCCCCACTCCCTTCCGTATGAGCTCGCAGCCCCTTCGATGGGTAGACTACTACAACCTCAGCTGGCCAACAGAGCACTAAACCTCTCAAGCAGTGACTGTCTAATTTTTAGATACCTGCAAGGAAAAGGAACATATGTTAACATCTAAATCATACTGATGAGATTATATCCACCTGGTCAGTTAGTTAAGCATTTCATGGGAGTGCATGGTTTTATTTAATGACTTTGGCTTTGGAAGGTAATGTTTGTAAATAGTAGTAAAATTAACCAAGTAGCACCAAGAAGTTAACCAAGTTTGTTGAAGGAATCCACAAAATATGCACATTAACATTTGGAAATCAATAATTTTCACCAGTTTGAAAGAAGATATTGTGTCATTTAAATTTGCTGAGAATAAACAGGAACTGGGGATCAGCAGACAGGTCACACACTGGAAAGACAGCAGAGGGAAGATCTGGGAGCACATGGTAGAAAAGTCAAGTAGAAGCCCTCAGAATATAGAAACTTAGACAGGTCCCTCAACCTCAATGTTGTCATTTTCTTGCTTCTAAAATTAGCCTGATGTAGTAGATAGTCTCTAAGGACTCTTCCATTTCTAAAATTCCATTTGGAAATTACTTATGAGCCAGGTAGTGAAATAGACATTTAAGACCAGGTATTTCTAAAGTGAATAAATGCCAAGTCAACAGCAGTAAACTAGAGAAAGTCATTCAAGGCTGTACCTGGTAGGCAGAAAATTGAAAATGAGTTTCAGTGTGAACTACTATATAAGTCAATATACATTTAGAGAATAATTGTTCAAATTATACTTTCAGTAATGCTTTTGAGCTAAATTTATTATCCTCATATAAATATATTATCCAGAGGAATCTGGTAATCATTTTGTACTGTTTCCTGAACTCATGGACCTAAACCCTGAGATTCCCACTAATATTATCTCCTAAGATAAATTTTTTAAAAACCTTGTTATAAAATATACCCTTCTTTTGTATTAAGGCTATGTCTCATGACTTTCAAAGACAGCCCTTCACACCTGTCCTCTTCTATCTGGAATGGCTTTTAATCATCCTTGTCTTGAGTTTATCCCCTTCCTTTGAGATTCAGTTCATTCATGACCTTGGAACACAGGTTTCCCTGATTCTTCTCATTCCACATCTCCCAACACCATCTAAATGGGTTTTGTTTCTATGTATTCTTTTACTTCAGTGCTTTCAAAACAATCTGAAGAATTCTTTGTGCAGTGCCATAGCAGACCCTGAAGATAGAAAGATGAGAGTTTGGATTCAGCAAGGCACCTACCATCAATGGCTTTTTTTTTAACAAACCTCTGTGGAACACACTTATAGAAATCATTTTCACAAACTGTGGTAAGTGCTATGACAGGCATGCACAGATTATAGTATCAAGAATGCTTCCCAGAACATGACACTGGATCAAAGGCATGAAGTGGCACAGTATGCTCAGATAATGACAAACAATAGACTAATGCTAGAGAGTAAAGTATGACTCAAGGGGTAACAAAAAACAAGACTGAGATTGGAAAGGGTCACATTTTCAAGGGCCAAGAGGCCATGCTAAGGAACCTGGAATCTGTTCTTCAGTAACAGTCAATAAAGAGCTTTAAGTTGTAAAGTGACATGGCCACATTTGAACATTTGGTAGATCATTCCAGCAGCAATATGGAAGGTATTTTGAGGACTAAATACAAGGATACCAAATGGGAATTGGTTATGATTACAATAGTGCTAAGGAAAGATTAGGGCCCTGATGAGGGCAGGAATAGTGGAAGATGGAGAAAAAAGAAATATTTGATTAATTAGAAAGTGAAATTGTTAGGACTTGAATGATTGGATCCAGGAATAAAGAAGAGAATCCAAGGAGAGTCTAGGATGACATCCAGGTTACCAGTTAAGCTGAGGCACAGAGAGGTTCATGGTGAGTACAGAAGGATGTCATAGAGTGGTGAGCCTTAAATGAGTTAATTCTTGTCAGACAGTTAGAATTGTGCCCGACACCAAGTATGCAGTTTGGAATGTTATAAACAGAATTAAAATCTTACTAGGTGAAATTTCCAGGAACAGTATTTAGAGCAGTAGTTCTCAACCAGAAAAGTTTTATTTGACAATGCCTGGAGACATTTTTGATTGTCACAACTGGGGTAAGAGGATACTTCTGTCATCTAATAGTAGTGGCCAAGGATACTCCTAAGCACAGGACAGTCCTCACAACAAAGAATAATCTGACCCAAAATGTCAATCATGCCAAGATTAAGAAATCCCAGATTAAGATGAGAAGATTGGTTGACTTGGTATGCTGTTTTCAAAAACATCAAATTTTAAAGTGTTAGTCAAAGAAGAACCCCTCATGGAGTCCAAGAACAGACAATCTAAGAATGAGGTCCTCAGACTTCCTGGTCTTGTTACCAGCAATGTTGGCCCTTGATTCTTGAGTTTAGCAAAGAAGGAATTCAGAACCAAGAACTCTAGCACAAGAGGCAGTTTATTTAGCATGAAAGTGAAAGTACACTTGAAGAGAAGATTCTAGTGGGCTGCTCAGAGAGTTGCCTTGGCCTTTTAGAAAATCACAGATACAGAAGAAGTGAGCCAGCTGGGCTGTGTGGACTCAGGAAACAAGTTACAGAGGCAAAAGAAGGGCCTTTGGGGACAGGTTCAGGGGGTTAACTGGGGGCAAGCTGCCACTGCTTGCTGCTCCCCTGGTTGCAAGTCTTGTGTGGGCCCTTAGAGCTTACGAAAGAGAAAGCATAGATATACACCTGAAGAAAGAAGGCAGATGTGTGCTCTAGAGAGACAGTGTGAGCACTGGGCCCTTTGTCTTGAGGGTTTTTATCTGTTCTAAAGGCAGTAATTTTATGGGAGAATACTCATCAACTTTCTATGTGTATTCTTTAATATGCTGATTCATCAAAATGACCATATAGGGTCAGGATCTCTACTGATTCATCAGTGCTAGGGTAAGGGGTCACATGTGATTGCATCTGGTCCTGATGTCAGCCGTGATTTAGCTTAATCTGGGTCTGCTGCTTTTCTGGGCCTGGAGCTAAAACACAATTGAGGCTAGATGTCATCCCTAGTTTAACAAAAACTCTTTGTCTCTGTGGTCAATAGACCCAACGCTTTGTTCCTAAGATTATTTGATGCTGATCAGACCTTATGAGAGCCTGATTCTTAAGGGAATGAGTGGGTCATGCAAGGGAGAAAGAGGCAGGTGAATCAGGGTGCTGGATCAGGCCAGTTTAAATGAGCTGTCTCAGTTTCCCCATTCCACATGGCAAGGAATTCCTAATTTCTTACTATCCTATCTCAGTCTCAGGATTCTTTTACATTGTTGAATGTTACTGGGTGCCCCAAAAAGCTTTCTTTATGTGACATAGTTATCAATATTTATGACATTAGAAATAAAAACTAAAACTCTTACAAACACCTGTTTTTTAAATATAGTTTATTCATTATGCTGTTACAGTTGTCCCATGTTTTTCTCCTCTTTATTCCCCTCCACCTTGTACCCTACCTCCCACCATCAATCCCGCACCTTAATTCATGCCCATGAGTCATACATACAAGTTCTTTGGCTTCTCCATTTACCATGCTATTCTTAACCTCCCTTCGTCTATTTTGTACCTACCATTTATGCCTCTTATTCCCTGTACCTTTTCCCCCATTCTCACAACTCCCATCCCAGCTGATAACCCTCCATGTGATCGCTAGTTCTGTGATTCCGTTCCTGTTCTAGTTGTTTGCTTACTTTTTGTTTTTTGCTTTTTTAGGTTTGGTTGTTGATAGTTGTGAGTTTGTTGTCATTTTACTGTTCGTATTTTTGATATACACTTTTTCTTAGATGAGTCCCTTTAATATTTCATATTATAAGGGGTTGGTTATGATGAACTCCTTTAACTTGACCTTATCTGGGAAACACTTCATCTGCCCTTCCATTCTAAATGATAGCTTTGCTGGAGAGAGTCATCTTGTATGTAGGTCCTTGCTTTTCATGACTTTGAACTTCTTTCCAGCCCCTTCTTGCCTGCAAGGTTTCTTTTGAGAAATCAGATGATAGTCTTATGGGAACTCCTTTATAGGTAACTCTCTCCTTTTCTCTTGCTACTTTTAAAATTCTCTCCTTATCTTTAATCTTGAGTGATGTAATTATGATGTGCCTTGGTGTGTGCTTCCTTGGGACCACCTTCTCCAGGACTCTAAGCTTTCTGGACTTCCTGGAAGTCTATTTCCTTTGGCAGATTGGGGAAGTTCTTCATTATTTGTCCAAATAAGTTTTTAATTTCTTACCCTTCCTCTTCTCCTCCTGGCACCCCTATGATTTGGATGTTGGAATGTTTTAAGTTGTCCTGGATATTCCTAAGCCTCTCCTCATTTTTTTGCATTCTTGTTTCTTCATTTTGTTCTGGTTGAATGTTTATTTCTTCCTTCTGCTCCAAACCATTTATGTGAGTCCCAGTTTCCTTCCCTTCACTCTTAGTTCCCTGTACATTTTCCTTTATTTCACTTTTCACAGCCTTCCCTTTTTCCTCTATTTTTCAACCGTACTCAACCATTTCTGTGAACATCCTGATTACCAGCGTTTTTGAACTGTGCATCTTTTAGGTTGGCTATCTCTTCATCGCTTAGTTATATTTTTTCTGGAGCTTTGATTAGTTCTTTCATTTGGGCCATATTTTTTTTGTCTCATTGCACCTATTACATAGTAAGGTGCAGAGCCTTAGTTATTCACCAGGGAGGGGCAACCCAGGTCACTGTGTTATGTTACTCTATGTTGGGAAGGTGTCTAAGAGGGAACAATGTCACTTGCTCAGCTCTTGGCCAGCTTTCAGTCACTTCCTCCACTACCCACAAGCAAGTTGTGCCCTTCTGGTGCTGATTCCCAGGTAGGTGGGTTTGTGTACATTTTAGGACCCTGTGGGTCTCTCTAATGAACTCTCCCATGAGGCCAGGAGTTTCTCCCACTGCTACAACCCCCAGAGGTTTTTTTTTCAGTCAGAGGTTTTGAGGCTTTATTTCCCAGCACTGGAACCCTGGGTTACACTGTCTGTCTTGCTCCCCTGTTGTTCCTCCTGATTTACCTGCACACAAATGTGGGATTGCCCACTCAGCCAGCTGCTGTCTTTCCCATCCCCGTCCTCTGGCTGCCTCTTTGCCTCGAGTCCTCTCCACCCCAGCTGCCTATCTCCACCCCTCCTACCAGTCTGGATGAATATTTCTTTAACTCCTTGGTTGTGGAACTTCCATGCAGTTGAATTTTCTGGCAGGTCTGGTTATTTTTTGTTTTTAAGTTTGTTGTTGTCCTTCTTTTGGTTGTGTTTGGAGGCAAAGTGTATCTACCTATGCCTCCATCTTGGCCGGAAGTCCAGCTTAAAAAAAAAAAAAAAACAATTTTTAAATGAATTAATAAACCCATTGCTTATTAACATAAGTAACATTTTTATAAAGAATAATCATTTTTCTTCTTTCAAAAAACATCAATGACAAGAGTGGCATTGAAATTGTTTTAGTTCTCTAGTACTCATTTCCACATCAGTTTTTTATTTTTAATATGTTTTTAAAGATTTTATTTACTTACTTTTAGAGAGAGGGGAAGGGAGAAAGAAATAGAGAGGGAAACATCAATGTGTGGTTGCCTCTTGTATGGCCCCCTCCACTGGGGACCTGTCCTGTAACCCAGGCATGTGCTCTGGCTGGGAATCGAACCTGTGACCTTTCGGTTCTCAGGCTGGTGCTCAATCCACTGAGCCACACTATTCAGGGCTAATCTCTACATTAGTTTTAACTTTATACATCTCCTCTCATTTAGTAACTTAAAATCCTCAAATATGTTCTTCACTTTAATAAATGTAACTTCAAACTCCTCGCTGAGAAAGTCTTCACTTCATTCTGAAACTAAAACCTGCCTTAACGAGAAGTTATGGATGTGTTGAAATTCCCATCTTCACGTTCTTTTCCATCTTTTATACCTTGACTCAATTTAAGCTACATATCACCTGGGACAGCTATAGGTTGCTGAGCATAAAATGTTGCATTTTGTTCCCAGGTATTGTTAACAAGATGATTAGGCATTTCCCACTCCCACAACCAGTAAAAACTTCTCCCCCTTTTTAAGCCTTGAAATGCCTGCATATGTTATAAGGAATCAAAGAAGCCATAAAATTCTGTTATTGGCAGCCAAATAAGAGTTTTGCTCACCATAAAACGTTGAACAGATCGTACCTCTCCGTGAAAACTGCTTTTCTTTAACTTTGTTATTGCAGGCTATACAAGAACACAAAGAAGAAGAGGAATATAAGAGAAAAAGACTACTGTTAATTTTCTAAGTTCTTCTCAAATTGTGTCTTAAGTTTTTCTGAATTTACTCTACTGAGCTTATATATAGCCTGTGGCACTCTTAGAACTGCTGTCACCTGGTCCCTTCCTACCTAGTCCCACAGCAACTAGAAGCAATTTGTGTCAAAGGAAAACAGTTGCTCAGACTTTTGAAAGATGGATTATTCATTATCAGTAAATATGCTCAAAATTTCAAAAAATTGGTTACTAACTTGTCATATTGAAAAATAATGGTTTTGAAAAATAAGTAAAAAATGTAGAGTTAACTTAGAGAAGAAAACATTTAAGATATTCAGCATTGTAAATTTGTTGGGTGGAAATAACATTTTTTACCCTTGACAATAGAGGGAAGTGTTAAATAATTAGAGCCCTGGCCAAGTGGCTCAGTTGTTCGGAGTTTGGTTCCATGCACCAAAAGGTTGCAGATTTCATCCCCAGTCAGGGCACATACCTGGTTGCAGGTTCTATCCCCAGTCTGGGAGTCTATGAAAGGCAACCAGTCAATGTTTCCCTCTCGGAAAGATGTTTCTCTCTCTCTCCCGCTCTGCCTCCTTTTCTCTCTAAAATCAATGAGCATATCCTCAGGTGAGGATTTAAAGTAATAATAATTATTATTATTAAAGCAGTGTGTCTTTGCTGATTTATTGAGTTTATTTTCTCTGAATTTTCAATTTGCCCTTACTCTATTTATTTATATTTTACCTTGGTCCCTAAGGCATTTTAAAAACTTACAAGAATACATAAAATAAAATACAATAAAATGAAATAATTGTTATAATTAAAAAATAAGCCCTAACTGGTGTGGCTCAGTGGATTGAGTGCCAGCCTGCAAACTAAAGGGGCGCCGGTTCGATTCCCAGTCAGGGCACATGCCTGGGTTGCTGAAATGAGAGAATCAGAGCAAAGAGAAAATAAATGCAGCGAATATAAGAAAGTGGAGAGTAAAGTTACTACCAAATTCAGTTATAAGTATATTGGTCTTTCTTAAAGTATCTTTAAATTATTCCATGTTGCAGTAGGGTAACTATTTTCCTCTTAATGCACAGTGCACTTACAGAACATTCTATTTGAAAATTACTGTAATGAGCATCATAGAAAATTGACTGCCTCTTGATGACTCACGACAGTAGTCATACGCATGCTTTGTTATGTTAAGTCGTATCCTATTACTGCTCTTTTGTGAACCCCTTCCTGACCCTGAATCCTACTATCTGTCAGGAAAGGGGTCAAGTATTATATTTTTACATGTCTTAGCATTTATTTTATCAGTTAACTGATGCCTAGCCAATTTAGGAAAATTCTGACCTTCAGAAATCAAATTAAGTAATAAAACTGGATACATTTAATTACTAAATAAAACCAAGCTGTGAATGTCTAGATTTAGCAAGATTCAGCTAAATTAACCCAGTGGGTTCTCCTGGCTTTTGTCTGGGTTTGTAAATACAATGCCTTCTTTAGTTGGTCTCTACCACCCCTGCTTTAAGAAGCAGATTTAAAATTGTCAGTTTTGACTTAATAATGTATCATCATGACATCTTGATTATCTGTGTGGCTTCATAACCACTCTTTATTGGAATTGTATTTGAAAGTATAATAGTTTTTTAACTCAGATTTTTTTTTTTAAAAAGCTGCCCTGCCCTGGCTGGTGTGGCCCAGTGGATTGAGTGCTGGCCTGTGAACCAAAGGGTTGCCAGTTGGATTCCCAGTCAGGGCACAGGCCTGGGTTACAGACCAGTCCTCCGGGGTGTGGGGGGTGGGCAACCACACACTGATGTTTCTCTCCCTCTCTTTCTCCCTCCCTTCCCCTGTCTAAAAATAAATAAATAAAATCTTTTTAAATTTTTATTTTAAAAAAGCTCACAGAAATTATCTTTTATGACCAAGTCTCAGTGACGTCATGCTAAAACATCCTCCTTTTTCCCCCCTTATTTCTATTGTTTTCAGTATTATGAATGAGAATCATGAGAAAGATAATCATGATTTAGAAAGATCTCTGGCATTTTAATTAAGAAACCTTAGTTCAGGCCCTGGCCGGGGTGGCTCGGTTGATTAAAGCGTCATCCCATAAACTGAAAGGTCTTGTGTTGGATTCCTGGTCAGGGCACATACCCAGATTGTGGGTCTGGTCCCCAGTTTGGGCACGTTCAAGATGCAACCAATCAATGTTTCTCACATCGATGTTTTTCTCCCTTTCTCCCTCCCTCCCTTCACTCTCTAAAAATCAATAAGCATGTCCTCAGGTAAGGGTAAAAATAATAAAAATTTTTTTAAAGAAACCTTAGTTCAGATTTGAAGTTAACTAGCTACTGGCTCTGTAACCTAGGTATAAATCATTTACTCCCCGGTATGTCATCTATAGATTGACAATTCTAAAGTTACAGAACTTTCTGGTAGAATATTTGGCACACAGTAGATACTCCAAAATTACTTCTGTATTTCAGTTGATACAAGTAAATTAGTAGCTACATAGTTATCTAATACCAGTTAGTCCAACTGCCAAATTTTTTAAATTAGCGGTAGCTAGCAGTCATTTAACCAACTCAGTTAAACTTGTCAAACCACATTCTATGCCAAGTATTAGCAATCCAAAGAACACTATCACTGTAATATATATTTTTGATATGATGAGGTTGGTATCCGCTCTTATTGAGCACATTGTTGAGTACCTGCCATGTGCCAAACACTTCACTCCATGCTAGAAATACAGAGATAAGTAGAATATGACCTTTGCCCAAGAGGGGTTTCCAGTTCAGTGCATAAAGTAATACACTCACTGAGAAATACATAAATATCGAATAAATAAGTATTTTGTAACACTGTGGTGGCAATGTACTGACAGAATTGAACAGCACATTGTAGGAACAAATAGAAAGGGTAACAGATCTTACCCTGGAAGGGGATTGAGTCCAAGAAAGCAATGGTGGCTGGCCTGAGCTATAAAGAATCAGAGTTTTGCTACTGAAGGAAGGCAGAAGCAGAGGGAACAGATAAAAAAAAAAAAAAAACAGTAGTTGTTGTAGTTGTTGGGTATAAGGAACTGCCAGCAGTTTTGGTAGTTTGGTGTCTATGGTGACAGATAGTGGCAGAAGATAAGAGTACAGAGATGACAGAGAGCTTTGTATGCCATGCCAAGATGCTGGCACATGTTCCTAGGCAGTGCAGAGCCATTCAGGGTGCTCTAGCTTTTAGTTAGATCACCCCCCCCTCCAAAAAAAGAAAGACACTCAAGACTGGAGGCCAGTCAAGAGATAATTGCATTAGTTTAGTTCAGTCAAAAGATGATGAAGTCCTGACTGAAGTAATGGTGATAGTAATGGAGAACTAAATTGAGAAATAGAATTAGCTGGTCTTGGTGATCGATTGAATATGCTGGAGTAGAGAGAATGGCTCAAATTTAGCAGAATATAATTAGAAAGGGTGCAGGGGAGTGTTCCAAATGAAAAATCACATATCAGGGACAGTGCCAACTTAGTACAAAGACATTTTCTTTATTATTTTTTAAGATTTTATTTATTTATTTTTAGAGAGAGGCAAAGGGAGGGGAAAATAAAGGGAAAAAAAAACATCAATGTATGAGAGAAACCGATCTGTTGCCTCTTACACGTGGCCCAACCAGGGACTGAACCCACAACCAAGGCATGTGCCCTGACCTGACCAGGAATAAAACTGGTGACCTTTCACTTTGTGGGACAACGCCCAGCTAACTGAGCTACACAGGTCAGGGCCAAAGAAGACATTTTCTGTGAGCACCTCTGTGTGCAGTGATGTAGCCTCAGAAGAGCATCTGAACATTTCAGGCACAATTTTAGAGCACTCTTTGGCCCTAGGGGTTAATATAATCTGCAGTAGTCTTCATATGCTTATCTCACGTTTCTTTCTCTAGTTATGTACCTTTCTTATATTAATGTTAATTTGCTAGTTAGTGTTCATAAGTGTTCAGTTAATTGAACGTGTCTATTCTCAGAGTAATTGTTTTAATAGATGGCTGCAACCCCCATTAGTAGTCAGTAATGCATCTGTTCACCTTAGACGTATTCTTTTGTGCCTAGGGCAATTTTAAAAGTAGGTGTAGTATTTCTCCTTGACCTAGTTTATTTAAAATTACTCATCAATTCATTATAATTACAAATATTACTCTATAACACAATTATTCATTTAATGTCTTCACACATTTCTTTCTGCCTGCCCACATTTTGAGAATAAATATAAATATTTTCCCTATATAATTATCCCTTTTCAATTTTCATCCCTAAGAATGATATTGTTTTAACCAGAAATCATTTCTATGAGCAGAAGCATCTCTTATCTAAAATTCCCCTTTCCTGCTACTAAACACAAAGCTAAATTAATTGAGGAAATTATTCACTGCATCCAGACTGGCGTCAGAAAAAGCCATTGATCCTTTATCCTGGTTCACTTGTCTCATATTCATTCATTCGACATAGTCTCTATTGAGCACTCACTGTGTACTAGAGGTTAGCATTCTTCTCCTATCCTTATTAGACTAAGGATGGAAAGATCCCACCACCGCAGTAGACCGCTAAACTTGTGAAGATTTTGAAGTAATAAGCACAGCTTAAGTTGGCAATTTAATGCTTTAGCCTGAAACTTGAAACTCTAATGAAAGGAATTTCATGATGGGTATATGACTATATTAGAGCAGACTCTGGTCAGGCAGCCTTCTGGAAGGGATGTTGCTCACAGGCTCTGCCCACTCTAGGCCCCAGAATCCTGACTGCAGTGTTCGGTCTGGTTTAGGCAGGTCTCCTCCCCTGCCTCTGAAAGAGAGACTATAACAGTATACCTAAAGGTATATCCATAATCCCCAGGTTTCTGTGGGTGGTCCTTCCTCTTTTCCCTCTTTGTAATTTCCTTGTAATTTTATTACAATCCATGGGTTCTTTTTTTTTAATATATTTTATTGATTATGCTATCTATTTACAGTTGTCCTGATTTTCCCCCTTTGCCTTCCTCTGCCCAGCACCCCCCACTCCCTCATGCAGTACCCCCACCATTATTTATGTTCATGGGTCATGCATGTAAGTTCTTTAGCTACTCCATTTCCTATACTGTACTTTACATCCCCCTGGCTGTTCTGTAATTACTTATTTGTACTTCTTAATCCTCTCATCTCTTCACCCATGTCCCCCACACCCCTCCCAGACCACTGATACCCCTCTCCCAGGTAGTTGTTTCTGAGATCTCCTGCCAGTCCTCTCCATACCATGTTCTCACCATAAAGCTTCTAAAATGCAGGTAGCTGACTTACTAAACTGCGCACTGGGCTAAGTGTGGGTGATTTCTGTGGAGAAGTACAATTCGAAATCTTTGTATGGAACAGAGCCAATACTTGACCCCAAGACTTTGACATCACAATGTGTGTGCTCTCACCCAGCCACTCTGCTCCCCTTGCTTAAATGCATCAGAGACTCACCTTGGCCGGTGCAGCTCAATTGGTTGGAGCTTCATCCCATTCACCTAAAGGTTGCAGGTTCTGTTCCTGGTCAGGGCACAGACCTAGGTTGTAGGTTCAGTGACTGGTCAGGGAGCCTATGAGAGACAACCAAAGTCTGTCTGTCTCTCTTTCTCTCTCTTTCTTTCTCTCTCCCCTTGCCCCCACCCCTTCTTCTCTTTCTAAAAGCAGAGGGGAAAAAATGTCATCCTGTGAGGATTAGAAAAAATACATGAGAGGCTCTCCATGGCTTTTGAAATAAAATTCCTTCTTAGCTTCCATGCCATTGTTCTTGTTATGCCTCTTCTCTTCCCATCTATCTTTCACTTCAGCCAGATCAACCTCCCATTTTCCAATGGTGCCACATGGTTTTAGGCCTTCATGTGGTCACATATTAATTCCTTTGTCTGAAACACACTTTCCTCCCTTTATACAGCAAATTCCTAATTGTCTTTCAAAATTCAACTAATAAACCAACTCCACTAATCTGACTGGAGGCTCTATGAGGTCAAGAATGGTGTGTGTTTTTATACACCACGATCACCCTAGCACCAAGCCAGGCAAGAGTGGGTGCACCAGCATGGGGTAAATTTATGGATTATATTTATTGTGGCCCTTCCCTTGTTTTCCAGGTGCCCTGTGTATTGTCCTGCCATGTCAATTCTCCCATCACTCTTGCCCCTTTTTTACTAGATTGTCATCCCCAGTCAGTAGGCACCATGTTTGAACCAATTTTGTTCTGTCAGTGATAATACACTATAAAAGCATAAGAAATGTTGCATGAGTGAGTGCTCTGTATATTGGTAACCACTTATTAACAAGTGTAAGTGAAAAGCTTTTGGTATAATACCAGGGGTGACCATGTTTAGGGACTGTCTGGGCCCTAATTTTTCTTTCTTCCTTTTCACATATTTCTTTTACTGAAAAGAATTTTCAGATGTCAGAAGAAGTAGTGCATAAGGTAATGTAGAGAAAAATAAGCCTCTTTCCGTTAATTAATTAAAAATAAGCAAAATGCAAAAAACACTACTATTTTTATAACTGGTACTACTAACATGTACAATCATCTACTGGAAATAGTATTATTTCCATAGTAATTAACTTAATCCACAGTCACTTGAAAAACTTAATACATTTCAGGCATGTAATTACCCCAGGGGATTGTTTCCCTGCATCCTTCTAACCTTGGGGAATAGGAGGGAATACAATGTTTACTTTTACTGTGTCCTCCACATTTCTCTTTTTTCAGAATGGAGGAAAGAGTTATTACCTTTCAGTGTAGCCTGTTTTCGTTTTGTAGTTCCTTGGTATTTTCACTTGCCAGCCTGAAGACACGATTGTTCAGAATATTGGAACCTAAGAAAAAAGAATCTGGTTGATTTCTTTTCTGTTCCCTAAGTCTATAACACATACAAGAGAATGAGAACTGTGGACAGTGGAGGAGAAACCAGCATTCTGCATAGTCACACAGATCTCTGGTCCTGAATGTCTGCCTCAGTGTCCCAGTGACCAGGTGTCCCACAGTAGTCAAGTGTGGGCAGATCAGATAGACAGACAAACTAAGCCAAGTTTTCCCTTGAAGGGTTTGCTGGTCCCTACTATATTATGAGTATTTTAAGAATAGAAATCCTGTCATATTCATGTTTTTTAATCACCCACTGGCTTTATCTATAGTAGGGACAAGCAAGCCAGAAAATTTTTTAAGGAGAGAATTTGCATGTAATTGCTTTGTAATCTGTAATGCTCTTATAAATTAGGATAGTGGGAATATGGTTGGGAGTATTTGTGTTTGTTTTATTTGAAGTTAAATAACCTTATTTTATGACTTTGCTAAAGATGAAGGGCTCTATTAGAATCTCCAATATAGGTATCCCCTGCTTCTCGAAAGTTCACATTATGCCACTTTGCTGTTACTAAAGAACTACATTGGTACCTGTTTTCACTGGCCAGAGAAATTGAAGAGAATTTTCACTTTACAAAAAGAAAAGGGGGGAAGCAAAAATAGTGTTCAGCATTTGTGTTAGAACAGCCTTTAGAAAGGCAGTGTGGATCCTGAACAGTGGGAGTGGCACCTCCAGAGCTTTGAACTGTGTCTCTGAGCATCTGGGTTTTATCTCAATTAACTTTGTGCATCTGTTAGCAAGGTGTGTCCTAAGGTATCAGAAAACCCTGAAATCTTGTAAGGGTGTTACACTTAGGATAAAGCTGGATGTAATTAAGCATTTCAAACATGATAAATGAAATAAAGACCTTGAGCATACTTTGAACTTTGGGTCTGGGAATGCTCAAGATCTTTTCCCCATAAGTTTATAATAATTACTTATTTGCTTTATGACATTTCAGCTTATGAGAGGTTTCATAGGAATGCTCCACACTTGAATAGCAGGGGAAACCTGTATCCCAAGTCAGACCAGTGTCATACACCATTATTCTATAGTGTGTCCGTTGCCACCACCAATATAATGGCTGCCAGTTGTCTCCAGTGCCTATTTCCTCTCTTTGATCCTGTAGACAGTGACTTTTTGACAAAGACATTGATATATAACATATGCCTGTGAGCCATATTCAGTTGACAGATATTTATTGGGCTATATACCAGGCACTGTGCTAGGCCCTGATGTACAAATTTATCAGAGTTTCATTTATGGAGTTTTCCTTCTAGTAAGATTGTGTTACAACAAAAGTCTTCTAATACTTTTTATTACTAAATCCACTGGAGGTAGTGGTCTCACAGATACCTTTGTTATAATAAATTCTGCACTCTGCTGAGTCTAAATTACTTTCATTCCAGGCATCAAAAATATTGGAGAATTGGCTTCATTCAAATTGTGATGAAAACTATCATAATGTTAATAAAATCTGTCCTTGACACAGAGGCTGTTTACTGCTTTAGGGATATGTGTTCCACACTCACAAAGATCCCCCCGTGTTTGGGGGAGAGAGAAGAAAGGGAGGCTCTGGAGTAAATTAACATTGGTCACATGCTGTTTATGAACAACTATATATTATATACTTTAATATACAATACCTAATTTAAGATAAATCACTACGAAATAGGTATTAAGACTCCATTTAACAAATAACAGTAATAATAATAATCGCTTTTTTTTTTTTACTTTAGCATCTCCCATAGGCCAGATATGTTAGGACTTTTCCTTTCATTGGCTCATTTAATCATAAAAACTCTGTGAAGCAGGTACTTTTAATCTCCCCCATTTTGCAAATGAGGAAGCTACTGCTCTTGGAATTAAAGTAGCAAACCTAAAACCATGTAGCTGGTGTGGAGCAACGTTGACACCAAAGTCCTCCAACACCAGCACTTCCCCTCATATTCTGTGTTGACTGAAGGCAGGTAGCCCTCTCCGCCTCCACCTGCCTCCACAGGAAGATGCAGCTCTGTATCTTTGGGAGGGCTTTTGTACACAAGAAAGACTAGCAAGTTCTGGTGTCCTGTCATGTGTGTGCAAGTCAGCTGTTTATGAAAACCCCTCTATGGAGCCATTGCTGCATCACGTGGGATCTCCTATACTCCCTGCCCCTCAGCTGCAAAGTGCAGGTCAGAGTTTGGACTCAGCAGTTTTAATTCCCAGATCATTATTTTTGTTTTCCTGAAAGTTCTTCCTTTCCCTAGCCTTGCTCACATAGCTAAAGCCCACATTGAATACCACTACTGTGGGCATACAGTCATGGCTATGGAGGGGTAGAAGCTCCTGAATTCTTTCCCCAGGATGTCTTGACTTCGGAACTCATCTCCCCAGGTTGTTAATCCCTTTGTGTGTTCACCTTTTTTTTAAGACAGAGGAAAAAACAGGTAGTTAAAACTGTCATTTCACAGGTATATTTTAATAGATATTGCTCCCAACTGATATTTTGTTTTAGGTTTCATAAGCAAATATTTTGTATTGTGTATTTATATCCTAAGGCAATATTATCTCAAAGGGTTCAGTCTTATAAATTGGAAATAAATTATCTTGGATACTTGCCATTTTCCAAAATGTCAGCAGAGGAGCAAGATTGGTGTTAGTGAACAATAATATATCTGCAAAGTAGTAAGGGAAGAGAAAGGAAAGATGGGAAAAATATTCAGAAGATGAACAGAAAGCCTGGGAAAGGTCACTGTGTCCTAATAAAAGGTTTACAGCAGTAGAATACAGGTAAGGCTAGCTTTGACAGAGCTGAGTTGACTACCTAAAGGTGATTCAGAGGAATAGTTTTTCTAAATCCCAAATCTGATTGTGCCACTCTTGGAAGTCAGGCATTTAAAAGTAGCACGGTAGGGAAGGGGCAGAGGGAGGAGAGAAGAGTATGGGGGGAAAAATGGTGATGAAAGGAGACTTGACTTGGGATGGTGAACACGCAATACAGTGTATAGATGATGTGTTGTGGAATTGTGCACCTGAAGCCTGTATAATTTTGTTAACTACTATCACTGCAATAAATTTAATAAAAAAGAAAAAAATTGAAAATAGCACAAAGGGTTAACTAAGGGAAATTTTTCTTTTAGAAGCATTGTCAAGCAAATTTGAGTAGGTAGAATTGAAAAGAATAAATGCTGAATAAGAGTCCAATAAATATAACACATAGTCTGGGACTGTGAATAACTATTGTGAACAACTATGTCCAAGATATTATTAAGTTTACATATGAAATTTGTTAATTTGCTTGTAATTTAAGTATTCAAATAGATTAGTTTTCTGCTGCTAGAAATATTAAGAATTGACCCTGAGCCAAAATTTGCATTTATATTTTATTGTTCTTCAAAGATCTCTATTCACTTTGCTACTCTGAATTAAATTAGTTATTTGTTTATATAAGGACAGGGAAAAGAGCAAATCAATTTGACTGAATAAAATACAGATTATTCTCTTACTCAAATTCATGAATTTAGTATCTTATGCCTATATGAGTTTGGGTAATCAATAATGTCTTTTGACACACAAATCCTCAAATAAGGTAAATTTCTTTTTTAAATGAATATAGAATTGCCCTACAAAATTTGTCTAGAATGACAGTAACTTCTCTTTAACACTATCATTTTGCTTTATTGCAATTAAATTAAATTTTCTTGACCTGGCCTGAGAACCTTACTATCTTTTAGCACTATTGTTCCAAATTCTCAATTAATGAATAAGAAATTTTAGAACCCCATGCTTTCTCAAACCAACTGAAAACAAGCTACATTTAATTTTATTCTTAACCTATTTTAATGTTTTTAACCAGTGAATCAGGATTATGTATTTTTTTAAGTGAGAAAATCAGGAAAATAAGGATAG
Source organism: Phyllostomus discolor (assembly GCF_004126475.2). Lineage (NCBI taxonomy): Eukaryota > Metazoa > Chordata > Mammalia > Chiroptera > Phyllostomidae > Phyllostomus > Phyllostomus discolor. The sequence continues at coordinate 86,873,497 of NC_040907.2, read as the reverse complement.
AAAAAGCAAAATGAGACCTGTAATGAGGTTAGCAAGCAAACTGAATACTTAGAAGACATGACCCTGGCCAGGTAGCTCAGTTGGTTCATCATAATACGCCAAGGTTGTAGAACAGCAAATTCTCATATTCTCTCTCTCTCTCTCTCTCTCTGTCTCTCTCACTCTGTCTCTGTCTCTCTCTCTCATTGATGATTCTGTCTTCTCCCCCTCTCTAAAATCAATCAATGAATTTTTTTTAAAAGAGAAGACATTTGGCACTAACAGCCTCAGGTCTAGGGTTGAGTTTCCCAGTAGTTTATGCAGAGAGAGGACATGACTAGTTGTATGAGTCACAGTATCCATAATATAAAAGCATCCAGTTGCTCAGAAGCACAACATGGTACTAAAACCCAAGGAAGTTCTTCTGTGGCTCTTTGTATGAAGGGCAATATCCTTGGCGTAAATACAACCAGTCTCAAAGTGCAATTTCTCCTGGAATCTCACAATGTTGTCTAAGACAATAACAAGCCAGGTGAATTAAGCAGTTCTACAAGAGACCAAGATTGCAGGTCCCTGGTGCAACCCACAAACAGGATTTAGAGAATTCAGAGGAATAGTCAGAAATCTTGCCTTTTAGTCAGTCCTCCATAAGTAGTACTTAATTTCACTCAAAGTTTTGATACATTTGAATAGACTAGATGTAAAGTTATGTTCCCAGATCAGATCTAGCCTGAGTAGAAGGCAAAAGCTTCACCCTTAGAGGTTAACATGGAAAGACTGACCCTTAAGGACCTTGGATCCACTCCAGTTTGAAGCTTTCCAGTTCTGTACCTTAGAGACTTTTTTAAAGGGGCTATTACGGCAGACTGTTTTAAACAAAATAACATTCAGATGAGACATTCAAATAAATTGCTTTTGAAATGAACCCCTGTGTAACTAAATCGGCTTATCTTCTAGGGTTAGTTTGAGCTATGAGCCACTTAACGTGTGCCAAAAATTAAGACTTTAGTTTCAGAAAATTTTATCTAAAGTTAACTTTTAAAATAATATTTTGAACTCAGAGACATTATCTATTAAGACCACTCTTATTTGTTAAAACCTCAATATCTGTATACTGGAAGTTGGCTTTCCTTCTGTACTGAGGGAGAAAGAGATTTTGACTACACTTCAAGTAGACATTCTTTTCAAGTAGATACTGTTTTGTTGACATAGTTGCCCTCAGAAAGGTGAAATTTAGTATTTACATAGTGATAATATTTTATACAAGCCAATAGATTTCATTTGTAAATAATATCAAAAGTACTGAGAACATTTCATATTACCAAAATTTTTCTGTGACAATAAGTTTCTGATTAATCTACTTTGTAAACACTTAACACAACCAGATTATTTTTCTGTCTAACATATTCAGAAGTAACTTCCCTCTACATACTTAATGTTGTTGCAGGAGTAGATCAATTGTGTTCAAATACCTTATATACCTAACATAGCAAATGTTGAAATATAATGTTAGTAATTGCTGATAGATGTAAATTATTTCCAGAACTAATAATAATTTGCTATAATGACTATTAAATGAATACTGAAGAAAAGATATAAACACGTAGTTAGTAAGTGAAAAATAAAAATATCTGAAATTGCTTGGTAGTTAAAAAATCAGTTACTTAACTGGACTTATCGGGGGGAATCACTTCATAAATTATTTAAATGTCTAGCCACTGTACTGTCCACCTGAAATTGCTATAGTATTGGCTGTCAACTGTGATTGAAAAAATAACAAATTAATGACTATCAGTTTAGTCTATTGATGTATATAATTCTTCCGGTGAAATTAATTGAATTTTTATTCCTGTTGCAATAGAAATCTTACATTTGCCATTGGGTCCCTGGTCATTATGGGAGTTTTTGTTCCCTTGTTTTCTAATGAAATAAAAGATTTCAGTTCAGCAGTAGTAACACAAGTACCTACTATGTTCAAAGTGTACTATGGTCTGTGGGGAAGTAAAGATGATCAGGGGCCAGGTTCTTGTCTTGGAAAGAGGAAGAACCTAGAAGACCTGTATATAAATTATAGCATACAAGACAGTACGAAGGGGATGAGCAGAAATGCTAGAAATAAAGTGCCATAGGAGCCTAGAGAGTGGAAGGTGGCCTGGGGGTGGGGCCATCATGGAGTGCTGGGGCCCAGGAGTTGGATGTGTTCATTGGTGAGGACTAAATTTTGCTTATGAGATATAATACTGAAAGCACATCTTCAGTGTTAAAATATTTTCTTTCTCCCCTAATCTAGCAATTAAATATTACCAGAGAATTATATCCCATGTTGAGATCTTCATATTAAAAAAAAAGTAGTTGATCTTTATTATTTCCTTCCTTTTACTCACTTAGTTCTTTCTTTATTGTTCTTTTTCAAGTACCTTTAAGTGTAAACTTGGATTGTTTACTTGAGCTTTTTCTTATTTCTTGAGACAGGCTTGTAATGCTATGAATTTTCCTCCTACAACTGCCTTTCCTGTGTCCCACAAATTTTGGGGTAGTTGTGCTCTCATTTTTCAGTTATCTCAAGGTATCTTTTGATTTCTTACTTGATCTCATGGTTTACCAATTCTTTCTTTAACAACATATTATTTAGCTTCCATGTCTTTGTATATTTTAAGCTTTCTTCCTGTGAGTGATTTAGTTTCATAGCATTGTGGGCAAAGATGCCTAATATGATTTCAGTCTTCTTAAATTTATTGAGATTTGGTTTTTGTCCTAATATGTGGTCTAGCCTAGAAAACATTTTATGTGCACTTCAAAATAACGTATATTCTGATGCTTTGAGGTGAAATGCTCTGAAAATATCAATTAAACCCTTTTACTCTAGTGTGTCACTTAAGACCACTCCTTGTTGATTTTTAGTCTGAAAGAGCCACCTATTTTAGTTAGTGGGGTTAAAATCCCCTATTATGACTGTATTTCTGTCAGTCTCTCCTTTTATGTTTATCAGGGTTTGCTTTACATATTTAGATGCTCCTATATGGGGTGCATAAATGTTTACTAGGATTATATACTCTTGTTGGGTTGTTCCCTTTATCATTATTTAGTATTCTTGTTTGTCTCTTACTATTTATAGCCTTGGATTTTTCTATTTTTAAGCATATTTTATTGATTATGCTGTTACAATTATCCCAGTTTTTTTTTTTTTCCCTTTGCTGCCATCTGCCCAGTATCCCCCGCTTCTCCAACAATCCCCTCCTGTAGTTCATGGGTCATGCATTTAAATTCTTCTGCTTCTTCCTTTCCTATACTGTTCTTAACATCTCCCTATTTTGTTTTCTACCAATTATGCTTCTCGGTCCCTGCACCATTTTCCCCTGTCTCCCCTCACCCCCACCTCCCAGCTGATAACCCTCCAAATGATCCTTATGCCTATGATTGTGTTCCTGTTCTGGTTGTTTGCTTAGTTTGTTTCTGTTTTTATTTTTTAGATTCAGTTGTTGATAGTTGTGAGTTTGTTGTCATTTTACTGTTCAGAGTTTTGATCTTCATTTTCTTAAATAAGTCCCTTTAACATTTCATGTAATAAGGGCTTGGTAATGATGAATTCCTTAGCTTTAACTTATCTGGGAAGCACTTTATCTGCCCTCCCATTCTAAATAATGGTTTTGCTGGATAGAGTAATCTTGGTTGTAGGTCCTTGCTTTTCATCTCTTTCAATATGTTTGGCCAGTCCATTCTTGCCTGCAAAGTTTCTTTTGAGAAATCAGCTGATAGTCTCACAGGAACTCCTTTGTAGGTAACTCTCTGCTTTTCTCTTGCTGCTGGGAAGATTCTCTTTATCTGTAACTTTTGGCATTTTAATGATGATGTGTCTTGGTGTGGTCCTCTTTAGGTCCAACTTTGTTGGGACTCTGTGCTTCCTGGACTTGCATATCTATTTCCTTTGCCAAATTAGGGAAGTTTCCTTTCATTATTTTTTCAAAAAGATTTCCAACTTTCTGCTCTTTCTCTCTTCCTTCTGGCACCTCTATGAGGCAAATGTTGGACCTCCTGAAGTTGTCCCAGAAGCTGCTTTTTCTACCCCTCATTTTTTTGTATTCCTTTTTCTTCATATTTTTCTGATTGGTTGTTTTGCTTTCTTATGTTCCAGTTCCTTGATTTGAGTTTTGGCTTCATCTACTCTACTGTTGTTTCCCTGTAAATTGTTCTTTATTTCAATAAATCCTTCATTTCTTTTTTTTTCCAGTTTTAAAGCAGTTCCTGTTTATTAACTGACCAGATTACAAAAATGACCATGGCAGGTATCTTAGTTCATCCTTCTAATAAGCTTGTTGATCTGGTCCTCCCTGTTACCAGCATCTCCACCTTCTACAAAATGGGTGGTCTTTTTCTTCATTCCACCTCATAGAGAAGATAATTTGAAGGGCCACAGGAAGTTGCTTGCTTCTTTGAAGCATTTTCCAACAGTGTAGATCTCATGAATCAGATCCTTCATGCAGATGATGCCATATTTACCAAGAGATTGAGCAATCAATGTGTTATCTGTCAGGACAATTCATTTTTTGTTGATTTTCCCATAACCACACTTGTAGATCAATTCATTTACTGACTTCAGGTTAGGGTACCCCCATGCAATATATGGTTCCACAATCCTCAGCATGTTAATCAAAGCCTTGTTGAGTTGACGAAGGTACCATTGAAGATCTGGCAAAGGAGCTACAGCACCTTTTGGACCTTTGGGCTCAAGCCATTGATACCTCTGATCCTGATGACAAATGCCAATTTGGGTTCTGCAAGTACATAGAAGTTGCCAGCTTTTCTTGCCATTCTAGCCATTCGAATCTCAGTTCTGTGCATCTGTTTATATTCCTTGTGATAGCACTTAGCTTTTCACAGATAAGCTTCCTCCTTGCCTTTTGAAGCATCTTTTGGGCAAACTTCTTTCTCAGGCACTTGATTTTCAGCTCTGCAAAATTCTTTCGCTTTTTCTTAAAGGTTTCTGGCACAGCAGGAACCTTCTTCTTCTTCTTCTCTCCTGCAGCCTCCATGGTCCCATCCAGAAAAAAAGAGTGAATCCTTCTTTTCTGACCAGATCTTTTTTATGCTACTAAGGTCCTCACTAAGTTCCTTGAGCATCCTTATAACCAGTGTTTTGAACTCTGCATATGATAGATTGCATATTTCCATCTCATTTAGTTCTTTTTCTGGATTTTTGATCTCTTCTTTCATTTGGGCCATGTTTCTTTGACTCTTCATTTTGGCAGTTTCCCTGTGTTTATTTCTATGTATTAGGTAGAGCTGACTCTGTATCTTGGTAGTGTGGCTTAGTATACTAGGTGTCTCTAGGGTCCAGTGGAACAGCTTCCCCTATCACCCAAGCCCGGACCTCAAGGTGTGCCCTTCATGTGGGCTGAGTACACCTTTCTCTTATACTTGAGCCTTTGTAGCTATTGGCAGATAAATGGGAAGGATTTCCCATGTAGGCCAGTCACCTGCATGGATTTGCTGTAACCACTGATCACCAACATTCACCCTCCATGGACGATCAGCTGTGCAGGGGTGGTGCTCCGAAGTAGTCTGTAGCTGTCCACTGGGTGCTCTGGCCCTGAGATTTCCTGGATGGTGCTGGCCAAGGTCAGCCCCCACTTGAGTTTTCCCCGGGGCCGCCCTTCCTGAGCTATAAGGCAATCTGAAAGGCTGCTGCTTGTGCTGGCCTTGGGAATTCCCAGGCAAAGCCAAGATGTGAAACTGATCTGGCTGGTGTTAATGCAGGGCCTAGAGCTCACTAAGGCTAACTGTTGCTTGTTTGAGAGGATTTAGGAAGTCTGAAGCAGGAGCCAAGACCAGTCATTCATGTGGGAAAGCAGCTTGGATAGGCCTGTAAGTTGTGCGGTGCAAAGTCTCGGGATCTCCAAGGCAGGTTAAACAATGTTAATCAGGTTGATGGAGTCTCAGATATGGCCACAGCCTCCTGGCTCCATGGCTCTGAGTGGGAAGGGCTCAGAAAAGGAACAATGGTCTCTGCTCACCCCAATGCCAGACACTTCGGCCTCTCCCACTATGCCAGTAGTGCCCTTCAAGCCTCTACCTTGGCTCTCAAGCCCAAAGAGAGTGAGTCTGAGTAGGTGAGTCTGTGTGTGGGTTCTTCAAGAAGAATTGCTTGGGGCTCCTATAGTCACTTCCACTGATTCAATCCCCACTGGTTTTTGCAGCCAGAATATGAGGGGACTTACCTTCCTAGCACTGGAACAATGGGCTGGGGAGCCTGGTATGGAGCTGGGCCTGCTCGCTCCTGAGATCCCTCCCAAATTTTTATCCACCACATGTGTGTGCAGGACCAGTCCATTCCACATCTGCACTCTTCCTACCAGTCTCAGATGTGGTTTCTTAAATTCCGTAGTTGTCAAACTTTCATTCAACCGATTTCTGATGGTTGTGTTGCGCGTGGGTCACCGGCCAGCAGTGACCACGGAACGCTGTGGATGGCTCGCCGAAAAACACGCGAGAAACAAACACATGCACAGAGACAAACTAGTTTCTGTGGGGAAGTAGGGACAAAATGGCCACCCCCCTAGTGGGGAGCGCCCTGATTTACTGTCCATACCTGCTTTTATTGGGCTCATTTTGCATAATAATTCAGGTAAAGTACAGTACTTATTAGGGGGAAGTAAGGAACTATAGAAAACAAGGAACTCTGCCAGTCTATTGAGTCGGGGTCAAAGAGCTGTAAGACTTTGAGGAACAAACTAACTTCCTCCTTGGACCCCTCTCATTCAACCGAGAGCATTCTAAACAAAGAAGGTTTCACAGTAATTTACATATCCTTTCTTAGGCCTGATCACCCGGGGAATCCACCCTTTTCAGCACAGAGCTGCACCACCCTGTCATTGTTTCAGGCTTAGCACGGGAACTAAGGCAATAAGGAGATTTTCTCCCAGACGATGAGAATTCAGGCTATGTCAAAGCCGAGGAGTGAGGGTCCATCACCCCCTTTTGCTGCAGCCCCCCAAATCCTTCTTTTGGGGGGCCTCCCAAAGTGATTGTGCCTGTCTTAGGTCGTTCCCCCCATGGGGAATCTTACCTGTCTTTGGCTAACCGACCAAGATTTTTGGGGTTCAGTTATGAATAAAGCAGCAGAGGCAGCATTCCTGCCAGGGAGATAAGCTTTTGTCTCCTTGCTGGCTTATGGTTCCAAGGGCGTTCCCTCAGCCCTAGCCCCAGGCGGGGGTTTCAGCTTCTGATACCAGTCAGGGCGGTTCCCAACAAGTTGTCATTTTGATTTGGTTGTTTGAGGAAGCCAGCCATGTCTACCTACGGCACCATCTTGACCAGAAGCTCCAGCCTTGGTTTTAAAGTCTGTTTTGTCATATGTAAGTATTGTTACCATACTCTTTTTTTCTTTCTATATGCATGAAATACCTTTTTCCATCCTTTTGCTTTTCCTTTGTGTGTATCTTTTGTTCTTAGGTGGGTCTCCTGGACACAGAAGGTGTATGAGTCTTGTTTTCTTATCCAGTCAGCTACCCTGTGTCTTTTGATTCAACTGTTTATAATCCATTTATATTTAAAGTCATTATTGATAGATATGTATTTATTGCTGTTTTATATTTAACTGTTTTCCTCTGTTGTTTTCTTTTTCTTTTTAAAGTAAGCCTTTTAATATCTGTTGCAATGCTTGTTTGGTTTTCAGAAACTCCTTTATGTCTTTCCTGTCTGGGAAGCTCTTTATTTCTCTTTCATCTTTAAATGATAGCCTTGCTGAGTAGAATAGCCTTGGTTGTAGGTTTTAGCTTTTCATCACCTTGAATATTTCAAACAAATCCCTTCTGGCCTGAAATGTTTCTGTTGAGAAATCAGGTGATAGTCTAATGGGAGCTCCCTTGTAGGTAACTCACTGCTTTTCTCTTGCAGCTTTTAAGAATTTTCTCCTTGTCTTTAACCTTTGCCATGTTAATTAGGATGTATCTTGGTGTGGGCCTCTTGGGGTCCATCTTATTTGGGACTCTCTGTACTTTCTGGACTTGTATGTCTTTGTCCTTCACCAGGTTAGGGAAGTTTTCAGTCATTTTTTCTTCATATAGGTTTTCTATATACCTTGCTTACCCCCTTCCTCTCTGGTATCCCCATAATGTGAATGTTATTACATGTATGTTTTCTGAAAAGTCCCTTAAACACTCCTCTTTTTTTTTTAATTCTTTTTTCTTTTTGCTGCTCCAGTTGGGTATTTTATTCTACCTTGTGTTCCAAATTGCTGATTCAGTCCACTACTTCATCCAACCTACTATTTGTTCCTCCAGTGTATTATTTATTTCAAATATTGCATTCTTTATTTTTTTTAAGATTTTATTTATTTTCAGAGAGAGGGAAAGGAAAGGAGAAAGATGGGGAGAGAAACATCAGTGTGTGGTTGCCTCTCATGCACCCCCTACTGGGGACCTGGCCTGCAACCCAGGCATGTGCCCTGACTGGGAATCAAACTGGAGACCCTTTGCTTCAAAGGTCGGCACACAGTCCACTGAGCCACACTAGCCAGGGCTGAGTTCTTTATTTCTGGCTGGTACTTCTATATGGTTTCTATGTCTTTTTTCATGCTGTTGAGTATCCTTATGATCATTATTTTATACTCTGTACCTGTTAAATTGCTTGCCTTCATTTTATTTAGCTCTTCTTCTGGAAAATTCTCATGTTCTTTCATTTGGGGCCTGTTTCTTGGTCTTCCCTTTTTTGGCTGCCTCTTTATGTTGTTTTCTATGTATTAGGTAGCTCTGCAATGACTCTGGTTCAAACCTATGTCAGACTACCTGTGACTGGCCCTGGGCAACCTGTTTGAAGCTACCAAGGATCCACAGCTTGTAGCTCCTTCTGCCGGGCCTGGGTGTGTGCAGAAAAAAACTACAAGCTGCATGCCAGAGCTGGCTTTTACCAGCACCTGGCCAGGGTGAGAGTGAGCCAAAGTCAAAGCTTCCAGAGATTCGCCATTTGCAGCCTTTCTGTTAGATTTAATCACTGAAAGTGCTTCCAGCTATAACCTTCAGCATTTGGGTTGAAGCTCCATAGTGTAGGGCTATTGCATTCCCTCAGGCTGATGCAGCATGGAAGGGAGTACTCTGCCCCAGAATGGTGGTTTCTACAGTATGGGGAATGACTGAGCACAGGGATCCTGGCAGCTAACCCTTCAGCTCTCTCCCGAGAGCTACCAACCCCAGACTCTCTTTATGTGGCTCTAATCTGTTCTGCTATCCCTCTGCGGGAGCCCAGGGTAAGTAGCTACCAACAAAATTTTGTGTGTTGGCCCTATAAGAGGTTCTCTGCATCTCTAGTCATCTCTCTCTAGCAGACAGAAAACACACTACTTTTCACAGTCAGATGTTTTTTGGGTTCCTTTCCTGGTTTGGGTGCTCTGGGCTGGGGAGCCTGGCTTAGGGTTTAGACCCCACACTTTTCAGGTCTCAGCCACTGAAGTAGCTCTCCAGAACTTCAGCTGCTGCCAGTAGGAGTCCAGCCAACCCTCTTGCACCTCCACACTTCCTACCAGCCTTACTGTGGCGATGTGGTTTCTTCCATAAGTCCTTAGTTATAAGACTTCTCTCCATCTGGTGTTCAGTTGGTTTTTCAGGATGATTTTTTAATAATTTAGTTGTAATTTCATTTCGGTTCAGGGAGGAGGTTAACATAGCTTCTACCTACTCCGCCACCATCTTGGATCTCTCCCTACACCTGGTTTTTAGGCAAAAAATAGCAGGGCAGAGAGCCCCTACTGCATCTACTATTTCTCAATTGCTCTCAGTTCAAAATACCAAATGCCAAAGTGGCATATTTGGGGGTAGTATATTCTGATCCCCTTTGTTACTATGATCTGACTTTGGACTTGGCTATGGGACCGGTATGGTAGGGGACCATTAACAAAAGGGTATGGAGAATACATTGAAGATCTATGCTATAACTAACGGGAGTTCATGTATCCAATAACAATTAACACATGTCTTAGGCTATTGCTAGAGGGTTAAAGGAGGTAAAAGTAAGAAGTTAAGTTGTGCCTCATGTGTAGTAAGTGTGTGCATCAGTTAGCTGTTGTTGTGAGAAGAGGGTTTGAGTTTGCTTACAATGCTCTGGAATTTGCCTTTAATGATGAGTAGAACTTCCTGTAGGAACTGTTGCCACCAGACCCAGGACCTGCACATTCAGCCTGCGGCCTCTGAGCAATGATAGAGCTGCGTGAGTAGAAGACCAGCATTTCCCAAAATGTAAAGGGTGTTATTTGGAGTGGACAGAGGTTCAGAATGAATTTAGGTGTCTAACTTTGTCTTCTCACATTTTAGGGTTTCTTCACTACCAGTATTATTTGTAATTCTTCCCAAGGGAATGCTAGTATTTTCACATTACACGTGCTGGTAAATGCTAGTCCCTGTGTCAAATTAAATTTTCACCTGCTTTAAGCTATTGAAAGCACAGCTAAGCATTTGGAAGGTCCTCCACACATCTGCCCAATCACCCATTTTCTGCAGGCCGTGTTGATCATACACATGAGACCTCCCTATTTCTACGAAACGTGTGTTTGCGAACAAATGCAGTAAGGAGAGCTTCCTGACTAAACCTCAGTGTATGCAACGTGGGCTAAGAGGATGGAGCTTCTCTTTTGTGTTAATTCATTTTGGTAAATACAATTTATCACACTTATGTGCCTTTTAACGCAAGGGGGACAACTTTAAAATTTCAGTAGATTGTTAAAGAAAAAGGAATTCTTTTAACTTAGCCTGCCCTACATTAAAATGATTGTTAAATACCTACTGTGAATGTGCCAGTTGTTGATCCTGAGAAGGGCTTTTTGGATGGTGGAATTACAAACAATACTGAGGCCAAATACCTTTTGCTCTGAGCATTTATGTATATACAAAAATCCACCTTGGATTTAGGCCAAGTAATAAAAGTTTCATGCAACTCAAAATGAAAGTGTATTGCAGATTTCTGATCCCTGAAGGTTTTTGTGCTGAAGTATGTGGTGATGAGTAAAGACCATTGTATTTTACCATGTTACACAGTTATTGTCATTATCCAAAGAGCAGCAGTTGCTGGGACCATGGACCTAAGTGGTTAGAAGAATATCAAATTTCAAAAGAAAAAAGGTAGTGAGATGTAGTGAAGAATTTAATTAGCAATTCAGTGCATTTCACTTCTGTTAAGCAAACCGATTTCTTGTCAATGAAATGATACTCAATTGCCTGTCTTTCCATGTCTTCTTACCAAGGTATGCTCTCAAATGTGCCACCAAGAGTGGTGTGGACAGCACTTTGAGAACCCTCTCTGCCCAAGAGAATTTCCAAGAGCTAGGCTGTTCAGTAAAGCAGGCAGTTTTGGCACAGGAGCTCTTTGTAGTGACCACAGACATGGAAGATTACAGGGACAGCCCGTGGCCAGTTCCTTCAGCTACTACAGTGTGCCTAAATGGGAGAGGTGTGGTGTGCTCGCAGGTGAAGATTCCTGTTGCCAGTCCTAGGGCAGAATGAGGAATGTTAGGTTGATATTATCACTCTTTCTTTAAAGGCTGCATTTTTTATTTGCCCCTACCACATATACAGTTGTTGTTGCTTTTGACAGATAAATGCAAAGTATTGTTCTAAGGTTAATTAGTATTAATGCGGCAAAGTAATATGGTAAACAGTAATGCAAATATTTGCTCAATTTTCTTGGGCTTTAAAGTCTTCAAGTTCTTTAATATAAAATTAAATCTAAACAACCAAACATTTAAATGATTCACAGAGATGTTATGGAAATAAGTTACATAATGCATGGAAATATTTTGACCCATTTGGAAAAAAGATGCAATAACAAGTTATTTGTATTTTAAATGGCCAAGCAAATGAACTTTTAAGGCAATACAGCACTAAGATCAAAATAACCATCCATTTATTATAGTGCCTGGTACTGCAAGCCCCGTCCTGCTTCTGACATCCCAGGAGATGCAGAGGTTAATTGCATTTTTAAATTCATAGAATTTTAGACTTCACAAGACTTTAGAGATGCCTCTTCTCCATGAAAGGCAAAATTAAAGCTCTCCTAAGGGGTAAAGGCCTACCAGATTTTGTCAGTAAATCCAGGGATGTGATTAATGTGTTCATTTGCATAAATTTACATGTTGGGTTCAGAATCCTTTAACTCCAAGTTAGCAAAGTAAAGTTAGCTAATGGGCTCCCTTCCCCTGGATGCAATCCAGTTGTCAGGGATTGAGTGAATGAGTCCCAGCCTGTCCTTTCCTGTCCTTTCAATGCCAGGATGGATACTCAAGGGAAGTGCTGCATTTTACTGGTAGTATTTTTTATATACTACTTTTCTTAGATAAGTGTCTTTAACATTTCATATAATAAGAGCGTGGTGATGATGAACTCCTTTAACTTGACCTTATCTGGGAAGCACTTTATCTGCCCTTCCATTTTAAATGATAGCTTTGCTGAATAGAGTAATCTTGGATATGGGTCCTTGTCTTTTATGACTTTGAACTTCTTCCCAGCCCCTTCTGGCCTGCAAGGTTTCTTTTGAAAAATCAGCTGATAGTCTTATGGGCACTCCTTTGTAGGTAACTGTCTCCTTTTCTCTTGCTGATTTTAAGATTCTCTCCTTATCTTTTAATTTTGAGTAATGTGATTATGACGTGACAAGGCTTCCTTGATGTGTGTGCTTCCTTGGGTCCAACTTTTTTGGGACTCTCTGAACTTCCTGGACTTCCTAGAAATCTATTTCCTTTGGCAGATTGGAGAAGTTCTTCTTCATTATTTTTTCAAATAAGTTTTCAATTTCTACCTTCTCCTTTTCTCCTTCTGGCACCCCTATAATTTGAATGTTGGAATGTTTAAAGTTGTCCCAGAGGTACCTAAGCCTCCCCTCATTTTTTTTGCATTCTTGTTTCTTCATTTTGTTCTGGTTGAATGTTTGTTTATTCCTTCTGCTCTAAATTGTTGATTTGAGTCCCAGTTTCCTTCCCGTCACTATTGGTTCCCTATACATTTTTCTTTATTTCACTTTTCATAGCCTTTACCTTTTCCTCTATTTTTCGACCATACTCAGCCAATTCTGTGAGCATCCTGATTACCACCAGTTTTTTAAACTGTGCATCTGATAGGTTGGCTATCTCTTCATCGCTTAGTTGTATTTTTTGTGGAACTTTGATCTGTTCTTTCATTTGGACCTTTTGTGTGTGTGTGTCTCGGCTCCCCTGTTAAGTAGTAAGGGGCAGAGCATTAGGTATTCACCAGGGCAGGGCAACCTAGGTTACTACTGCAGCCTTTTTTATTTACTTCCTGATTTATAGTTTTGTGGGTGAGTAAGATTGCTATATATCTGAAATATTTTTATGTAGACTTTTTCCTTCTGAATAACTTGGCAATACCTTCCTATTCACACATTTGAGGGAAGCAGAAGGAAAATTGATATGCATAATTTTTATGTGAATTATCCTTAAAAATAATGTTGATCACAAGCTAGGCCATTTACCTATGTCTCCTATCCTCTTTCCTTTGTTGCTCATTTATTTTTGATGGTTACTAATGGCAGGAGGAAAAAATAAAAGGTATTTTTTGGCTCTTTTTCAGCAGCACTAATATGAAATTTTAATGAAGAAATTTGAGTTTAATGACCAAGAGGAATTTCCATTGTTCATGCTTTATTTTCTCCCATAAATTGGAAATCCACAGTTAATTGAATATTCCATCATAGATAGTTACTCTCCATAAATTTTAAATCGTTTGAAGGTCATGTTTTATATTGACTAGTGAACACAATAATTTTAAACTAAAATTTTAAAAATTACATTCTTTTACCTAAATTTTAACCCTTGCTACATGATGAAAGCTTTGACTTGCTTTTTGTATACTAGGACAAGCTTATTTCTTATAAGTGGGAGGGGGAGGGGAAGTCAGAAAATTCCATCTGTGGACACATAGCCTTTATTATGTCACAGTGATACTTTTAATAGAAATATAACCAATCCATAAGAAAAGGCTGTGTGGATGTGAGGACAGTTAATTAGTTGAGTATGATCTTTGTTTTTCCCCTCACAAATGAAGGACGTGTTCATCTTCTAGTCTGGGAATATGTGAGGAGAGGACTGTGAATTTTAGCCATAGCCACCAACTCTCAGGCTCCAGCTTGCAGCATACTGCACTGTCTGAATACCGAAGCCTAAAACCAAATGAAAGAGAAGCCCAGATCTCACCATGGCGAGATCCCTATGCCCTACTGCAAAAGAACCAGATGGTGTTTTATATGTGGCCTTGACTTTGATAAATTGGTTTACACTTTGAAAAGTCTGACTGCAACAAAATGTCAGTGGTTATGAGGACAGATCCAAGTCCTAATTAGAGCCTTAATTTTGATGAATTATGGGTTAAAGACCTTAAATGTTTTTAAGCACCAAAAAGAAATCCTGGACAGAAATGCTCCTGAACTTTTCCTGTAGGGCATAAGGGGAGCATCTACTACAGGATACTTGCATCTTTCTTTCTGTTACTTTTTTAGTTGTGTGTGTTTTTTTCTGTACAAAGCTATTACATTTTTTTTAATCCCCTTAGAACCTTACCAAAAAACTGTAGTTATATAAGGTTGTTTTTGGGTCCTAATGTTTTGAATATACTTTTTCTTGTTTGTATATAATTTTTGTAAGTATTTAAGTAGATTAGTCCATTAATTTACCATCATTTCTTTGACTTTATTATTGGACATTTAGACTAGGACTTGACTCCTACAAAGGGGGGGCATATGTAGGGATAGCCTGAGTTCTGTGAACTGAGATTTTCAGAAGTTCCTTACCATGGGGGAAGAAATTCCTAGTGCTGCCACCTTTCAGCCCTGGAAAGCTTTTTCTTTCTCTTTGCCCTTATATTACACTCATCCATCAAAACTGCAACTGTGGATTTACTCAGACATCTCTTTTCCATAACTCCACCTAATAAACAGCTGGAGAAAAGTCACCCAGTTTGGCAAATTGGTATTACCATCCTGGATATTACCATCCTCAACTGACTCTTCTCATCGCTAGACAAGTGCTGGAGTCTGCTCATTCTCTCAGTCTCTGAAAATATTTGTTGTTTTATTTTTTTTTAATTTAAGTTAGTTTATTGTTCAGTTACAGTTGTCTGTATTTTCTCTCCACCCCTCCCCCCAACCATCTCACCTTTAACTGGAACATAATCAACAGAAGAAAAGGAAACAAAATATAACCGGAGTCATTGAAATACTCGTTTTAAACCCCTCTTTCCCAAACATCCAATCCTCTCACTCTTTGTTTTCCTCATAATGCACCCCAGAAGCTATAACATAAAAAAAACAAACTCAATTGTCTTAGCTGATTCCACTTTCTTTTAATTTTTAATTTTTGTACATATTTTAAATACCTTGCTTCCTATAATCTCTTGAGATGTTATTTTGCCATTCTAAAATGTTAGGAAATGTTCCTAATTAAAGTCTGCTTTTATTTCATCACTAATAAGGCTAAGTAGGTCACTAATTTTCATCTAAGTATGACTTTGACTACATTCCAAACATTTTATGTGTTATCATTTTCATTATTTTTAAAATATTTTCTTATTATGTAGTGAACTTTTTTCTTAGGCCCAATTATTATTTGAGTTTACTTTAAAAAAATAAGTTTTTTTCTTCATACATTTACTACATTGTAGTCAGTAAGTATATGCTGATGTTGTCCTTGCTAAAGTCACTAACGACATCCTGACTGCTAAATTCAACGGGGCTCTTTTCAACCTTTGTATTGTCCTTTCTAGGACTCGCACAGTCTTATCTGCTACTCTGCCTATAAAGTTTGCCGACTTGTCTCGTCTTTCCTGCCTCTGATCTTAAATATTGGTATTATTTTCTATGGCTCTGCCCAAGGCTAGCTTTTCTTTTCATTTTACGGCTTGCCTTGGAACAAACTCATCTATCCCCACAATTTTGCTTCACTCTTCCTTGTTAAGGATTTATAAGTTTATTACCAGCCTGCACCTTCTCACCTGAGAGACACATTCAAAACATTTCTGGTAGCCCACTGGACATACCTACTTTTGTTGTCTTATTGTTGTTTCAGAATAACCTGTCTGAAAAACTTTTAGAGCATTTTTTTTTTCAGTCTTCACCTGAGGATATGTTTATTGATTTTAGAGAGAAAGAGGAAGAGAGACATCAATTGAGAGAGAAACATCGATTGGTTGCTTCTCGTTTGATACCAACAGGGGATCAAACCTGCAACCTAGGTATGGTCTCTGACCAGGAATCTGAACTTTTGGTGTACAGGATGCTTCCACCAACTTAACCACCCGATCCAGGCTAGATCCTATTGTTTTTATCTACTAAAAAGTTCTTGAACCTTTTCTTCATTCCCATAACACTGCTTTCATTTAATTTCCTATCATATACCTCACTGGGCTATATATATTTACCTAAGTATGTATTTTTCCCTATCTTTTCTTACATATATTGAACCTTCTCTATTGTTCATATTCTTTATTGTGGTATGTTATTGATTTTATTATATCACTAGGAATTTAAAAATTATTAAGAAATAATTATAATAATTTAGAAAGCATAAACTTCAGTAGTCAAAAGAATTATTAACATGGCATATTTTATTGTAGTTTTCTGTACCTATATTTTCTGTGTTTGAGATCATACTAAATACAAAGTTATATCCTTAACTTAAAAATTCTTAACATTAGGCCCTGGCTGGCGTAGCTCAGCGGATTGAGCGCGGGCTGCGAACCAAAGTGTAGCAGGTTCGATTCCCAGCCAGGATACATGCCTGGGTTGCAGGCCATGGCCCCCAGCAACCATACACTGATGTTTCCCTCTCTCTCTATCTCCTCCCTTTCCTCTCTAAAAATAAATAAATAAAATTTTTTTTAAAATCTTAACATTAGAGAATAAAATTTAATTCAGACTCAGTACCTTTTACTAAAATAAATTCCAGAAAGAGCAAAGAATTAAACATAAAAAGATAAACCATAAAAGTTTTCAAGAATACATAGGTGAGTGTTTTTGTGATCTCACAGTACAGAAATCTTTTGTACATATGATGTATAACCCAGAAGCCATAACATAAAAATTGATATATGTGACTACATAAAAACTGAACATTTCTTCATGACAAAAATATTCATACCATAAACAATGTCAAATGACAAACTAGAGAGAATATTGCAACTCTTCACAAAGGGCTTGCTTCTTAAACACCTTCTTATTACTTAAGTCTTACAGAGAAGTCAAAAGGGCAAATTACTGAATTATGTATGAAAAGGTAAAGGATACAAACAGAAATACATGTGTCTTTAAATTTGTTAAAAGGTGATGAGTAGCAAAGATCAGAAAGTTTGACAGCACATTGTGTTGGCAAAGGTGTTGGGAAACAGGCACGCTTACAGATTGCTGGTGGAAGCATAGGTTGGTCCCTCTACGGAGAATTTTGGCAATATTTTATTAAACCTACAAACATACATATCCTTTTCTACCAACTTCATTTCTAGGAATTGATCCTACAGACACAATACTAGAGTAAATAAAGATATTGATTACCACATTGCTTGCAACAGTAAGATTGGAAACAACCCAAACATTAATAAAGGGCTGGCTAAATAATTTATAATTCTACCATACAGTGGAATACCATACAACCATTTTGAGTCAGTTTCATTTGTATTGATATGAAATGATCACTAAGATGCATTTTAATTGAAAAATTAAATGTGCACAGTATGTTTAGAATGCTACCACTTGTGAAGTTAAGATGTATGCAAAGAACATGTACATATGTACACAAAGAGCTCCTGTAATATGAATCTAATATCTTCATAAGAAACTGCCAGTGATCGTGTATCTAGAGAGAAGAACTAAAGAACGGGAATGGGTTGTGTGAGGGACAGGAAGAGAGGGAGACTGCTATTTCTCCTTACATCTCTGTATCTTTGGCTTTTGAACCTGTGACTTTAATTTTTTTAAACATCTATTTTAAAAACTGCACAATGTCATAATTTATGTAGCTACCTCTCTATTGTTGAACATTTAGGTTGTTTCTATTTTTAATGCTTATGGATAATTCTAAAATAACTATCTTCTGTATGTATCCCTGTACATATTTGAGATTATTTCTATAGGATCACCAATAGTAGAATTGCTAGGTAAAAAATTTTATGCTATTTTCCCAAAATAAGTACCAGTTCATACTCCCACCAATAGGATGTACACGCCCTTTGCTTTTTAAAAAGAATTCTGCTAATTTCATGGACAGAAAATTTTACCTTGTTTGAAAGTACATTTTCTTTGATTATGACTAAGGCTGAACATTTCATATATTAAGATTAGTGTATTTCAACCTTTTTCATCTCATAACACACATAAACCAATTACTAAAATTCTGTGGCACACCAAAAAACACACCTTTTGCCAATCTGACAGCCATTGTTGTGTTGGTTGTTGTCTTTTTTTTTTTTTTTTGGACAGTCTAAAGGGAAAGAGATCATTGCCCCTGGTTAAATAGTCAGGTGTTGCATGTTTTAAAAATTCTTGCAGCGTATCAGTTCAAAATTGCTGATCTAGCTCCATCTACTTCATTCTTTTTTAATTGAAAAGAGTAGTCCCTCTTTATGCTCACTTACAAGGTATTGTTTCATGCCTCTTACCCATTTGTTGTTTCTGGTTTTAGTGTCTTTCTACTAGATTTATATATGCTAAGGATATTAGTCTTTTGCCATATTTGCTTCTAACTGGGTTAGGTCTTTTGGGTAAGAATTAGCCAAAAGAATCAAGCTGGAGAAGAATACTCCATATATGGAGATGGAGGCCTAATGGACAGAGAGCAAACGAAGTCTTCTCAAATGGCTGGAGTGGGTGATTTGTGTGGGAGTGGTGCTTGATGGATTGGGATTGATAAATAGGAGCATACTGTTCTTGCGAATGTATTTTACCCTTATCCTGAGAATACTGGAAAACCATTAGGGAATTTCAAACATCTGCCCCAAAGCAGTTTTGGTCTCCACAGTGGGTTTCCTGAAAGTAACTTCACCTCCTCACTACACAGCCCTTCTCACTGGTCACTGTCCTCTTTTTTAAAACAAGCTCAATTGCTTCACTTGCTCTTACTGCTTATGTTGATAGCTCTTTCCCTCATAAAGAGCTCAGCCACTTAAGACATTCGTGGCTCTTGAACTATTTGTAGAAACACTTGAAGCAGTTTTTGAGAGATAAGGTAATTTTTTTAAGCTTTGTGATACCAGAGACAGTTTTTTAAATATTTTTAAATGTATAACAAGTTGGCTTATACCAAGTATTTATCAAAGATTGAATAGAGTTTATCGACCTCTGGAGGAAGCACATAGCCTAGAGTTGAAAATCAAAGACTCTGTGGTCAGCTGGGTTCAGAACCTAGCTCTACCATTGAACATGTGACTTGTCCTAAATATTTTAAATATCTCTGGCTAATAGTTTGTGAGGATTAAATGAAATAAGGTATATCCAGTACTTCACACAACACCCTTTACTTGCTACCTGTGCTGTAAGTCATAGATATTGTTATCACTTTGACTCTCAAAACAACACTACAAATGATTCAATTTTGAAAACAGAAATCTGAGGATATACTTACTCATATTTCATTCAGTATTATCTGGTTAAAGTTCTTTCTTTGTCCTTTCTTAAAGTACTTTTTCTCTGACCCTGGAGTTTAGGGTTTTATAAGTAAACATATTGGGATCATCCTCTGGTTGTTAAATCTCAGTGAGCCTTCTCAATTTTTTTATAATCACTTCTGGGACATTTTCTTCCATTATAATTTTAATTACCTATTCAGTTCAGTTTGTTCACATTTATTATTCATAGGCTATATATCTTTGCTTGTTCTGAAGGTTAATTTTTTAACATATTACTCATGAATTCATTTAATTTTTTTGTGTTTTAGATTTGATTTTCTACCTTGCACTCTATTATGATTTCTATAAAGCAGTGTTAATTTTTACTTCCTTCAGCTATATGCATAATTATTCTCTAGGATTGCAGTCTTTGTTTTGTGGGGATTTTTTCCTCCTCTTTTGTTTTTCTTAAATGGGCAAATATAACTCCTGTTTAATTTACTTTAAAAGTCAACCTATTGAATAATAATTGACATAAAATAAATGCATCCATTTTAGGTGTACCATTTAATATTTTGACAGACATATAGGCCTGTGAAACCACCACCCTAGTCAAGATAAGAACTGTTACATTATCCCCATTACATTAACTGTTACTTAGCCCCTTTGTGTCCACTTTGAATGGCTTCTGTTTCCTCTTACATCTCTTTATACGCAGACTTCATCCCCACTGAGGTCTGCAGTCAATAACCTTGTTGATCTCCACTATATCCCCAGCACCTCACATAGTGCTTACATAATAGGCATTCAAAACCTATTTCTTCAATAATGTCTCATGGCAAATTTTTTAATTGTTACCTTTCAGAGGTTATTTCGGTCTGTGCTACAAAACCTTTTCATTTTTTCAGTTTCTTATTCTTTGTTATGTTTTTCTTATTTATTATTGTCATTTGTCTTGAATGTCTTTTTTATATTGCCTGTGATATTTTGATAAGTTCATTTGTTCAGTAAATATTTTTTGAGCACCATCTCTGAACCAGGTACCTTAGATGCAATGGTAAACAAGAAAGATAAAATGTTCCTACTGTATGGAGCTTACATCCTAGCAAGAACTCTCATAACAAGGAAGATTTTCTCTCTCTTCCTCACTGTTATCTACCCGAAGTACTTCTGATCTTGAAATCATTCTTGAGCTTTCTCTCTGTTGGTGTTACTATCCATTTTATTATATACCACACATATACATACATACCATAATCCCAAGGCTGTGGCGTGAGAAATAAGAGCCTGAACCAAGATACAGACTGATGATTTGGGGAAGTGGAAGGTGACTCAGGGATGTAGAAGGCTGAATCAGTAAGATTGTGTGATTGAATGAATATAAGAAATTAAGGGAAAAGAAGGAATTTAGGATGAATCCCCAAATGTCTAACTTGGACAGTTGGTTGTATGAAGACACTCCTACCTAGTAGGAAGGGAATATTGACCACTGTGGGCAAGAGGAAAGGAAAATGGTGACTTCCATTTTGCAAGTGGTCAGTGGGAGAAGCTGTAGTGGATATAGTGGGTACCTTTTGTTGGCAAGTCCAAAAGGCAGTTGAATCATATGTATGTAGAACTCAGAAAGGAGGTGTGGGGGCGAGAAATATTTGTTATCCAGTGGCATGTAGTACGTGATAGTTGGGTGCAAATGCAATTACTGGAGGAGATTTTATTAAAAAGAAAAGAGATACATTACAGAGCCCTAGAGAATACAATGTATAATGCAGCATTATAATGTACAATGCAGCAGAATAAGATTAGCCCACAAAGAAAACTAAGAAGAAACAGTAGAACGAAAGAACAAGAAGAGAAACCGACCAGCTATGGAACTCTCCATTCAGTGAAGCAAATATATTTATAGATATTTAGGTAAAAGACTGCAAACGATGTCATCTAACTCATAATAAAAATTATTGACTTTAAGAGGTACTATTTTTACTAAAAATTACAACTTAAGTTGCCTAAAATTGGTGGCTTATGTATATACTGAGTATTGTCTGCCTGTTAAGGCTTGATGACATTTTGGCAGTTGACCTCAAAAAGTGAGCAGACAGCAGTGTCATGGAGACATACAACATGCCTGCATTAGGTAACATGGCCCCAAAGATGTATAAGAGTGAACAGAAGATCCAAAAGCAGCAGCAGATTCCAGAAACACATTGATACTGTCATCTTAGCACTGTGGAATCTAGAGGCATGGCAGAATTAAGCAGCTTCCTCTTCGTGCCTATAAAAGAAGCATTGTCTTCAGGGGCAAGGCATGAGTGAGTAATTGAGAGTACGTGGAAGGTATTTCCTTTCAAGCAATTGAAGGAGTTTGCCCCAAAGAGACCAACAGAAAGAGTTGCGTTGTTACTGAGATACTTGACTTGGGATTGGGGAAAGGAGGAAAAAGCACAGATGTTTCTACAGGATGGATAAGCAGAGAAAGCAACATTGGGGTGGTTGTGAAGGATGACGGAAATGAGGGGTAATACATCAACTGGTCTTCCAAGTGCACCTTTTGGATGTGAAAGCTAATGTGAGCTTCCACATGCCGAGGAGGCTGTGATTATTATCGCCTGTGTTTGGCCGACAGTGGTTCTGGGAGAAAGGGAAGTAGAACCTCATACTACAGAGCTTTCATTACCACCTGCTGTACTGCTTTGCAGCTGGAAAATTGGAATGATGAATCTCATAAAGTTTGATCCTTGCTGTGGTAAAAGGACAGCAAGTAGAAAGATCAGTGGACACTTGGAGGCACACAGGTGGACAAAGGCTGGGGTGGTGATGAAAAGCCAAATGGGAATCAACTGCACAAACAAGTGCCAAGAAACTGAAAGACTCAGGAGGAGAGGGAGAGCATTGATTTGTGTGAGAAGCATAGCCTTACTTTACTGGTCTGTGGATGCCGTCTGCTTGCTCACAGTTGGTACCTGTTGCTTTATGTGTTCATTTTTCATGTCTTGTTTCAAAGAGCATTTGACTCATAGTAAGATCATCCTAATGCAAGGCACTGTGTAGCAGCTGACATTTTCATTGCAGCATCTGCACATTTCTCTTTGAAATGTTCTTGCTCAGTGATGTACTCTAGAGGCTGATAGACAAAATGGTTTACTTCAGTAACAGTGAAAAAATTGCAAATGATAAAAATCAGGGTAGGAGCAAGATGGAAATAATAATTGGTGGTTGGCCCTTTCTTACAAAATTTGAAAATTCAGCTAGATTTATGACTACCTACACAAAATGATCATTTGAAATAAGAATTCATACAACTGAAAAATTGTTCATGAAATAGTTTTATCATTCTAAACCAATGCAATGCCTACTCTTTAGTAGACATTGCATGGGAAAAGGAAACTCCTTAGGTGTTAGATCTGGAGAAGGAAGAAGAGCAAGAAAGAGAGGAGGCAAGCAACTATTATATCATTCATGTCAAACCCACATCCAAAATTTAAACAACTTTTGATTGCTGTAGACACATTTAATTTGGAGATCTAGATTTATTCCTTTAGGTATGAACTTTGGAGATTTGGGGAGACAACAAGAATACACAGCAAAATATTTATATAAAATGCTGGACCTTGAGCTCAATTGATAATAAATTGTTGAGGGTTGTCGGCTATTATTTTATATCTTGCTATAGTTTAAATTTGTGTTTTTCTTATGAGTGAGGCTAGATATATTTTCATGTTTATAAGCTATTTGATTAAACTAACAATTCTCAGAAAATGATATATAGTCTTTTCTCACTCTTCTATTGGATTATTGATAGTTTTCTTATAATTTCTTTGAGCTCTTTACTGTTTTTACATTATTTTATTTTTTGGTAATTGACCTTTTTTTACCATCTCACATTATACTTAGCTGTATTGTGCAATATGTATCATCAGAGGTTTTGCAGTGAACCCAAATGATATTAAGTGTTAAGAGAATTAACATTTGTGATATGATTTTCTTCTTTTTTAAGATTTTATTTATTTAATTTTAGAGAGGGAAGGGAGGGAGAAAAAGAGGGAGACAAACATAAATGTGTGGTTGCCCCTCGCACGCCCTCTGCTAGGGACCTGGCCCGCAACCCAGGCATGTGCCCTGACTGAGAATCAACCAGCGACCTTTTGGTTCACAGGCCAGAACTCAATCCACTGAGCCATCCAACCAGGGCTGTGATATGATTTTCAAAAATATATATTTTCCTACTTACTGGTTTTACTGTCTGTGTATAATGTGGGTGTGTTATTGTTTTTGTTTTCAATTACAGTTTACATTCAATATTATATTACTTTCAGGTATATGGTATAATGGTTAGACATTATATAACTTACAAAGTGATCCCCTCTATTAGTCTGTTAACCACCTGGCACCATACATAGTTATTACAGTATTATTGACTATATTCCCTATGCTGTACTTTATATCCCCATGACTGTTTTGTAACTGCCAGTTTTTACTTATTAATCCCTTCCCTTTTTTCATCCAGCCCTCGAAACACCCTCCCATCTGTCTACCATCAGTCTATTCTGTGTAGGAGTTTATGTTTTGAGTGTTCATTTATTTTGTCTTTTAAATTCCACATATAAGTGAAATCATATGGCATTTGTCTTTCTGTCTGACTTACTTCACTTAGCATAATACCCTCTAGGTCCATCTATGTTGTTGCAAATGGTAAGATTTTATTCTTTTTTATGGTTGAGTAAATATTCCATTGAATATATGTGCCATGTCTTCTTTATCTGATCATCAGTTGATGGACACTTAGGTTGCTTCTATACCTTGGATATTATGTATGAAATGTCCTTTTTTGTCTCTATGATATAGCCTTCATTTTAAAGTCTGTTTTGTCTGATATAAGTATTGCTACCCAACATTTTTTGTTGCCATTTGCATAAAATAATCCTTTTTTATTCTTTTACTTTTAGTCTGCACACGTCTTTCCTCTGAAGTAGGTCTCTTATAGCTGTCTTTTTCCCCCCTAGATTCAGCCACCCTATGTCTTTTGATTGGTGCATTTAATCCATTTACATTTAAAGTAATTATCCATAGTTGCGTAGTTATTGCCATTTTGTTATTCATATTTTTATTTGTTTTTCTTCTTTTTCTTAAAGAGTTCCCTTTAACATTTCCTTTTTTTTTTTTTTTTAAGATTTTATTTATTTATTTTTAGAGAGGGAAGGGAAGGAGAGAGAGAGACAGAGACAGAGACATCGATGTGCAGTTGCTGGGGGTCATGGCCTGCAACCTAGGCATGTGCCCTGACTGGGAATCGAACCTGTGATGCCCGGTTCGCAGCCTGCACTCAATCCACTGAGCTACGCCAGCCAGGGCCAACATTTCTTATAATACTGATTTGGTGCTGATGAACTCTTTCTTAAGCTATTTTCTAATTCCCTTAAGCTTTGGAAGAACTTAGGTCTTTATATTGTAAGCCATACTCCCTTTTTTCTAGCTACTCTTGGCTACTCACTAGCTTTTAGAGAAATCCATTTAATAATGACTACTATTGCCAATTTAATTTTTCCAAACAGCCCATGCAGCATCCTGAATAAAGAATCAAACCAATGGATGATTCTCTGAGGTTAATTTCTATTATAAAATCAATCTTCATATTAAATAAAATATTCAATTTAAATTATGTTGTCCCCACTCTGTCCCCATCACCCCCCAAAAAGAAACTGTTTTGGAGTACTATGTGGGTATGAGGAAGACTGATTTTGTGTCTTATAAACAATCATTATGCTGTGCAAGAAAGTAAGCCAGAAATTGCTTTTACCTTGCTGTCTAAAATCTTTTTAGATTAGTAACTGTATGTGAAGAAAATTATGTGTAATATAAGTCTGTTAGTAAAGTCCTCCCATATGCCTTCATGAGTGAATGAGTCCCAGTTATAAAGCGTCTGCTAGTACAAGGATTCCATTTCCAGTTATTGTTGCCCTGAGAGAAGCTTATCTACAACTACTCCAGTTGGTTCATGTGGGATTAAGATGAAAGTCTTGGGTAGTGGTTTACTTCCTAAAAATGCAAGTTCCTAAACTGACTTCTACTTTATGGTTGTTAAAGTTACAAGATACCTTTTTAATCTTGCTTTTAAATGCAAATGGACCTGATATTTAAATGATTCATTTAAAGTTTATTTTTACTTTAGAAATGTTTATCTAAAACAAATAGGCCCTTACACATAACAGGTTTGCTGAGAAAAAGAACTGTCACCCAATTGAAAGAACAGATCAAAGCTCGAGAAAAAATACAACTAAGCGATGAAGAGATAGCCAACCTATCAGATGCAAAGTTCAAAACATTGGTGATCAAAATGCTCACAGAATTGGTTGAGTATGGTTGCAAAATAGAGGAAATAGTGAAGGCTATGAAAGGTGAAATAAAAATATACAGGCACTTCTAGCCAAGATGGAGGTGTACATAGACACACTGTACCTCCTCGTACAACCTAAAGAAGGACAACAATTTAGAAAGAAAAAACAACCAGTAAACAGAAAATTGAACTGTATTGAAGTCCAGCAACCAAGGAGTTAAAGTAGATACATTCATCCAGACCAGTAGGAGGGGCAGAGTACAGCGGTCAGGTGGAGAGAGGTCACACCAAAGTTGTGGCTGGCAGACCCCGGGAGCATAAGGCGGCAGCAGGCAGACCCAGCGAAGTATTGGATTATGGAGGGGCACAGTGCACAAGGTGGCTGGTGGATGGGGTGGTCCCACATTCACGCACAGATAAACCAGGTGAAACTGGGGAGGGAGACTGACCACACAACCCAGGGAAATAAAGCCTCAAAACACCAATGGAAAACACCTGTAGGGGTTGAAGTGCCAGGAAAAACACCCAGCCTCACAGGAGGGTTCAGTGGAGGAGACCCACAGGGTCCTAGAACATACACAAACCCACCCAAATGGGAATCAACACCAGAAGGGCCCAATTTGCTTGGAGGAAGTAGGGGAGGTGACCGAATCTGGCAGAGAGCAGAGCAAGCGTCATTTTTCCCTCTCGGACCCCTGCCCCACATACAGTGTCACAGCCCAACCACTGGGTTGCCCTGCCCTGTGAACACCTAAGGCTCCACCTCTCACTATGTAACAGGTGCATCAAGACAAAAAAAAATGGCCCAAATGAAAGAACAGATCAAAACTCCAGAAAAAATGCAACTAGACAATGAAGAAATAGCCAGCCTATCAGATGCACAGTTCAAAACACTGGTAATCAGGATGCTCACAGAATTGGTTGAATTTTGTCAGAAATTAGATGAAAAAATGAAGGCTATGCTAATTGAAATAAAGGAAAATGTACAGGGAACCAATAGTGATGGGAAGGAAACTGGGACTCAGATCAATGGAGTGGACCAGAAGGAAGAAAGAAACATTCAATCAGAAAAGAGTGAAGAAACAAGAATTTAAAAAAATGAAAAGAGGCTTAGGAACCTCCAGGACATCTTTAAATGTTCCAACATCTGAATTATAGGGGTACCAGAAGAAGAGGAAGAGCAACAAGTGGAAAAGTTATTTGAACAAATAATAAAGGAGAACTTCCCGAATCTGGCCAAGGAAACAGACTTCCAGGAAGTCCAGGAAGCTCAGAGAATCCCAAAGAAGTTGGACCCAGGGAGGAACACACCAAGGCACATCATAACTACATTACCCAAGATTAAAGATGAGGAGAGAACCTTAAAAGCAGCAAGAGAAAAAGAGACAGTTCCCTACAAAAGAGTGCCTATAAGACTGTCAGCTGATTTTTCAAAAGAGACTTTACAGGCAAAAAGGGGCTGGAAAGAAGTATTCCAAGTCATGAAAGGCAAAGACCTACATCCAAGATTACTCTATTCAGCAAAGCTTTCATTTAGAATGGAAGGGCAGATAAAGTGCTTCCCATATAAGGTCAAGTTAAAGGAGTTCATCATCACCAAGCCCTTATGATATGAAATGTTAAAGGGACTTATCTAGGAAAAAGAAGATAAAAAACATGTATAGTAAAATGACAGCAAACTCACAATTATTAACAACCACACCTAAACAAAAAGAAACTAAGCAAACAACTAGAACAGGAACAGAATCACAGAAATGGAGATCACATGGAGGGTTATCAACAGGGGAATGGGAGGAGGAGAGAGGGGGAAAAGGTACAGGGAATAAGTAGCATAAATGGTAGATAGAAAATAAGGGGAAGGTAAGAATAGTATGGGAAATGTAGAAGTCAAAGAACTTATAAGTGTGACCCATGGACATGAACCAAAGGGGAGAATGTGGGTGAGAGGGGGTGTGCAGGGTGGAGGGGAGTGAAGGGGGGAAATAGGACAGCTGTAATAGCATAATCAATAAAATATATTTAAAATATATATATACAGGGAACCAACAGTGGCAGAAAGGAAAATGGGAATCAAATCGACAATTTAGAGCAGAAGGAAGTAATAAACATTCAATCAGAACAGAATGATAAAGCAAAAATTCAAAAAGAAAACAGGCTTAGGAACCTCCAAGGCAATTTAAACATTCCAACATCCGAATCATAGGGGTGCCAGGAGAAGAAGAACAAGAAATTGAAAACTTATTTGAACAAAAATGGAAGGAGAACTTCCCTAATCTGGCAAAGGAAACAGACTTCCAGGAAGTCCAGGAATCTCAGAGAATCCCAAAGAAGTTGGACCCAAGGAGGAACACACCAAGCCACATCATAATTACATTACCCAAGATTAAAGATGAGGAGAGAATCTTAAAAGCAGCAAGAGAAAAAGAGACAGTTCCCTACAAAGGAGATCCCATAAAACTATCAGCTGATTTCTCCAAAGAAACCTTGCATGCAAGAAGGGGCTGGAAAGAAGTATTCCAAGTCATGGAAGGCAAGGGCCTAGATACATATAAGAGTACTCTATTCAGCAAAGCTATCATTTAGAATGGAAGTTAGATAAAGTGCTTCCCATATAAGGTGAAGTTAAAGGAGTTCATCATCACCAAGCCCTTTTCATATGAAATGTTAAAGGGACTTATCTATGAAAAGATCAAAACTATGAACAGTAAAATGACAACAGACTCACAATTATCAACAACTGAACCAGAAAACAAAAACAAAAAAGTAAAAACTAAGCAAATAGCTAGAAAAAGAGCAGAATCACAAATGGAGATCACAAGGAGGGATATTAGCCGGGATGAAAGGTGTGAGAATGAGATCAAGGTGCAGGAAATAAGCTTAAATGGTAGGTACAAAATAGACTGGGGGAA
Organism: Phyllostomus discolor; assembly: GCF_004126475.2. Classification (NCBI taxonomy): domain Eukaryota; kingdom Metazoa; phylum Chordata; class Mammalia; order Chiroptera; family Phyllostomidae; genus Phyllostomus; species Phyllostomus discolor. Next base: position 86,844,698 of record NC_040907.2, on the reverse strand, counting down.
GTTAAGAATAGTATGGTAAATGGAGAAGCCAACGAACTTACATGTCTGACCCGTGAACATGAACTAAGAGGGGGCAGAATGCTGGTGGGAGGAGGGGTGCAGGGCAGAGGGGAATAAAGGAGATAAAAAATGGGACAACTTTAATATCATAATCAATAAAATATACTTTAAAATTGAATAAGGTTCCCTAGTAAGTTTTATCCTCCTCCCAATATCCACCTACCCCAGCTCCCTGGGGAATGATATTCTTCTCCTATTTCTTTGTCTCTATTTCTATTCTTCTGTTTCTAAACATTGCTAATAGTTTCACATGCATTATATAGCAGGTGTTCAAAGTTAAGAGCCAGGCAATCTGAGATGATGCAAAGACTAGTGGAAATTGTCTAATATGTTTGACTTGGGCTGCTTCTCCTTAGTGCCTTGTCTTTAATATGGTGCAGACAGGTGGGCCTGGGGATCAAGACCATGACTCTCAGAGTGTGGGAGTTTATCAGGTTAAGGACTCTTGACTCTTCTGTTATGGCTAATTATCCAGATCAACTACCCTCTAGGAATGCAATGCGGTTTGAAAGTGATGTGAGGAGAGGAAAATACTAACTGCAGTAGGGAATAGCAAGAAGAAGTGGAATAGTTTTCATTTATTGAGTCTTCTTTTTATACCAGATTCTGTGCCAGATTCCAGACATTCATTGTAAAGCTTAACACTCCCAGCATTCCTGGGAGGTAGACAGGATTGTGCCTATCTGACAGACAGAAAACCTGGGTTAAGAAGCTTGCCCAAGTTCACACAAGCAGTAGAAGCTAGAGCAAGAATTCAAATCCAAGCCTGTCTGATTTGAAAGCATTGTACTTGAACCTCTATTCTTGTACTGCATATAATTTATATGGGGGAGGAGGTGCTAGGCATGTGCATGTTTGTGCTCATGTGTGTACTTTTAAGCATTTTGGTGTAATCTCCACTCTGGACTGAGGTAGGATCCTGATGTGGATCCTAACATTAAGTTACACAAGAGGAAGAAATAGCCAAAATATGGGACAAGATTGAAGGGTTGCCCCAAGTCCAGCTTAGATAAGTGTCTTCATGCATGTGTATGTGGTGCATCATTTCCTTTCAGTTCTTGCTTTGTCTCTGTACGTTAAAGGTTCAATTAGCCATGTAAATGGAAGGAAACCAGATGTGAATAACTCTATAAAGAACAGCAATCTAAGGAACATTTCAGTAACAGTTTGCCATTTATATGTGACTCATTTGAGGTAGATTTATGTCCCTAAATATGTTTGCTTAGTCATCCCAGAATTGTAACAGATGGGCCTGTCCCAAGAGCAGATATCGAAGTGATTATCCATAGGAGAATATCAGACAATGACTCCTAAGGAAAAACTTTTAAATTCATTTAAAAGCATAACTTCAGAGATGCTGACACCTTTTCTCTTTCCCCCCCCACCCTGAATTTGTTTAGAACTTATGCTATCAGAAGGATAAGAGATGCCTTCAGAGAAAATAAGAATGTAAAAGATCCTGTAGAAATTCAGACTCTAGTGAATAAAGCCAAAAGAGACCTGGGAATGATTCGTCGACAGGTAAGACAGTTCAGTGATATACTGTTTCTCATTAAGAGCTTAAAGTTTTGACATATCCCCTTGATTAGACATCACTGCTTTTGGTATTTATGATTTACACAGAATCATAAAACTATCTTCCTTGTACTCATATAGACATAGAAAGATGACCTATTATATTTTTGAATTCAAGGAGAACATAAAGGAAAGTATCAGCTGTTCAGAATTTCCAGGGAATGCATTCTTTTGGAAGCTGGATTCTTATATGTAACTAAAAATTGATGCCTTAAATATGGGAAACTTCAAAAAAGGTTGTCCTTTTTTAACATATATTACACATTTATATATGGACATGTGTCAAAGAGTATACATGTATTCTACTTTTCTTAATATTGTAATATCGTAGTTCAAGATAAGATTGCCTGTTTCTTGAAGACATGGTTGTTGGTGATGAACCTAATTTTGTTGCCACATGGAAGGTATATCTGCAGGTCCAAGTGGTGTAAACTGCTGCTTTGGGATGGACTCCACAAAGGAGTCCTGAAAGGTGTTTCTGTTTTCATCTTGTAGAAGGGCCAGGGCTCACCTTGATTTGTGTGTGCCTTTCTATTGCTTTTGAGATAGAGCAAAGCATCTGCAACAGCACCATCTCTGGGTAGTGTGACATGTTCATCTTTGTGCAAAATTCATTGGAAAGCCAAAGGCTAAAGTCACTTGCTATCAATCGATTTTTTCACTCTCTAACAAAATTATGCTCTTCATTATTTTTCTTGGATTTAGCAACAATCACACCATAAGCTTCATTTCTGCTTCTATTCATTTTTCTCTCTTGTGGTAAATTTGTTTATAAAATGTGGAAGGGAAGCCCCTTACCATTTTTCTAATTTCTGCTTGTATTTTGGAAAGAACTTATTTGACATCATCAGAAGGTACCAGCTTGACTGATATTATATTGTATCATAATATATTAACATACAATCTTTATGCTTAACTCTAAACAGAATTCAAAAAAGAAGCAGTATTTAAAACTGTAGTTTTCATTTTATGTTAAAATTAAAGGTTTTATTTTATTGCTTACATAATGAAACAATCCCTTCTAGAGTAACATTTCAGAATCTGATTACCCTCCTTGAGTTCTGTAGTTACCTAGCAATAGAATAACTTTGCCACACTCAGACAAGCCTAGGAAATGATGTTTAACTGCGGGAATGAAAATATAATAGGGTAGCCATGAAAAGAAATTGATCTGCACATTTGCATATACTTTGATGGTGGCAGATAAATAAGAGTTGCATTTTGAAAATTCTAGAATTATTCCATTTTCCAGGCATTAGTGGTTGAATTTTATGGGATCCTTTAGCACTGGAACTTGGAAAAACAGCCAGCCTAACTCCTTATTTTTCGTAAACTCAGAAAGATTTAATTCTTTGGCACTTTCCTTTGTAAAAGTTGGCAAGCATCTCCAAAACAGGCTTGGTTTTATCTGTTAGTATAAAGTTACTCAAAGTAGAAAAGGCTTAGAAAAGGCTCCTGTAAGTAATCTGTTCCACCATTTCGGCTGTATCTTCATTTGAAGTGCTAAAACTACCCTCTCAAAAAAAAAAAAAAATGACTAGACTGGCTGTCATCAAACATCCCCAGTGAATGCACTAAAAGCAAACTCAAAACACTGGAGCCTCTGTGCCCTCACCAGCACAGCCCAACAAATGCCCAGGGCTTCCATGTTAACTAGCTGAGCAGCTGGGATTGATTATGAGACCTTGAAGACCCTGCCCAGAGAGTCCCTGACATTTTCATTCCAGAGAACTAGTTAGCCAGTTGTACGTCAACAACCAGGAGATTTGCGTTCACTTCCCTTTCACATCCAGACTGTTCCAGAACTCAAGAATAACATTTACCATAGTTAGCTTCTGAGATGTAGACTTCCAGAGCCACCTTACTCTAAGCTGGAATAAGTTGCCCTTGGTGAAAATGCCTTAAATAAAGTAGCATCTGTATTTTCTTCTCACTGACCACTCTGATAGCCTTCTAACTTGCCTCCCAAATTGCCTCCTCCCCAAATGTACTGTTCTTCATACTGATCTTCTTTATGAAGAAAACCAGAGCAGGTTACACCAATGGTCAAAACCCTACAAGAGCTTTGTAGCACCCTGACAATAAAATCTGAGGTCTTTATAATGTCCTCAAAGGCTCCATCGCTCTTGTCTCCCTCATGCTGTATCAGTACCTTCTTCATGTCCCTAGTACATCTGTAGCTTATTTCCATCTCAGAGTCTTTGTACTTTCTGCCTGGAATAATCTCATCAGACCTTCCAGTTGTCCGATTCCCCTTTTTACTCAGACTTTTACTCAGACTTCACCTATCACAGAGGGCTTCCCTGACCACACATCCAAAATAGCCTGCTTTCCTCTGGCATTCTATCCCCTTACTCTGCTTTAGTTTTCATTACAGCACTTATCAAACAGAAAATAACATTACTTTTCCCTTGTCTGTGTTCTCCTTTTCTGTGAGGACATGGATCTTACCTGTGATGGTCACTGCTATCTGATATGCAAGAGCATGGGCTCTGGAGCCAGTCTGCCTGTGTTCAAATCCTGACTCCACCTACTATGACCTTGAACCAGATACCTAGCCTCTCAGTGCCTCATACGAAGTGCAGATAATGGCAGGCCCAACTTCATGGGTTATAATGAGGATCAAATAAGCTAACATACGTAAAACCCTTAAAAGGATGCTGACACATATTAAATACTTGCTATTGTTATCCAGAGTATATAGAACAGCACCATAGAGTTGGTTCTTAATAATTATTTGTGGATTTAATGATTATATAAAGAGTTTGGCCCCCAGGATCACAGCCCACAGTCAAGAGGTCTATGCCAGCAAAATCATGATATCTTGCTGGCTACCCAAAACCTCTCTTTAGAAAAAAATGGACTTTGAAAGTGGAAATCCAATGAGGATCTTGAGACATTACCCGCATGAGTTATGCTGTCATATCAAGTCCCTCCTTCACTTTAGTACTCGGACCCAGAGACCATCCACCAGGATGCACATCCATCTCAGCGTCACTTTCCCACAGAAGAGAAAGCTGACAGCCTCCTTTTCAGCTGCCAGATAGGCACATCCATAAGGCAGCACTCAAACTGAAATCCTCCATCAGACTTTGTCCTCTCTCAATGCTGTCTCTACTCCCCTGCTTTCTAGTTAGTCTTTAAAATGTATCTTCTTCCTAATTCTTCAGTCACTTTAGTCAATTGTGATGCTGATGATAAAACTTGTAAGTGTGGTAAGATTTTGCATGTCTTAAAGAAGTCTCTGTGCAAATATTTTCTTCTTTCTGGGCGAGTAGAGAAACCAAAGTTCAGGAAAGCTGGATACCTTGTCCACAGCCACATGACCAGATCTGAGCTCAGGTCTTCTAATGCCTTAGAGCAAACTCAGAAGTTCAAGGATGTGAGCACCTGAGTAGACACTGAAGGATAAACATATTCCCCCAGTGTTATTCCAAAGACACGTAAGGACCACATCAACCTAGGTCCCTCTCATTAGAGTCATTCTTCCTTTACATCCTCAGTGCACAGAGATATTTAGTCTTCATTGTGGCAACCTGAAGGATTCTAGAGAAGCATCGGCATTTCTTATTACCGTTTCACACCACACCTAAGGATTGTTCTGCTTTGTAAAATGGCAGATTGATTTTCCCCATTAGGAGCAAGTCAGACTCCTTTTGCTCCTTCTTCATAATTATGACCCACTGAATAAAAGCCTGACATATACATGTTCTTTCTTTGACATTTTTGGACCAACTCTCTCCCTGAAAATTATAATTCAGTCTGGCAATCTCTAATTTCTTTCCAGCTACATGCATCATCTTATATCTATCTCAGAACTAGCAGAACATTCTTCTACCTTTCTATAAACCCCCATTGTTTCCATATAAAACGGTTCTATGAAGACAGATTGACCCCAGCAACTTGTAGGAGTTCTTCCTCTCTCCTGAAAGCAAGTTCTGGACTAGCGCCCACTAAACAAAGCTTTCCTATTTGCTTCCCAAGTGGGAGCACAAAAATTTGTGAAGCTTTTGTGTACATGCCTGATGGTGCCAGAAAGGATACACAGAAGCTGGGCTGTGTATATCTAGGGTTGGGCAAACAGCTCTCACAAAATCTAGGCAGCAGAGAAGTCCCTAATGACTTTCTACCTCAAATAATGAACAAGGCTCCTTTGGTATTTTATATCAGAAAAAGAAGCAAGAAAGTCAACAGGACTCTCCTTTCATCTTTGTTCTTTTTTTCATCTTGTCATTCTGAAGATACTTCTCCTAATTCCTATGTATAAAGCATTAATTAGAACAACTTTCAGTTAATCACTCCACTTGTTATAGCTCTGCAGTGTGCTGTGCCCCTTTGCACAGTAAGCAGCCATAGCTGCCTTGTTCTGTGTCAGCACGTCTGAGCACTGTAGCCTTGAGGCTCCAAGTGTCCTCTGACGCCTGCAGCTTCAGCAGCCTTCCCATGTGTAGTTCACAGAGATTTTGCGTACATCAAAGAGACCACATTTTCCAAGCATTTTGAAATGGAGTTGTAATCTTTGTTACATACCTAGTGTACTGGCCGCATGTCTGTGAGTGAGAGAAGAAACAGAAGACACTGCTGGAAATGGGAGCCTCTAGACAGCTAGCTATGGCAATGGGGTTGTTACCAGACCTATATTTCTATACTGTGATGAGATTTCCTTAAATGTGTGATTTAAGAGTTAAGATTGTAAGTTCAGGAATCTTCAGCTGATTTCTAAGTGTGTAGCAACTTTTTCTTCAAATCTGGTGAAAGTTAATATATCTGCAAAGTTGGAGTTTATTTATAGCTATGTGATGCTATCAGTGTTCATTAGCATGCATCCCAGGAAGGCAAAAATCTTCAGTTCTCCCAGGTTCTCATAATATACCAGCAAACCTGGATAACAGGAGTTGTTTATTTCTCTGTGGGTGCGTGTGTGTGTGTAAAAATGTTTTTAAGACACTTTTCATAGGAAGTCAGGGTAAAACCTTGATCTCTAGGAAAGAAACAACTATTCCTCATTGAGGGTTTCCCAACCACTGACTTACGTAGGCTCATGGATTTAGCACCAAATTTAGATCCAAATAATGTTTGATTACCCTGCCAGTGATGGGTTATACATGTATCAAGGTAAGGACTGAATCTAGGAAAACAGGGGTTATCTGTAACAGTCAAACCTCGGTTCTCGAACATCTCCCATCTCAAACAATTTGGTTCTGGACCAAGTTGTTGACAAAAAAAAAATATCTCAGTTTTTGGACAGAACTTTGGATCTTGACCGGACACCCTTTTGTGATGATACCTGTATAATCAGTCACCTGTAATTTGGTTTTTAAATAAATTGCTTCTCTAACAGCCTTCTGGAACAAATAAAGTTTTGAGAACTGAGGTTCTACTGTAATTGCTTGGAGATATAATGCATGTAATTGTACAGTGTGAAGATAAACTGGATGTTTTGTAATTCTGGAAGATGACATGGTTTTAGAGTCATACCAGTTTTGCCATAAGCTTTTCAGTGATAACACTTCTATACCACATTGGGTATTCTTAAGCTAATGGTTTGTTGTTGTTGTTCTTGTTCTTGTTGTTGTTTTAGTGAAGCAATTCAAATAGTGGGTGTAGCAACCCAGAATTATGAACCTGCAGTTGTAAGAAATTAGAACAGATATTATGTACAGCCATTAAAGATAGTAGGCAAGGGGTTGATATTTCAGGTAGCACACATCTTTGTTAACCTAATTGTGTGTATACGTGAGGTGAAGCGTTTTGAGCGTTTCTTGGTTTATACTTAATCATCATTTTTGTAGGTCCCTAGAAGCAAAATAACGTGCCTAATTTATTCACATTTTGGGTGGTAGTAGATAAATCTCTGAAACTTTAGTCTTTAAATGACTGTTCAAGAGAAATGTGCACCAGTAACTTTTTGAATGTGCCTGTTGAGAAATCAGAGGCTGGTGCACAATGACTGTCTACTCTCGTATCAGTAACTGCAGTGTCCACTCCAGTGCCCTTAGTACTGGTTAAAACTTGAGTTAGAAGTGGTATCTCACTCACAGTTCTCATCTTTTACAACAGCCTGTGAAGAGGTAAAAATGTTTTAGGGCCTCTTGGGGAAAAGTAATAGTATATTCCATCTTTCCTCATATATATTTTAGCTTAAGTACCATTTTGATTGTTTGGGGGAATCTCTAAAACTTACTTGGCAGCTATTTTCATAGAGTAAATGAAAGTCAGCCCCTACATTAGTAGCACTTAAATTGCATGAAGAGAATTATACACTATCCACAATAGCCAAGGTGGAAGCTACCCAGATTTCCACTGATAGATGAATCGATAAAGAAAATATCGTGTGTGTATACAGTGGAATATTATTCAGCCTTAAAAAAAAAAAAGGGAAGTTCTCACACATGCTACAGTGTGGATGGACTTTAAGGATGTTATGCTAATGCAAATAAGCCACTTACATTAGGTATCTAGAACAGTAAAATTCACACGGACAGAAAGTAGTGTGATGGTAGTCAGAGGCTGGGAGAAGTAAGGAAGGTGGAGTTAACAGGTACAGTTTCAGTTTTGCAGGTTGAAAGAGCTCTAGAGATTTGTTTTGAAACAATGTTAATTCACTTAGTACTAATACTATACACTCAAAAATGGTTAAGATGATAAATTTTATGGGTTTTTTTTTCACAACTACAAAAACAAAAATCTCTCCCTCTGTTGCCTGCCCCTCAAAAAGAATTAATTGCTTCAGACACTGGTATTTGAGTGTGGGAGGTTTAAGTCATTTGAAGCTTGAACAAGTGGATTTATATGTGTGAGTCTTAGTTTCTTATCAGTAAAATGTAAGGATCGCTATGATTTCTAAGGCTACTTGCAGTTCTAAGTTTCTATGGTTCAACATTTCACATAATTATCTGCCCCCTTCTTCTTTACTTGCAAAAACTTACTGATACATGTTAGAGTAAATTGTTCTATGCTCAGCTTTCCTTGACCATTTTTCACAAAGATCTTAACTCTGTAGTTTAGGCTGCAAAGGAGCAGAGTTGTAGCCAGCTATGTACAGAGTATGGCAAAAGTAGGGTTGTAGTTGTTCGTATGGAAAGTAATAGAATAATTAATAAATAATAATACAAGAATAAACTCTATGTTTCACAACTGTAAACCTACTTTTGCTACACCCTATATTTTGACTGTCATGAATTCCAGAAACTTGTCTTCATCCTAACCTTTCTGCTACAAGGAAAGTCAGAATATTGCTTTTATTAATGTTGCTGACACCTCTGCTGTGCACTTCCTTCCTTTCTGATAGGTGATTATATCACCAGTACTAGCACCTATCTCTGAGCAGAACATTTTCTTTCAAAGAAAATGAAATAGCAGTTGACAAGCAATAATGCATTAAGTAATAGGCAAGAGAAAGATTAAAACGCTTTCCTCAAGTCCCACCTTAATATTAATGATAGTGTCTTGCTAATTTGACTTCTTCCTGCTCCTTGACTGGCTTCTTCACACATTAAACACAATCTGCTCAATAAATCAAATGCACTATATATATTGCTATTCTGTACCCACAGTTTCTTCCCTAGATATTTATTCAGCACCCACTCTATGCCGTATAATTACGAATTGACCTTATAATATTTTGAAGGCAAAGTTGGCATGCAATTATGAGCCCCATCAGAACCTTGTAGAAATTCTTTCTCACTTTGACTCTTTGGAGACAAACTTCTTGTCTACATTCTAGATCCATCTATTATTCATTAATTTAATAGAATAGAAATATAGAGAGTTTAAAAGTGTATCCCAGTAGTACTTTGTGCTCTACCTATATAGATCAACTAAATTTATATCCAAGGGCCCTGATTGGCATGGCTCAGTTGGTTGGGCATCATCTCACAAAGCAAAAGGTCACCAGTTCAATTCCCTGTCAGGGCACATGCCTGGGTTGTGGGTCTGGTCCCTAGTCAGAGCATGTATGAGAGGCAACTGGTTCATGTTTCTCTCTCACATCAGTTTCTCTGTCTCCATTTCCCTCTGTCTAAAATAAGTAAATAAAATCTTTAAAAATGTTTTAAATTAAATTAAAGGGTTAATCTACATATTTAAAAATAATAAGGCAATCAAAAGCAAGGGAGATGTATGTACTCTGTCTTAGACTTTAATAAAAATCCTCAGGAAATCAACATTCTGAATTTATATACAGTGACCAGATTGCCCCCTAAGTGAACCCTATATCCTTTAATATATGAATTCTTTCAAAAGTAATGAAACATTCCTCAGACCCTATCAAAGTTTAAGAAAGCAGAGCAATAAGAAGGATTGTTTAGTTTTATAGCTTGGCCTACCTAAAACATTCATTTTTTTCAGTCTGTTCACTATATGGTTCCTCTGCAGCTATAAAAAGACTTCCTCATACAAGAATTTATCTAATTTCCTCCCTCTCTGCTTTTTCTATAAATTCTAGTAAATCCTCAAGTCTTGAACAATAATATTCCTATAATTAGCATTCTTGTAGAAGGAATGCCTCTCAGTTGAAGATTTCCCATTGAATTGATTTGATTCCTCCAAGGTTGATATGCACAAAATAAGATTCCACTTCACTTCTAGACAAAGCCTTTCTCACCACTGTATTTTTCATATCTAATAAATAGGTCTTTTGCATATTTCCATGTTCTGAAGAGCTCATGAAGAAGGCACTAGTAATGCTGTCCATAGAAAGCTTTTGCACGAGTTTCATTTGAGAATGCTTTAGCTGTTCGCTCTTGAATTCCTTGAGCTTTTTGTTGCTGAAGCATCAAAGTAGATATCAACTCTGGAGCAGAAAGTACATTAATCTCACAGGCAAGAGATGGAAGTTCTAATCTCACTTCTGACAGGAATTTACTGTGTGATCATGGGCAAATTGTTTATTTGCCTTATTTACCATATCTATAAAGAGATTATTTTGTTGATGAAGGTGATGGTGGTAGTGGGGGTGATGTGCTTATTGTCAGTGTCCTCTCTATGTACTGACAATCTGTACCAAACACTTTGAATGTGTTGTCTCAGTTTGTCCTGACAACAGCCTTATAAGAAACATACTACTGTCCTTGGGTTAGATGAGGAAATTTAGACTTGACAATAGTTTGAATAGGTTTGAATAGTTTTCTGAAGACACACAATTAGACGAATGATGAGCCCATATTCATTCTTACTGTTTAGCCAGTTCTTAGAAGAGGGATCTCACTCTGGGTGGCCTTATCTTGACAGAAAGTAAATGAGACTTTGGAGATGAGAGAAAGTGACAAGATTTTTATTTCTTTTTCTAATGATTCATTTAGAACTCTTATTAGAAACTAATAGTTTACCTTCTGTCATTTTATGAGTAGTTTATCCCAGGAACTGGTCTCCTTTATCATGTCTGAAAAAAAACATTTCACTCTCCCTGCCTTCAAAGAATACAAAGAATACAGAAAATACAAAGAATAAAAAAATACAAAAACCACCATCTGAAAATGTTAAAGTTCAGCCACCTCATTTAAGAAGTGTTTGCTCAGAATTTCCCCGTAGATCTGAAGGTTGCAGCTCCAATTGTGCTTTTTCTGACAAGCTGTTGCTGAAGTGCTCTTCAGTGGAAACTGTTTGATGCCTTACTGCTTGGCTCATCCTTTCACACAATCAAAGTTAATTCAAGTCAGGCTTGTGCTGAAGATCTCTCCCAAGATGACAAAGGAACAAACAATGTTATCTCTTCTAAGAAGGGCAATAGAAGGGGCACACCCTGTTCATGTTAATTTGTGTTTTCTGTACCCTATCCTCTGAGATGCAGGGAGATATTGACTGGCCCCCACCCAATGTCCAGTGTGTGTATATGAGAGCATATACTCATTTCCTGAACATTTGATATCTGCAGCTGGATATTTTCAAATTTGATGAGTTTCATCTGTGTATATACAGACTAGGATATACAAGCATATATAAGTAAAAGGATATTTTTATTGGTGCTATTGGAAAGATTTCTCCTAATTATATATACATGCGTCATCCTAAAAAACTGTTGTTGTTTTAATCAGAAACACAGTAAGAATAGTTGGTAAGAGAAGTTTTAAACAAGATACACCTAAATTTAAATTCTAACACAAGGATAGTAGGTCTCTATCCTTGGTTGGAATATTTAATCTCTCTTAAAACATTATCATCAATTTTTCTACCAAAGACAAAAGAATACCATTCTTAAGTTAATGTTAGTTTTGTACTTGCTGTGTTTTTAAAATAACAGAGCCAAATGATGTGTGTCAGAAATTTTATCTCTATCTGGTAATTAGGGCTGCCATTTTAGGGATTGGTCAATTATAAATAGTAAAAAAAAATTCTCTAAGATGTGGTACTATAATAATCTTAGCTTTATTAAATAATGCTAGTACATAATCAAATCAGTATTTTAAATATTTTCCTTTTTCTTCAAACGTCTCCATTTCATACAGTACTTTTCACCCATCTCACTTCCATAATGTACTGAAAATAGCACCAACCTCAAGGTCGTATGGATTCCACTTCAAAGTCTATTATAAATTAGTGATTGCATCTCCAGAAAGTCCATGGGTGCATCAGTTTCAAAAACCTCTAGTAGCGCAAGAATTTTTTTTTATGAATCTGCTGTATTTATAACAAATCTAAGTGTAACTGCCTTGTTGACATTGGACTGACTATGGGGGTTTTCAACAGGTTATTCCTGAATTTCACTGAATAAGTAAGTGTATTCAAGAACTGCCTGCACAAAGGGAGATTTGCTGTCAGAGCCCAATAAATACTCAATCACCATATGGTGGCTTTCCCAGGAGCCAGCAGAAGTGGGTGCTGCTCCTCACCCCCTCCTTGGCAGCTGGCAGGCAGTCCTCATATGCCGGGTCCTTCTGTAGGTAAGGAGAGGGCTGTGCCATGGCTCTTTAAGATCCCTTTCATGCCTGACATTTTCTGATTGTGAAAATAACTGAAAATGACCATTAGGTCCCAGAAACATACCTGTGAAGATTAGATTTTGACTAAGGGTGAGTTATGTCACTGACCTTCTCTATTTACTAAATTGACTTTAAAAAGAAAGCCCGATTGCCCAGCTCTCACAGGTACCATGTTTTGTTGAGCGTGGGGGAGTAACTGGGTTGCATAATGCTGAGTTATGTAATATTCGTCCTTCATAGTCAGCCTCAGCAGGGAATCAATTTGAGAAAAGCCTTTGGCAATTTTTCATAAAGCTTTTAACACTCAGTGATGGCAGGAATGTTACGTGGGTCATAGTGAGGAACAGAAGCTGCCCTTTTGTACAGGTGACAGATTTTAGATACCTCATTTACGAATGAGGTTTTGTTCAGTAGGACTCAACAAACCTGAGGAAGAATGGGATGGGGCAGGGGAGACCATAGAAAGAAAAATAAATAAATTCTCTTGCTTTGAACTGGGTTTTATCTTAACAGTGCCAAACTTGGTGTTTTGCATTTTTCAACAACTCTCAGCTGTTATTTAAAGTTTGCAGCGGTTTGCGGCTGTCTTTCTAGCTATAGTTTTCATGATATTAAAGTATTTTTCTTATGGAAATGTTTTTTAAACTGAGCTCATTTTCTCCTATAAGATGTTGACCACTTTAGGGAACCATTAGGGACAAGCTTTCTCCTACCTTTTTCTGTACCACGTGGAGCCTGTCCTATAGGCAGTCACACTTTATGCCCTGCCTTTGCAGCTTTGCAGTTGCTTTGTGACTGGCCACACCGGAGTCAGCTGGATTGCAGGATCCTTGATGTCTGGGCCTTCTGTGTCTCTTGGACCAGCATAGCACCTATACCCAGGGAACTCCTTTCTGCCTCAACCAGCTCCTGAGGGAAGGCCTCAATGCCCTCCTTTCACCTTCCTTGCCTCCTGAAATTTCATTGTCTTCTGGGCACCAAAACACTGAAGTGTGACTGCAGCATTGATTACATGGGTTTGCAGAGGCATGTTACGAGGCCATAATAGTCAAAACAACATGGTACCAGCATAAAAACAGACACATAGATCAATAGAACAGAATAGAGAACCCAGAAATAAACCCCTAAGCCTCTGACCTTTCAGAGGGACAGGATGGTTTTCTTGTTCACCATGGTATTTCCAATGCCTTATAGATGTAGTAAGCACCCCATTAATGCTTAATAAAGACAAGGTGATTTGGCAGAACAACACAGAAGAAAGAATTTTAAACTCAGAAACACTGGTTCTAGCCTCGGCTCTTGGCTAGACTCATGGCATAAGCCACAGCCTTTTTGATCTCCAGTGAGTCTTTTTCTTAAGAATTTTAAATTTTATTTTTCAAATACAGTTTGTATTCAATATTATTTTGTATTACTTTCAGGTGTACAGTATAATGGTTAGACAATCATCTTTACAAAGTGGTCCCCTTGAGATTTCAAGTACCCACCTGGCACTGTACATAGTTATTACAATATTATTTACTATATTCCCTGTGCTGTCCTTTCCATCCCCATGACTATTTTGTAACTACCAGTATGTACTTCTTAATCCCTTCTCCTTTTTCACTTGATTCCCTAACCTTCCTCCCCTCTGGCAACCATTAGTGTGATTTGTGTATCTATTTGTTCATTTCTATTTTGTCTGTTTATTTTGCTGTTTCGGTTCCACATATAAGTGAATAATATGGTATTTATCTTTCTCTGTCTGAATTATTTCTCTTAGCATAATACCCTTAGGTCCATTCCTGCTATCAGAAATGATAACATTTCATTCTTACTTATGGCCAAGTAATATTCTATTGCATGTAGGTACCACCTCTTCTTTATCCTTTCACCTATTGATAGACACTTAGATAGGTTCCATATCTTGGCTATTATAAATAGTGCTTCAGTGAACATAGAGGTGCATATAGTCTTTTGAATTAGTATTATCACTTTCTTAAGATATGTACCCAAAGCCCTGGCTGGCGTAGCTCAGTGGATTGAGCACGGGCTGGGAACCAAAGTGTCCCAGGTTCGATTCCCAGTTGGGGTACATGCCTGGGTTGCAGGCCATGACCCCAGCAACCACACATTGATGTTTCTCTCTCTCTCTCTCTCTATCTCCCTCCCTTCCCTCTCTAAAAATAAATAAATAAAATCTTTAAAAAAAAAGATATGTACCCAGAAATGGAATCACTGCGTCATAAGGTGTCATTTTTAAGTTGAGAACTTCATACCAATTGTCATCACAATTGCACAAACCTGCATTCCCACTGACATTGCTGGAAGGTTCCCTTTACATCCACAACAACATTTGGTCATTTATTGATGATGGCCATTCTGACAGGTGTGAAGTGAAATCTAATTGTTTTAATTTGCATCTCTGTGATTAGTGATGTTGAGCATCTTTTCACATGCCTATTGGCTATCTCGGTGTCCTCCTTAGAGAAGTGTCTATTCAGGTTCTCTGTCCATTTTTTAATTGGATTGTTTGGTTTCTTGGCGTTGAATTGTAGCATTCTTTATAGATTTGCATGTGAACCCCTTATGCAATGTGTCATTGGTGAATAGCTTTTTTCATTCAATGTGTCATTTTATTGATGGTTCCCTTTGCTATGCAAAGGAAAAAACTTTTTAGTTTGATGTAGTCCCATTTATTTATTTTTTCTTTTGTTTCCCTTTCCTGAGGAGATATATCATAAAAAATATTGCTAAGAGGAAATGTCAGCAATTTTACTATACCTATGTTTTCTTTTAGTAGTGTTATGTCTTGGAGTCTTACATTTAAGTCTAATCCATATTGAATTTATTCTTCTTTGTTCTAAAGCAGGTGGCCTAGTTTTATTTTTTTACATGTACCAGTCCAGTGTTCCCAACATTGTTTATTGAATGGACTGCTTTTACCCCATTATATGTTCTTGTCTCCTTTCTCATATATTAATTGGCTATAGAGGCTTATTTCTGGGCTTAATTCTGGGTTCTCTATTCTGTTCCACTGATCTGTGTGTCTGCTTTTGTGCCAGTACCATGTTGTTTTGACTACTATGGCCTTGTAACATAATTTGATATCAGAGAGTGTGATACCTCCAATTTTGTTCCTCTTTTTCAAGATTGCTGTGCCCATTGAGGGCTTTTGTTATTCCATATAAATTTTTGGATTATTTGTTCTACTTCTATAAAAAACGCTATTGGTATTTTGGTAAGAATTGTATTTTAATGAAATGAATTTTATAAAAAGTTTATTTAGATATGCTTTTGTATCCTTGAAAACTCCTTTCAACCAAGAGGCAATAAGTGCTCAAAGTCAAGGAGTTAGTCTCTGGGGAAGGAACCCACAGCCCTATGACTTCTAAATTCCTTGCTCTGGGTCCTCGGGTGCACACAGCGAGAAATGACGTGCAGTGACCCCCAGCCGTCAGAGCTCTTAGCCCTTTACTGCTGTGTGGGTATGAAAGACAGAGTACTCCCTCCACAGGCAGCAAACATTAGCTAAGGATGTGAGCCAGGAGGGCAGACCCAGAGCTGAGAAGAAGGTTGAAAAAAGTATTAAGCCTTACCAGTGAAATGACTCACTCAAAGAAAAGGAATACTCACAGTCCCTCACCCCCTCAGTTGATGGCCACTGTCAGGGATCTGAGGTTTTGGGCTAGACAGGGAAGAGCGTGTATGCCTGTGCACATACTTGTGCACCTAGGACCCCTTAAGCATACAGTACCAAGGTCTGCCTGATTGCTTGTACCCCTTCCTTGACAGTAAGACTTGTGCATTCTATATCATAGCTCCATATTTACCCATTTACTCACCTTGGACCCTTTAAATCATACATGAGTGAAGTTTTCCATTTTCTAAGCACTTTGTAATCTTTCAAAGAAAAACTAACCAATCTGAAAACAACTGCGATATTTTCCCAAGAAAATGAAATTTTTAATCTTTTTTAAATCCTCACCTGAGGATATGTTTATCGATTTTAGAGAGAGAAGAAAAGACAGAGGGAGAGAAGGAGTGACAGAGAGAGGGAGAGAGAGAAACATCGATGTGAGAGAGAAGCATCGATCGGTTGCCTCCTGTACAAATCTCAACCAGCAGTCGAACTCACAACCTAGCTATGTGTCCTGACCAGCGATTGAACCTGCAGTCCTTCAGTGTATAGGACAATGCTTTAATGTGAACATGTTTTCTGCCAATATGTTGTGGTAGACTTGGAATTTAGTTCAATTCAACTTTCTATTTTAAATTTTATTACTGGGGGACCAAAGCTACATGGCCTTTAATGGGATCTTCAAAGAGGACTTTTCATCTCATTCTGGTGGCGCTTTCAGCCTTGTGCACATTAAGAATCACCTGGGATGCTTTTATAAATCCCATGACCAGGCCACTCCAGACCAATGGAATTAGGGTTTCTGGGTAGGACTGAAGCATCAGTATTTTTTTTTAAGATTTTATTTATTTATTTTTTAGAGAGGGAAGGGAGGGAGAGAGAGAGAGGGGGAGAGAGAGAGAGAGAGAGGGAGAGGGAGAGAGGGAGAGAGAGAGGGGGAGAGAGAGGAGAGGAGAGAGAGGAGAGGAGAGAGAGAGGAGAGAGAGAGAGAAACATCAATGTGCGGTTGCTGGGGGTTATGGCCTGCAACCCAGTCATGTACCCTGGCTGGGAATCGAACCTGGGACACTATCAGTATTTTTAAAGATCCCCAGGTGATTATAACATGTCACTGAGGCTGAGAACCAGTGCTTTATACTAAACACCAGAGGGCCCCTGAGTGGGCATTCCCACCTGCCATCCTGAACAGAGTGCATGTTCTTCAGGAGGCTGGTCATGTGGGCAAGGTGTCTTTGATTTCTGTGATTACTGATCTCTGGGTCTCCTAATTAAACCTCTGTTCTTGGAATGATTTTTATTCTATTGTACTTCTACAGAGAATCAGATTCTACATACTTTCATATATTAAACAATGAAACTCTCATATTACAACTGAAAATCTCATTTGCTTACATCAAGAAAGATACAGTACGTGCTTTCAAGTTTATTGGGGTTTGGACTGGCACTGCAAGACAATGTCCTTGGCAGCAAAGTAGAATAACTAGGCCTAGTGTCAGATGCATGGCAGACATCTCAGGAGTGCAATTCTCATCTCAGGGAGTAATGCTTTAACATTGTTTTGGGGGTATTGTTTTTTGTTTTTGTTTTTGTCTTTTTGTTCACCTGAGGGTTTGCTACTCATATAAATTGTATTTCACCCATCCTACTCTTCAGTTGTCACATAAACCCTGGCAAAAAGAATACCTACAGTGTCCTGTGTCTTCATAGCAGTCATTTTCCCAAGTCAGATTACAAGTGCAGTAAAGTTATTCAGGAAGTCATACACTTACTCCTTTCAGGGCAAATATATGGAAAACAAAGGAGACTAATGTATCCATAAACCAAGAAAAATACTTCTAAAATGCGTTTAGCCATTCAAGAGAGTTGATAGGAATATGCTGTCACTTTGGTCTGTTTGTCCTGGACTGGTAGTACTCAATACCTACTCTTAGATCACCTTGGGAGCAGCCAGGAGACCAGGGCAATAGTTTTTGGGAGCTGGCCCAGTGACAAATATACATCACTGGGCCAAATGTTCTAACACTCAAAGGAACTGGCTATTAGGACTTAAATTGAGCCAGACTAATGCATCAAATTTTTCTCAAGCAGTTGTCTGGAAATCTAGTCTGATTTTTCTGAAGTCCAGAACCACTCAAGGCTCAGCCCACTGATGAAACTGAGACAGTTTCAGTCTAGCAGTCAGGTCCCTTCTTCCCTAGGAAAGGTCGATACTGCGTAGATTTTACTAGATCATGTGTTTCTCAACTTTCTAGAACTTTCAGTGTATGCCTTTTTTTCTTTAACATCTTTATTGAGATGTAATTATGCCACAAAAGTCACCCTGTAAAAGTGTACAACTTTTAGTATATTCCCAGAGTTCTTCAACTATAATCATTTTAGAACCTCCATCACCCAAAAAAGAAGCACCACACCATTAGCAGTGACCTCACTTACCCTTGATCTCCTCTCCCCTAGCCCTTGACAACCACCAAACAACTTTCTGTCTCTATGGATTTACTTGTTCTGGACATTTCATATAAATAGAATTTGTATTTGTGACTGGCTTTTTTCACTTACCATGACATTTGCTAGGTTCATCCATGTTATAGTACATACTGAGACTTCATCCTTTTTAACATCAAATAACATTTCATTGTATGAACATACCACATTTTATTTATCCATTAATTAGTTGATGAAAATTTGGGTTTCTTCCACTTTTTTGCTATTATGAATAATACTATGAACATTCATGTACAAATTTTTTGTGTGAGCATATATATTTTCATCTCTCATGGGCGTATACATACGAGTGGAATTGCTGGGTCATATGGTAACTCGATTTAACTTTTCTAGGGACTACCAGATTGTTTTCTAAAGTGGTTGCTCAATTGTACATTATCATCAGCAGTGTATAAAAGCTCTAATTTTGCCATACTATTGCAAACACCTATTATTATATGTTGTTTTGACTGTAGCCATAGCAGTATAAGGAAGTGGTACAGTATACATGTTTTGTACATAAAAACAACCAGATTTATATTGGAAGGCAAACTTTGACCTAATTGCTCTAAGGAAGATTAAGAGTTTTTAAAATTTTTACCTATTTTCTCCACATAAGCTTCAGACTGGTCCTTCTCTATATCTAAACTCCATTCTCTGTAGGATGAGAACCAGTTTAAGCCCTTGCTGATTACATAGTGCTTATAAGAGATGGATATGGTTTGGCAATGTGACTTGGGTAGCCAGGGATTGATTCAGGTGATCTGAAGCTCTGGATAAGAATCCCTTTCTTTCCTTGTTCTGTATGACCCTCCCTAATCATTGACTGAAAAGAAATAGCTTCCCAGATGGACAAGCATAATGTACTTGACCTTTCACAGTGTCTCATAAAGTTCTTTCACACAGTAGCTATTAGTTGACTTTTTTTTTAACTCTAGGTCCTTCCCTACAAAAATTCAACTGCCATTGCAAAAGCATAAACTTCATTATCACTAAGTCATTCAGGTTGTTTAATGTCCTTACTCTTCTTTATAGATCTAATATAGTTTATCCCTTGAAAAGTCATCTTTGGTCTTCTCTTTTCGTGCCAACTGTTGGCTTCTATGTCCATTAGATGTTTGCACTTGCGTGTTTTACCAACACTTGAAACCCATCATGACCAAAATTTAGTTATCTCTTTTCCTTCCTTTTAAAGCAGTTATTCTTCACAAATTCCCAATGCCTCCACTCTCTTAGTAACCCAGGCTCAAATCTACCCTATCCTCTATACATAGAGAACAGAGCCTTGATTGTTCATATCATCCATTCAGAATACATCTAAGACTCTTTTTAGGTCCTCCAAAATAGGGTACCTAGGAATATTAAAATATATTCTTTTTAGTTATTTTTTTCAATTACAGTTGACATACCATATTGTGTTAGTTTCAGGTGTATACCCCAGTGATTAGATATTATATTACTTACAAAGTTATCATCTGATAAATCATACCTATCTGATACCATACATAGTTATTAGAATATTATTGACTTCATTTTCATACATAGTTATTAGAATATTATTGACTTCATTCCCTATGTTGTACTTTAGATCCCATAACTATTCTGTAACAACCAATTTGTACTTCTTAATCCCTTCACCTTATTCACCCATTCACCAACCCCTCCTCCCATCTGGTAACCCTCACAACATTCTCTGTATCTATGAGTCTGTTTCTGTCCTGTTTGTGTATTTTGTTTTATAGATTCCATTGATGATAGATATGTATTCATTGCCATTTTATTCTTCATATTTTTCTCTGTTTTCTTCTCCTTCTTCTTCTTCCTCTTCCTCCTCTTCCTCTTCTTCTTCTCCCTCTTCTTCTTAAAGAAGACCCTCTAACATTTCATGCAATAGTGTGGTGTGGTGGGGATAAACTCTGTTAGCTTTTTCCTTTCTGGGAAGCTCTGTATATGTCCTTTGATTCTAAATGATAGCTTTGCTTGGAACAGTAATCTTGGTTTTATGTACTTGCTTTTCATCACTTTCAGTATTTCTTGCAAATTCCTTCTGGCCTACAAAGTTTCTGTTGAGAAATGTGCTGACAGTCTTATGGGATCTCCCTTATAGGTAACTAACTGCTTTTCTCTTGCTGCTTTTAAGATCCTCTTTGTCTTTAACCTTTTGCATTTTAAGGATGATGTGTCTTGGTGTGGACTTCCTTGAGTTCATCTTGTTTGAGACTCTGTGCTTCCTGGACTTGTATGTCTACTTCCTTCACTGGGTTAGGGAAGTTTTCTGTCATATTTTTAAAATAGTTTTCAATTTCTCTCTCTCTCCACTCCTTCCTGCACTCACATGATACAAATGTTGGTTTGCTTGAAGTTTTCCCAGAGGCTTCTTAAAATGTCCTAATTTCTTTTATTCTTTTTTTTTAACCTCCCTGCCTCATCCTGGGTAAATTCCCTTGCTGCCCAATTTCTATGTGAAATGGAGATTCCAATGGTTTAAGCCACTACTATTTTCTCTGTGCCTTCCTGAGAAAGTCTGACACATAGAGATTATTTTTGAGATAATTAGATAGATACATAATTGCTTAATAAGAGGTCTTCTAGTTGTCATGAGTTCGGGGCACTATGTTGATAAGTCACTTTGCTTTTATTTCTTCAAGAGCCACCTATTTATACATGGCTCTGGGGGCCTGAACAGCCAGGGCCCTGGGTCAGGAGACCCACCCTTCTGTCTAGGCTTAGCTTCCCCAGGTCTAGTGACCTTCTGCAAATGACAGTATTCATTTCCTCTCTTGTTAGAAGAGGCATTATATTTTATGTCTCTTTCAAGCTCTAAGACTCAGCAATCATAAATTGAAAATCTCAGCTCCCAGGGGGGTTTCCTTTTTTTAAGTATTTTTTATTGATTATGCTATTACAGTTTTCCCAATTTTTCCCCTTTACCCCCTTCCACCCTGCCCTTGCAACTCTCCAGCTTCCCCCCACCCTTAGTTCATGTCCATGGGTTATACATATAAGTTCTTTGAGTCCTCTGTTTCCTATACCATTTTTATCTTTCCCTATTTTATGCCTACTAATTATGCTTCTTCTTCCCTGTACCTTTTCCCTCCTATTTCTCCCTTCCCCCTCCCCACTGAACTCCCTTTGTGTGATGTCCATTTCTCTGATTCTGTTCCTGTTCTGGTTCTTTGCTTAGTTTTTGTTTTCATTGTTTCTCTTTTCTTTTAGGTTCATTTGTTAATAGTTGTGAGTTTGTTGTCATTTTATTGTTCATATTTTTTATCTTCTTTTTCTTAGGTAAGTCCCTATTATATGAAATGTTAAATTTCATTTCATATAATTATATGAAATGTTAAATTTCATATAATAAGGGCTTGGTGATGATGAACTGCTTTAACTTGAACTTATCTGGGAAGCACTTTATCTGCCCTTCCATTCTAAGTGAAAGCTTTGCTGAATAGAGTAATCTTGGATGTAGGCCCTTGCCTTTCATGACTTTAAATTTCTTTCCAGCCCATTCTTGCCTGTAAGGTCTCTTTTGAGAAATCGGCTGATAGCCTTATGGGAATTCCTTTGTAAGTAACTGTCTCCTTTTTTCTTGCTGCTTTTAGGATTTTCTTTTTGTCTTTAATCTTGGGTAACTTAATGATGATGTGCCTTGGTGCGTTCCTCTTTGGGTGCAACTTCTTTGGGACTCTCTGGGCTTCCTGGGCCTTCTGGAAGTCTATTTCCTTCACCAAATTTGGGAAGTTTTCCTTTATTATTTGTTCAAATAAGTTTTCAATTTCCTGCTGCTGTTCTTCTCCTTCTGGTACCCCTATAATTCAGATATTGGAACATTTCAGGTTGTCCCAGAGAATTGACAGCCTCTCTTCCTTTTTTTTTTTTTTTTTTTTTTTTGGATTCTTGTGTCTCCGTTCTAATTCAGTTGGATGTTTATTTCTTCCTTTTGTTCCAAATCGTTGCTTTGAGTCCTGGTTTCCTTCTTGTCACTGTGGGTTCCCTGAATATTTTGCTTTATTTTATTTTGGGTATCTTTCATTTGTTCTTTCATTTTTTTACCAAGCTCAATCAGTTCTGTGAGCATTTTGATTGCCAGGGCTTTAAATTCTCCATCAGATAGGTTGGCTATCTCCTCATTGCTTAGTTCTGAGATTTTGCTCTGTTCTTTCATTTGGGCCATATTTCTTTGTCTTGGTGCACCTGATAAGTTATAAGGGGCAGGGCCTTAGCTTTTCACCCAGGCAGGGCAATCTTCTTTGCTGTGGTGCCTGTGGGGGAGGGGCCAGAGAGGGAACAATGCAGCTGGACTGCTGTCTCTAGTGCACTGTCCAACAGACTCCCGAGTCAGACTGGAAGCATCTCCAATGGGGGCAACCCCAGCTGTAGCCCACAGTCAACTCTGAGTCTCAGTTTTCCCCTTAAGTCAGTCCCTCCCTCGCAGCTCTGCGGAACTCAGCAGTCAGTCCCGCCCCTCAGCCACCTCGCCACTGTTTTTCTGAGTTGGCCTGCGCGGTCCGCCCATCTGGTCCGGTTGTTCTGGTTGATTTTTTCTTTAATTCTTTGGTTGTTGGACTTCCATGCAATTTGATTTTCTGGCACTTCTGGTTGTTTATTGATTTTAGATTGGTTGTTTTCCTCCTTTTGCTTATGCGAGGAAGCAAAGGGTTTCTACCTACATCTCCATCTTAGCCAGAACTCCCCCTTTTATTCTTTTTGCTGTTCTGATTGGGTGCTTTTTGCTTCCTCCTATTCTAAATTAGTGTTTTGACTTTCAGCTTCATCTACTCTATTGTTGATTCCCTCTAAATTATTCTTCATTTTAGTTAGTGTATCCCTTATTTCTCACTGGTTCTTTTTTATGGTTTCCGTGTTCTTTTTTATGCTGTTGAAACTCTATTTCAGTTCATCTATTCTTCCCCTACATTCATTGAACATTCTTATAACCAGTGTTTTGAACTCTGCATCTAGTAGATTGCTTGTCTCCATTTTTTTTAGTTCCTTTTCTGGAGTTTTGTTGTGTTCTTTCATGCTTTTTTATCTCCTCATTTTGGCAGCTTTCGTGTGTTTGTTTCTATGTATTAGGTAGAGCTGTTACATCTCCTGTGTTTGGTAGAATGTCCTAATGTACTAGGTGTCCTGTAGAGTCCAGTGGTATAGCCTCTCCATTCACCTGAGGTGGCTACTGCAGGTGTACCCCCCTCCTATGTAGACTGCGTACACCCTCCTATTGTAATTGAGCCTTGATTGCTGTTGGCACATTAGTGAGAGGGATTTACCCCAAGGCCTATCAGCTGCAAGGACTGGCTGCAACCACCATGGAAGATCAGCTGTGCAGGGTCCTGACCCACACAGCTAGACTTACTTCAGCAGGGCTCTGGTGCATGCTAAGTCTGCCCCTTAAGTGTATTGCTTGTGGAGGTGGTTGGGTGGTGCTTTGAGGTAGTCTGAAGCCATCCATTGGGTGCACTGGCTCTGGAGCCTTCCAGGAGGTGCAGGCCAAGGTCAGCCACCATCTGTGTTCTGCCCAAGGCCTCCCGGCATGAGCTATAAAGCAGCCTACAGATGGCTGCTACTTATGCTGGGCTTGGTGCTCAGGAGAGGCCTAAATGTGAACTAAGGCCAGCCACTGCTAGTGCCAGGTCTGGGACTACTTAGCAATAGGTACAGGACACGCTGAGGCCAGATGCTGCTTGTTTGGGAGATTTTAGGAAAGTCTGAAGCATGAGCCAAGACAGGCCATTTGTATGGAAAAGCCACTGAAAACAGCTTGGGTGGGGATGCAAGTTATCGGGTCCTCAGGGAATCAACAGTGTAGAGCAAAGAGTGTAAGATAGGTTGATGGAATCTCAGATATGGCACCCACCTGCCAGTTCTGTGCGGGAAAGGCTGGGAAAGAAACAATGGCCTCTGCCAGCACTTCTGTCTGTGAGAAAGTTGCCTCTCCACCTCTCGCCCTTGATGCCAGACACTTCAGTTTCTCCCTGTATGTCCCTGGAGCCTTTCTAACTGCTGCCTCAGCACTGGAGCTCAGAGGGAGTGAGTCTGAGTAAGTTCATGCATGGGCCCTTTAAGAGGAACTGCCTGGGACTCCAGAAGCCCTTTGTTTCCCTTTACCACAATCCCTACTGGTTTTTACAGCCAGAAGTTATGGGGACTTCTTTTCCCAACACTGGAACCCTATGCTGGGAACCCTGGTGTGGGGCTGGGACCCCTGCTTTACAGAGACACCTCCACAGCAACCGAGATAGCTCTCCTAATTTTTATCTGCCAGATGGGACTGGCCTGTTCCACATTTCTGCCCCTCCTACCAGTCTCAATGTGGCTTCTTCTTTAAATCCTTAGTTGTAGGACTTCTGTTCTGTTAGATTTTAGGCAATTCTGAATGATAGTTGTCCTTTAGTTTAGCTCTGTTTTTGATGTGGTTGTGGGAGGAGGCCAGTACCACATTTGCAAAATACATTCTAATATACTACCCTAAAAACTGCCATTTTATTAAGGCTCTAGCTTGGTGTACACTCTTCATTTTTACTGCATAATCAGGTCCAACCAACTCAGGCACTTGGGCCGCCCTTTAGCCAAGTCAGTGTGTCATGCTCTTTGTCTCTTCTTAAATATTTTCCTTGTTTATCTTATCATGAGTTACTAGTAAACATTCTGGGTTTTTTTTCTGTAGCAATTTAGTTGATATTCTGTTAGATATTCCTGTTGAGTAGATGCTTATCTTTTAAAATAATCTTACTTTAATGTAAAGCACCCTTTGTTTCCTGGCAGCCTAATTTTCTTCAGCATTTATAGAGGTTAGATGTGTATTGATGAGCATTACTCTCTAACTGCCCGTGTCAAAGCACTGTGAGGGGCTCATCAATCTTGTGCCTTCTTAATTGACATCAATAATGTGTTTGCATTTATCAATATTTCCTAATTGTTAAGTTATAACACAGGAACTTCTGTAATAAATCATGCCCACAGGTATATTCAAACATTAGGGCTTAAGATTTCTATCAATATTTTGATGTATTATAAACTATTGTTATGAAGATTCTCCTATGAGAAAGGAGGAAATGTGCAGCAAGAGACAAAGAATTCAGTCAGTTTCACCATATGAAATTAAGTTAAAGAGTCAAATCATTCCAATGAAGATAAAAGAAAGGTATTTCCCAAGCCAGTGCAATCCATTCCCATAAAGTTCAGTGTCACCATCCAAACGAATGCTAGCGCTTCTCCCCTGAGAGTGATGTGCTGTGCCAAGGTTCTTCCTGAGAAGAAATTTGGATGGAAAGACAGTAAGGACTCCTATAAAGAAGGAACTGTTCTCAACTCATTTTTCAGAAAAGGAAACTGAGGTTTTGTGAGCTAAGTTACTTTCCCAGAGTCAGTCAGACTTTGCAAGGCTGGGACTCAAACCCAGGACTGTTGGAGTCCATGGCTAGATTCTTTGCCTTCTGGGGACAAACTTGACCAAACCCAAACAAGAGTGAGACCCAAGTGTCAAAGGACTGAATCCACATCATCTGTTAAGTAGTTGAAGGTTTTAGAACATTTTTGCTTTTTTTTTAAAGAGGTAAATGTGAAAGACCCAGGAGGTCTGTCCACCTATACCAGGAAGACCATCACATGCAGGAGGATTAGACATTGTCTTCTATGCATCCAGACAGTGAAAGTGGAGTCAGTCCTCTGACCTGGTGAGAAGCAGTGCCGTAGGGTAGGTAAGAGTGTGGATCCAGAAGCCACAGTTTTCCCAGCAAATCCCATCTCAGCCACTCACCATTCTACAGATTCAGACACTAACTTTAATTCTAGTAAGTAGGTGCAGACCTCAGAGATAATCCTGGTTCAATGTCAGACCACTGTAATAAAGCAAATCACATGAACTTTTTGATTTCACAGTACATGTAAATTTATCTTTACACCATACTGTAGTCTATAAAGTATGCAATAGCATAATGTATAAAAATGTGCACACCTTAATTTTAAAATACTCTATTGATAAAAATACTAATCTGAGCTTTAAGTGAGTCTTAATCTTTTTTCTGGTGGTGGGTCTTGTCTTGATGTTGATGAAAACGCAATAGCTATGAAGCACAGTGAAGTGAAGTGCAAGGTCTGCCTGTAGCTGTAAAACTATGAGATGCTTTCCCAGTATTTGTTGATAAGAAATATTTATGATAGCATCTCAGATATTCATTTCTCAGTAGAGTTGGAATCTTTTTATAGGCATAATCAGTTCCTACAGCTTCTCTTGTAATCCTCCGTACACAGTGACTGCTTCACCTCATAAGTGATAACTCACATGCTTATGCTTCATAACTAAAATGCTGGTAAAGGTCGGTTATGGCGGTTTTTATTGTAGAATGGCACTTAGGGTTTGAGTTTTTCCTAACCAGAGTTACATCAGTTCAGGTGTTCTAATTCAACTTATTTAAAATTAGGAAAACTGACTTTAAAATCTTAGATTGATGAATCCACAGCACTGATATACCTTTCTCATTTAAGAGTTTAGATTTTGACTCTTGGAACTCCAACTGAAAAACATCCCCACAGTGGGAATTGCAACCCAGACATTTTTTAATCTTTATTTTTCCTGGGATGGAACATAATGGCAGTGAATTCTCAGCATTCTTTACTGAGGAAAAGATTGGGCTTTTGAGCTCACTTAACAGCTGACCTTCCATCTTGCCTTTAAAACACAGGAACTTTAATTTACACTGTCTGCATCATTTCCTCCAAGTCTTCATTTTTGGACAACTGAGACATGCCACAGAGATTTCTAACTGCATTATGTCACAGGAAAGTCTGGCCCAAGAAAAAGCTTCCAAATATGTCAGAGGAAGATGACTGACCTAAAATAATGTTTTCTGGAATTAGATGTTTTTAATCACATGAGACATGGTCATGTATCATACCGTGCATGTGTATATGTATGTATATTTACATATCTATATTTCAGAGGAGATGATTTTAATTAAATAAATAACATTCTATTAAATTTTCTTTTTTTTGTTTAAGATTTTTTTTATTTATTTATTTTTAGAGAGGGAAGGGAGGGAGGGAGGGAGAGAGACAGACAGACAGACAGACAGACAGACATCAATGTGCGGTTGCTGGGGGTTTTGGCCTGCAACCCAGGAATGTACCCTGGCTGGGAATCGAACCTGGGACACTTTAGTTCCCAGCCCGCACTCAATCCACTGAGCTACGCCAGCCAGGGCTACATTCTATTAAATTTTCGATGTCAAAGCCCATTAGAGCCATCACATTCAGAATTCACTGCTCTTTGATATAGTTCAGATATGGTGCTACTAAAGAATACCAAATGAATTTTCTTCTAAGTGGATTTTTCCTAAGCAGAGTTACACCATGCTAAAATACATCTACATAGAAGGAGAGCATTTATAAGTCATAACTATTTAAAAGTGCTGAGCATTCTCAGTTTGAACCAAACTATTAACAAGTAGAGGAACTCAAGGAAATAATTACTTTGAGTCTCTTAAGGAATTTACTGTGATTCCTGTACTATCTGCTCTGGGTTCTTAGTGTAATACTTTATTATTCCAAAGTGATTCCAGGAAAATCCTATGAAAAATTAAATTGAGGAAGGGTGCAATCCCTCTGTGTGAAATTTGAAGTAGATTAGAAAGCAGAAGACTGAACTCAGTTCTGGTTCTGCCATTAAGTCTCTGAAGGACCTAAGAAAAATTATGTAAATTCTCTTTGCTTCTACCTACTAGGTGAAGACACCAATATCAGTCTACTTTTCTAGCCCAGGTAATGCATTCTTTGTGTCAGATCAACTTTCCTTATTTAAAAAATTATTGAACACAGTAGTACTCTACTGAAAATGCCTAGATTTGGGGGCTGCAGTGACATTTACATTGATCTCAGCTTCTTGTCTTTATGAGCAGTGCAGTAGAGACATCCTGCACCTGTGTCTTTGTGTAAGCTAAAGCCTAGAGGTAAAAGAGCTGAGTCAAGGGCATGGGCATTGAATATGTAGAGCAGCATTACCACATGGCCAGCAGTTTACTATCCCAGCGACTCTATCTTCACCCTCACTCTTCAGCCCTGAGAATATTAAATGTTTGCATCACTTATCAATCCAGTTCATAAATTGTGGTATTTCTTTAGTTATGGGTTGAGTTAAAGATAATTTACATATATTAGCCTTCTGTGTTTCTTCTTTTTTGAATTTTTTATTGTTTGTTTTTGTTTTAGGTTCAGTGGTTCATAGTTGTGAGTTTGTTGTCATTTTACTGTTCATAGTTTTGATCATCTCCTTTTTCTTAGATAAGTACCTTTAACACTTCATATAATAAGGGGTTGGTGATGATGAACTCCTTTAACTTGACCTTGTCTGGAAGCACTTTATCTGCCCTTCCATTCTAAGTGATAGTTTTGTTGGATAGAGCAATCTTGGATGTAGGTCCTTGCTTTTCATGACTTTGGATACTTCTTTCCAGCCCCTTCTTGCCTATAAGGTTTCTTTTGAGAAATCAGCTAATAGTCTTATGGGGACTCCTTTGTAGGTGACTGTCTCCTTTCGCTGCTTTTAAGATTTGTTCTTATCTTTAATCTTGGGTAACTTAATTATGATCTGTCTTGGTGTGTTTCTCCTTGGGTCCAACTTCTTTGGGACTCTCTGAGCTTCCTGGACTTGCATGTCTATATCCTTCACCAGATTGGGGAAGTTCTTCATTGTTTTTTTCAAATAATTTTTCATTTTTTGCTCTTCCTCTTCTCCTTCTGGCACTCCTATGATTCAGATGTTGGAACGTTTAAAGTTGTCCCAAAGATTCCTAAGCCTCCCCTCATTTTTTTGAATTCTTGTTTTCATTCTGTTCTGATCGAATGTTCATTTCTTCCTTCTGCTCCAAACCATTTATTTGACTCCAGTTTCTTTCCCTTCACTGTTGGTTCCCTGTATATTTTTTCTTTATTTCACTTTTCATAGCCTTCACTTCTTCCTCTATTTTGCAACCACACTCAACTATTTCTGTGAGCATCCTGATTACTAGTGTTTTGAACTCTGTATCTAATAGGTTGACTATCTCTTTGTCATTTACTTATTTTCTGGAGCTTTGATCTGTTCTTTCATTCGGGCCATATATCTTTGTCTCAGCGTACCTGTTTATGTTGTGTAAGGGGCAGAGCCTTAGGTAGTTGCCAGGCCAGGGCATTCCACTTTGCTGCATTGTGGCACTTTATTTGGGGGACGGCTCAGAGAGGGAACAATGCCAGTTGCTTGACTCTCGCCCCACTTTCAGCCACTTCCCCCGCTACCCATAAGCAGGGCCCTTTTGGGTGGTGATTCCTGGGTGGGTGGGCCCCTCTAATGGCCTCAGCTGTGAGTCTGGGAGTTTCTGCTGCTTCTGCAATCCCCACAGGGGATTTTTAGCCAGAGGTTTTGAGGCATTAGTTTCCCACACTGGAACCCTGGGTTCCCCAGTCTGTCTTGCTCCCTAGTTGATCTTCCCGGCTTATCCACACACAAATGTGGAATATCCTGGTCTGCCAGTCTCTGCCTCACCCATCTCAGTCTGCCAGCTACTACCTTGGTCCTCTCCACCCCAGCTGCCCATCTCTGCTCCTCCTGCCAGTCTGGATGAATGTTTCTTTAACTCCTTGGTTGTTGGACTTCCATACAGTTCGAGTTTCTGATAGTTCTGGGTTTTTGTTTTTAAATTGGTTGTTATCCTTCTTTTGGTTATGCGGCGAAGCAAAATATGTCTACCTATGTCTCCATCTTGGCCAGAAGTGTCCCAGGCACTCCTATTTCTTTTCCATATTTATTTATAGTCTCACTGTTTCTTGTCTTATTTATCACAAATATATTTTCCCCATTTGTCATTTATCTTTTGGCCTTGTTTACTATATTTTTTTCATATGGAATATTATAATTTTATATAATTACATTTTACTTTACTGCCTTTGAATTTTTCATCCAGCTAAATTCCTGCTCCAAGATTACCAAAATGTTCTTGTTTTTTCTTCTAGTGCTTTCATAAACACTTTTAGGTTTAATTTTTGATGTACTTAGAATTTATTTTGGTATAAGAATGGAGGTAGGGGTTCAGCCTAACTTTTTCAAAACTGATAACTAGTGGTCCAGTACCATTCATTGAATTGGTAGACATTTTTGTCTTAATCAAACTTACCAGGGCAGAAAATCTTCATTTTCCTCCTTTTTACCTCATAAAGAAACCACCATCAGTTTTACCAAAGTTATTTGTTCTGCTTTGCTCTTGGTGAACTCTTAACCTGTTTCCTCCTGTGGAACCCTACTAATCCTGCTTCCTTAGTCATCTGCTCTCCTAGACCCTCATACTCTCCCTCTCCACCAACTCCACTGAATTCTCCTTAGAGCACATTCACTTCTCCCACAGCCAGAAGTATTTCAGCTTCTTTGCTTCCAGGTCCATCTTCTGACCAGCTTCTTTTCCCTTTCATTTCTGCAGGGTCACTTGCAATCACGAGCTCCACTTCCATGCCACCTGTATCCCAGCTGTACTGAAACAGCTCTTGCTAAGGTAATAGGTTCCTGATTGCAGCTGACATGTGTGCCCTTATCCAGTTAGGCATCTCATCTAGATGCTCAGACTGGTCCCACTCCTAGAGAACCTCTGAGCTGTTGGTGTCTTACTCCTCACTCCTGCCTGCCCCTCCTGCCAGTCGTGTTCCTTTGCTGGCCACCCTCTTCTGTCCCTCTAAAACATAGGCATGCCTGCAGGTTTCATCAGCAGCCACTCTTCCTGAGATTATATCCACCACCATGACACATCTGTTCCCTTGATAGCTCTCAAGTCTGTCTCCAGTCATTCATCTCACCTGAGCACAGACAGGGAGACCAAATGAGCCTGTGTTTAGATCTCAGCCCTGCGACTTACCAGCCATGTGATCCTTAGGAAGCCACTTACTGTCTGTGTGTCAGCCTTCATGTAGGTCTGGTCTGTTCTCTTACTAGACCCTGGGTTTCTCATGGGCAGAAAGTGGATGGTACTGTTTTGTATTATGTTTTATATTATAAGTTTTGCCTTATTGAGGGCCTGCTTTGTCTCAGGTACTGTAATGTAGACTTTATATAGCTCATCTCTGACAAACTAGGTGTGTGTTTGTATTCACTTTTTATTTCAACTCAGAGATGCTTAAGGCCAAAACCCATCTCTCCCCAGTGTCTGTTGGTATGTGTCTAGACCCTTAGACTCTATCAGAAGGGGGCAGTCTTTGTCCTCCTGGGAAAATCCCCTTCCCAACCATTTTAAATGCCTTCTTTTTCCCTCCACCCAGCCACCTCTGGCTCAGTCAGCTTTCTATCCCTGCCTGCCTTACAGACATTCAGTCATTGTTTAGTCACACATACACACACACACACACACACACAGCTTTCCTCATTCCTTCACTCAGTCACTCAATCATTGAACAAGTATTTATCCTTTGTGCCACATTTCCACCCAGGCATTAGAAATTCAGTGGTGTTAAGACACAGACTCAGCTCTTAGAATGGGAAGTGAGGAGGGAGGGACAGTTTGACATAAGGTTTCCAGAAGCACTAGCCAAGGAGCAAGTAGGAGTTAGCCAAGTGAAGGCAAGGGCACTAGTGATGAGAAGCAGGGCTTATAGAGATAAGCTTCAAAGATAGGCAGGAGCCAGAGACCTGTGGGATCTTGCGCCCTGTACTTGAACTTTATCCTGAGGGAGGAACCCTTCAAGGTTTAACTGAAACTGTGACTTTCTTACTTTCACCTCCCTCTTTTCCTGCTGATCTCTGCACAGATCGTCCATTTACTTATTGCCCTCTGGAAGTACCGTAAGAGCAAAGACTTTTCTTTAACTCTAGAACCTAGAATAGTGCCTGACCCACAGTAGGTCCTCAGCAGGGTTCGATGGGTGAATGAATGAATGAGTTAATGCATTTTAGTATTTTAGAATGCAGGGTATATGATCAAAAAGGACTCCTTTTCCTTTAAAAAAGGCACAAAAATTATCCCATGGACTCAAGAGTTATTTATATCTTATTTATTTTCTTTGGAGAACCAGATCTATCTTCTAAAGACCAGATGGCTTAAATTAGTTTATTAAAATGTTAATAAGGTTGCTGTTTATAAAATATAAGCAATTCATTTTTGTTTTCATAGAATTTAGCAACTCCACAGAGTAATATCAAGCCTTAATAGAAGTGTGAACACCAGGTTGTTTACTATCTATTGCCTTTTAAAGAGAAAAAAAAAGTATAATTTTTTTCTTTTAAAGAAAGAGCTCTTTTGAAGAAGGGAAGAATATCTAGTTATAATTTTGAATCCATTTATTATGCAATTTTATGCCACTGACCATTTGTATCATGCTTTAGATTTTTGGAATTTGTTGATTTTAAATACACAGCACCTACAATGTGGACATATAAGAATACATACGGAAGACCATTTGTCTTCAATGCAGGCAAGTGTGAAGACAAGAAAATGGAATATGTTATCCTTAATCTCTTCCATAAAAGCTGTTGAGACAGAAGAAAAGAAAATAAGACATTTGATTCTTATTAATCTTAACAACTCAAGCAGGTCCTTAAATAAGATCCAGGCTTTCTTATTGAGTTGTCACATTCTTTTTTCCTGCCTATTTTGTGTATTTATAGTTGCACAGCCAAAAGATGAAAAATGACCACTTCTATACCACATACTTGATTTAGTGGATCTGAAGGCGGAAGAGAGGGGAGTAGAGAGAAATGAGGTCTGATGTGAAACTCCAAATAGGAAATTGTATAGGCTAAGCAGAATTACTCAGTAGTACGCTTATTTTCCAGAAATATTTTAACAGTTGGAATCTCTTAAAATTATGTTGATATACGTATGATCCCTTTGGATGGAAAACCTTTGCTTCACTAAATAATAGTCCCAATATAATCAGAACAAGAATAATAATAGTAGTAGTACCTACCATTTATCGTGTTTCTTATATGCCAGATATCATATAACCAGTTTTCACTGACTAAGATTAAAAAGGAATGATGCCTGCCACGCAAAGCTGCAGACTCCCACAGTTACATGTTTACGATTACTGCCCCAGCAGCAGATGGACAATGCTATACAGAGTGGAAAGCACAGGGAGCCTTTCCTTTATACATCATGGGAAAGGACAGGTATTACACAGCAGCATGTTTTATTTTCTCTTTCCTGTAGCCATTTACCCATATGCTCTGGATTAGCCAACAACAGACCTGACTCCTAAATGCCTTTCTGAATAAAGGCACATTAGGCGCACTAACACATAGTCTCCATGTGGGGAAGTGTTAACCATGGAGACTCCCCTTTAGGGGAGGAAAGGCAGACAGTAAGAGAAGCCTTTAATAATAAAATAATGTTTATGCCAGGTATTTGCACTTAGAATCTAAGATTTATGCTTTCATTATAGTCTCTACAACTGTATATGGCAACTACTAGATTATAAAAATAAAACAAACATGCAGACTCAATCTTTATACAATAAAAATCTCTAACACAAAGTATTCTCTGTTCTTATGTTATGGCTTCCTTGAAAATTGGTGCATTTCAGCTAGACGTAGAATGTCCACTGATTGTCAAACAAGTGAGGTTTCACTTGTTTGACAGTGTTGAAAGTGTTGTAATGAAAGTGTTACGTGCCTCAGAACCACCTCTTTGAAATATACATTCTCAGGCTGGTAGTTGCCAGTACCTGGGCTTCCTAGCTATAGCCATGGCTCTAAACCACTGAACAGACATGTCTAGCATACCTCTCAAGTATCTGCTGCCTTTTAACATCCAGGGGCCTTATGACCATGGATAATATTCTCATTTTAATGATCTATTTATTATTCTTACATATCCAACAATTGAAACTTTAAAATGGATCTTTGCTGAACATTTAGGCATTGAACAAAAGCTAAACTGTATTTCCTCAACCAATTTAAAAACCAGTCACTGGTCTAATATAGCTTCTTCCTTTCAACTTTACAAACACCTTAAAGAGTAGCTAAAAATTGAAAGTAGTCACTACAAAACCAATGACTACACTTATACTTCAGCCTAAAATACCAGCACTCTTCATTTAATTCAGGTATTCATTATGTCTACACAGCATCCTAGGGTTTCAGAAATGTCACATTAATTAATACCTAACTTACTTTTAATAGAAAAGAACAAGAATAACTGTGTTTTTCAGGACCTAGAGTAGATACTATCTGATTCCTGATCAGTACCCTAGTCACCAATCTGAGCTGCCTTTGTATGGGTAAAGGTTACCTTTTACATCAGTGCAACTTTCTGTGTGTGTTGCTCTGATCAATGGAAATGCCATTAGCGATAGGGAACAAAGAGGACCCATGTGAAGAAAGGAAATGTTCTCTTGAAGACACACCAAATCTAAGATGTCAGCATTATAGCTTCTAGTTAAGCCAGCAAACAGTTGAAAATGTAGACTTAGAGCTCAGAAGCCAACTAGGGCAGGAAACCCAAGTTTGGAAATCATCTGATAAGAGGTGAAACCTTGAGACTGGGCTGCATTACCTGGAGAGAGCAGGCAAAGAAAAGAGGCCACAAAGGGCACTCAAAGAGTTTTAAGGCACAATGTTAGCCTGTGTCCATTATTTATAGAGCCTCAGCAGAAAGCCTTCCAGGGAGAGGCAATCAAGGGGACATTTGTAATTCCAAGAGCAACTTCAATGGGAGAGAACAGAATGCACAGAACAAGCTAATAAGCCCAGAGGCAGAGGCGTGAAATGTGGAAGAGAAATTTGGTAGCAAAGAGTAGGAGAGAAGAGAACAACTGTTGGAGAATCTGGGAAATGGGTAGAAGGGTCTATCCAGGTTTTCTTGGCTTTTTTTAAGGATGTCAAGATTTCATTATGTTTTTTGACTAAGAGGAAGAAGAAATCATCAATAACACAATAAAGAATAGAAAAGACTTAATAGAGCAAGGTACATGAGCAACCAGGGGAAAGTGTGTTTTCTTAGAGGAATTTCAAATACTGTCCGAGAAGGGAAGGAGAATAGAATAGGTAAAAAAAGACATGTAGGGTAATTCTGAGGCAAAGAAGGAGAAATTGAAGAACCTCACATTTTCTTCCTCCTAATTTGTCGTCCATCTTCCAACCTAGTTTGTGTTTTGGTCTGTAAAAATCTTGTAATTATGTAATCAAATCTATTAACAAGTTTTTGTGCCTGTTTTTTGACATGAAAAATCATGCAGCCCTGGTTGATGTGGCTTAATGGATTGAGTGCTGGCTTGCGAACTGAAAGGTCGCTGGTTCTATTCCTGGTCAGGGCACATGCCTGGGTTGCAGGCCAGGCCCCCAGTTAGGGGCATTGAAGAGGCAACCAATGGATGTATCTCTCACATGTCAGATGTTTCTCTCCTTCTCTTTCTCCCTCTTTTCCCCTCTCTCTAAAAATAAATAAATAAATGAAATCTTTTTCAAGAAAAGGGAAAGAAAATTCATGCATTTTTACCTGGTCCCAGTTAAAATGTAAAAAGCAAAACTCTCCATATAAAGTTTGGGTTATGAGATAGATATGTATTTCTTGAGGAGAGAAAAGTGAAGAATTTGTTACTGTAGATTTAGAGAAAGTGATGAGAGTCCATTAAGAATGGGAACAAGGATAACCGTGCCACAGGGATGACAAAGTTAAAGGCTAATCAGCAAGACCAGTAAGTCCTGTTTTGCAATATTCAGGAGCAAATAGGGAGAGAGTTTGGTTGAGTCTTCCCCAGGCTGAGATTGGCAAGGAGAATATAGCAGAAGTCTGGTGAGGCAGGGTTACCCAGGCAAGCATCACTGCAGTGACCAGTCTCCAGGCCCAAGCTGGGAGGGACCAGTCAACTGGAAGACACATCAAAGAGGAAGAGCAGGCTGGGAAATGACAGACTGCCACAGACCTTCATTGAATTTCCCATAATGCTGGGAGCATTGTGAATGTATGTAATGCTACAGAACTGTACACTTAAAAACAGTTTCAATGATAAATTTTATGTATAATTAACAATAATTTTATTTTTTACATGTAAACATTTTAGAATAAATTGTTTAAATGATAGATTTTGTTATATGTGTTTTACCACAATAACAACAACAAAAAAAACAGATTAAACTCTAACATTCTTTGAGTTATTGAGGGGTGTTTGCTCCATTTTGGGGTTTTTTTGTTTGTTTGTTTGTTTGTTTGTAATTGTGTGTTTAATGTTCAGTGATAAGAAAATCAGTAATGTGATCTGTGAAACACCTTCTAGTCTTACAAGGACGTGTAACCATGCGTGCTGGTGTGTACACACCTGCAAATGTATACTTTATTTATCTATGAAACAGCAAATTTGAACAGCCAGTAAACCCCTTCCTTAAAAGGAAATCATTTTATTTTAACCATTTGTAACAGGAAAGTAAAAATCAGAGAAAACTCTTTCAACTCCACTCAATTTGTTCATTTCTTCTGGGTTTTTTTTCTGGGTTAGAAAAGATAATGTTAAAAGTTTTTCAAAATCATTATGTTCTCTGTAAATGTAAGGCACCAAAATGATGGGTAACACTGTCTTCCAGCCTCCCCACTGGAACGCATAATGCCCTTCCAGACAGGCGGAGCAAGACTGGGACAGGGTCAGCAGCCTCATCTTTTCTCCTATTTACAAAAAAAAAAAATTTTTTTTTTGAAAAGGTGTAATCTTTATTTGAAATAACACCTTTATTCACTTTGATAATCTTTTCTCTTTTCCCTGCTCTGTATTTTAGACTTCCGCTTACAGCCTGGGTCAGAGCTTCATCCTAGGCCAACCCTGGGAACAAGGCTGTGGTATGGTCACATCATGTTTGTGCAGCATAGGGACAGCCATTTTCCCCTTTGGGCTATAAAGTACGCATGATGGGCTAGGTAATCTAGGGCTTCCGTGTATCACCAAAAGTTACCTGATTCCCCAGCCTGGCCTGGGCTCACAGTCCCTTCCATAGCCTCTGCTCCTCTGTTCATCTTAGCCACATTGCCTGGATGACAGCAGTACATCTTTTTATTTTATGTTTTACTCAGCATTCCAGGGAAAGATGAGGGAAGTAGTTGTGGTGTGCACGTTAGCTAAGTCTTCACTTAGTTGAAGTATTATCCTCAGCAAGCCACAGCTCTTTTGTAAATGAGATTGCCAGAGATTGATAGGGGGTGCTAGTAGATCTCATAAATTCTTATTTTCTTTTTTAAATATATTTTATTGATTGTGCTATTACAGTTGTCCCATTTTCCCCCCTTCACTCCCCTCCACCCTTCATACCCCCTCCCACCCACATTCCCCCCCTTTAGTTCATGTCCATGTGTCATAAGTTCTTTTTTTTTTTTTAATATTTTTTTAAGATTTTTATTTATTTATTTTTTTTTTAGGGAGGGAAGGGAGGGAGATAGAGAGAGAGAGAAACATCAATGTGCGGTTGCTGGGGGTTATGGCCTGCAACCCACATAAGTTCTTTAGCTTCTACATTTCCCCTACTATTCTTACCCTCCCCCTGTCTATTCTACCTACCATCTATACTATTTATTCTCTGTACCTTTTCCCCCTCTCTCCTCCTCCCACTCCCCTGTTGCTAACCCTCTATGTGTTCTCCATTTCTATGCTTCTGTTCCTGTTCTAGTTGTCTGCTTAGTTTTTGTTTTAGGTGTGGTTGTTAATTACTGTGAGTTTGCTGTCATTTTATTGTATAAATTTTTTATCTTCTTTTTTCCTAGATAAGTCCCTTTAACATTTTATATAATAAGGGTTTGGTGATGATGAACTCCTTGAACTTGACCTTATCTGAGAAGCACTTTATCTGCCCTTCCATTCTAAGTGATAGCTTTGCTGGATAGAGCAATCTTGGATGTAGGTGCTTGCCTTTCATGACTTGGAATATTTCTTTCCAGCCCCTTCTTGCCTGTAAGGTCTCTTTTGAGAAATCAGCTGACAGTCTGATAGGAACTCCTTTGTAGGTAACTGTCTCCTTATCTTCTGCTGCTTCTAGGATTCTCTCCTTCATTTTACTCTTGGGTAATGTAATTATGATGTGCCTTGGTGTGTGCTTCCTTGGGTCCAACTTCTTTGGGACTCTCTGAGCTTCCTGGACTTCCTGGAAGTCTGTTTCCTTCACCAGATTGGGGGAGTTCTCCATTATGTTTTCAAATAAGTTTTCCATTTCTTGGTCTTCCTCTTCTTCTTCTGGCACCCCTATAATTTGGATGTTGGAACATTTAAAGATGTCTTGGATGTTTCTAAGCCTCTCCTCATTTTTTTAAATTCTTGTTTCTTCATTTTTTTCTGATTGGATGTTTCTTTCTTCCCTCTGGTCCACACCACTGATTTGAGTCCCAGTTTCCTTCCCATCACTATTGGTTCCCTGTACATTTTCCTTTATTTCACTTAGTGTAGCCTTCATTTTTTCACCTAATTTGTGTCTAAATTCAACCAATTCTGTGAGCATCCTGATTACCAGTGTTTTGAACTGTGCATCTGATAGGCTGGCTATTTCTTCATTGTCTAGTTGCATTTTTCCTGGAGCTTTGATCTGTTCTTTCATTTGGGCCATTTTTTTTTTGTCTTGATGTGCCTGTTACATAGTGAGGGGCAGAGCCTTAAGTGTTCACCAGGGCAGGGCAACCCACGTGGCTGTGTTGTGACGCTGTATATGGGGCAGGGGTCCGAGAGGGAACAATGGCACTTGCTGCACTCTCTGCTGGATTTCAGTTACTTCCCCTGCTTCCCCCAAGCAAATTGGGCCCTTCTAGTGCTGATTCCCAGGAGGGTGGGTTTGTGTACATTCTGGGACCCTGTGCGTCTCTCCAACAAACTCTCCTGTGAGGCTGGGAGTTTCTCCCCGCACCTCAACCCCCACAGGTGTTTTCAGTTGGTGTCTTGAGGCTTTATTTCCCCAAGCTGGGACCCTGGGTTGCATGGTCTGTCTCGCTCCCCAGTTTCGCCTCATTTATCTGCACACAAATATGGGACCGCCTGGTCTTCCAGCCGCCCTGCCACGAGCCCACTCCCTCCCAGCTGCCCAACTCTGCCCCTCCTACCAGTCTAGATGAATGTGTCTACTTTAACTCCTTGGCTGTCAGACTTCCATACAATTCGATTTTCTGTAAGTACTGGTTGCTTTTTGTTTTTAAATTGTCATTGTCCTTCTTTTGGTTGTGCAAGGACGTACAGTGTGTCTACATAAGCCTCCGTCTTGGCCGGAAGTCCAGATCTCATAAATTCTTAAATGACATTATGTTTTGGGATGTTTGGAGTGTCAGTGTGTGAGGGGGGGTGAGGAAGGGGAAGAGTTACCTGACAGTCCCTGTTTTCAAAAGCATGGAGTCCGTGTGGACACAAAGACAAGCTTTTGTGTATATCTGTGTACACGTATCCTAACTGAGGACGTGCTGGTGCCTTTGTTTTCAAGGGGACTAAGTACCTATTATCAATGGAGGCCCACAGAGCAGGATACAGAACCACAGAAAGCATTGGACAGGCAGAGTGCTAAAAAGTAAGATGTGAAAAGGTGACTCCAAAAGAAAGTTTGAATAGAATTTCTGAGCACAAATAATGTCTGTGACACTTTGGTGTCACAGGATTAGACATTGGATTGGATTACTGATGAATTGTCTCTATGTTAGTTAAAAAATGGTACTCTATGTCTGTTATGGACCAAATATTTGTGTGTCCCTCAAAACTCATACATGAAAACCCTAAGCCCTGGTGTGGTGATATTAGAAGGTGGGGTCTTTCGGAGGTAATTAGGATTAGTGAGATCAGGAGGGGAGAGCCCTCATGAATGAGATTAGTGCTCTTACAAGAGTCCAAGAGAGTTTGCTTCCTCTCTCTGCTAAATTAGCTTGCAGCTTGCTTTGAGGTTGGCTCAGTGTGGATTTTCCTGTTTCTGTCATTTTACAGGAACTACATAATCTCCTTTGTACATGATCTTTACAGAAAACAAACTTTTTTCTGATTTCCACATTTTTTTTATTTTACTGACAAGTTGGAGGATTAAATTTGTTCAGATTTTTTTCTTCTTGTTATTGAAGTGGTTAATATTAATGCTAAAAGTGATGTCATTGACTTCTCCCTTCTGGAATTTATCAGAGAAGGGAATTACTTGCTTTCAGCCATTAGGAAGATACGTTTGAGTCACTAATTGTGTGTGTCTGCTTTACTATATGTCTTACACCAGTTTTTTAAAAGAGAAGAAATTCTAAATCATTCACATTTACAAAGTGCTTTCATTTGGATTAAAAGTTGGCATTTAAATAAATTAAGTATTCAATAAAGAATGCAGGATATAGAGGGAGGCCAAGGTCAGCACTTAATCATGTTAATGGTTTATCACCTAGGACCTAGGACATCTGATTCTAGCAAATTCACAGGGATGCTCATCCTCAGCATCTCTTACTTCCAGCCTTACCGTTGGCATCGCTTTCCTCTTATTTGATCCAGGTTGTCTTTAACTCGGTCCCCATTATTACATATCTCCACAGTCCTGAATTCTGTAGGCAGCAGACAGCATTAGGGAAAGGGTCAGTTACACCATTGCACATAATTACTGCCACAGGAAGATGGGAGCCAGGGAAGAAAACAGGCTGTCTCTTTTTAGTTCTGCCTATGCTGGTGCTTTGGTTCAGGCTACAATGTAGAGAAACAGGAAGGACATGGAACAGGAAGCCAAGACAGGAAGGCTAAATGTTTGCCAGTCCCTTTTACAACATCACAGATTGCCAAAATATGAAGCCTATCTATATTTAAATGTCCATTTAAGAAACATTGGTATAAATGATTTTGTATTTTTTATTCCCATATACACACACTTCTGCAGAAAACGGTTTAGTTTTAGAAGCTTTATTTTTCAGAAGAGTTATGCTTAGGAATCTGAACAATGACTTTTAAGAGCCATATAAGAATGTCTATATCCAAGTGTTAGTCTTCAAATCATTCACCTTGAGGGCCTGCCTGTTAACTACAATAAACTTCCTTTTCAAAATCGCCCTCAGTTTTAGTTTCCTGTGCACATAAGAAAATTGAGTAGTATCTTGGCTCATTTCTTTATACTTGACTCAATCACTTTTAACTGTTTCTAAAAGGTAAATCTACCCTCAAAGGATGAAACTTTGCCAACACAGACAGTGTGCAAAAGAATATGAGTTATTCATTCAATAAATATTGAGTACCTCATATGTCACAACTGTTCTTCTGGACACCAGGGATATTAGATGAATAGACCATTTGAGTTCTTGCTATTAAGCTGCTGGCAGTCTTAGAGTAAGACAGAGATTCTCACAAACAATTAAATACATAGTGACATCATATGTGTGTATAGCGGGAGCCCCTGGGGAGGAGCGAGTGGCTTTCTGGAGTTTTTAAAACAAAAGACATCATCCCTGGAATGCATTATCTCCACAAATGACAGTCTTAAGGGAGGTGTGAGGTCTAGTATGCTTCTTGAAAACTATCTTCATTTCCTAATAATCACTTCTCATCTCTCCATTAATTTCATTTGACCTGACTTCTTTGCAATTATAGGAAAAGTCCCTGCCACAGTGTGATAATTTATTCTTGAGCCCCTCAAACTGTTTTGAAAAGGTAAGTTAGAGTATATGACTCTAGTCGAATTTTATATTTTTGCTAGTGAATGAAATAACCTGGTTTCATAAGGACATATGTGCTGTGGCTAGAAAGATAGAAGGAAAGACTTAAGTATTCCCTAAACCAGAGCAGTAGGAAAGAAACATGTCCCAGCAGGACCAACATGGGAGTTTGAGTCTGGTGCTAAATTAAACAAGGAACCTCCACTCAGATGATAATCCTATTGGCACCAGTGATCTTGTATATCACTGAATTGGCGATTTAAAATAAGTCATCCGAAAGAACAGGCAGTGTTTCCTGGTCAGGTAATGATTGTTCCTATCACTGCAACAGAAAACATCTTTCTGAGATCCTTAAGAATATGTCAACTATGCAGTTTAAGGAAAGAAGATACAATAACTAGCAGAAAAATGCTAAGTTGCGAAATTTCCAACATCATGTGTGATTTTTGCTGCTGCTAAAACGAACACTTCATAGTGGTCCAACCTGTCAAGAGCACAGCTGTCTTAAACACATGAAGAAATGAGAGATCTGGTAGTTCTCCTTCCGTTATGGATGATGCAGTTGTGGTATCACTTTTCTACATTTTCCCTTCATGCTGCTGTTCTCATGTTTCACACACATTTAAGACATTTACTCAGTAGGAGATCTTTGAGATATTTTCAAAGAGCCAACAACCCTAAGCAAAATCAGTACTTAGGAACTATTTCATTTAGATCATTAAAGAAGCATATTCCTGTGTTCAAAACTGCTCCTGTGTGATTATGTAATGAGCAACTTGGGAAAACAGGTTTCAGAATACCTCTCTGCCTCCACGCCAGCACAGATAAAATTCTATTTACCCACTTTTAGAAATCTGGCATTCATATTCACTAAAACTTTAAACCACTGTGAAATAGGTAATCAGCTGACATTATTCCTTTTTTCAACACGAAGATGGAAACTTCATTTTCAAAGGCACATTTGTCAGATCATAACATTAGCAAACTTTTGGTGCTTTAGCCCTCAACTACGAACAGCCAAGAAGTATTTATAAACCACACCACTTAACAGAGTGAAACCTATGAAAGCCTCATTCCCATTGGCTTCTGAGGAGTTGAAGAACAGACAGCAGACTATTGAATTGTCAATATGAAAACTTTGGATAGGGCTTAGAAACCAGCAGAGGCTAGCAGATAGTATCATTTATAGCATTAAAAAAGCCATTTCAGATATTTTCTTAGTATTCCACAGGCCCTGTTCCAACGATCTATCACTACCACCAGAACTTAACAGTGGAAAACAACCACCATTTTTATTATACTCACAGATGGATCAGGAATTCTGATGGTACACAGAGGGAATGGCTCATCTCTGATCCATAATGTAAGCCTCAATTGGGAATACTGCAGTGCTGGGGATAAGACAAGACACCACTACATGACCTTTTATGACCTAGCATGGAAGTCGCATGGCGTCACTTCTGCCATATTCTATTAGTCAAAGCAGTCACAGGCTCAGATTCCAGGGATGGGGACAAAGGACTCCCTCCTCCCCTAATTCTCAATGGTAGGAGTGTCACAAAATTTGTGGCCATATTGTAAAACATTCACAGCATAGGGAGTATAGTCAATAATATTGTAATAACTATATATGGTGTCAGGTAGGTATGACACTTGGCGGGAGGGATCATCACTTTGTAAGTTATATAAATATCTAATCACTGTGTTACATACCTGAAACTAATGCAACACTGTAGGTCAACTGTAACTGAAAAAATTTAAATGAAAATTTTTTGTAAATTGCAGGTCTCTTCTTAGTATTACAACAGCCCTGTTTCCTAGAGTCCTCAGAAAAACTATAATTATCTTACTATATTCTAATTATATTCTCTTGCATTTTTCCCCCAACAGTCATTTAAGAACAGCCTAGGAGCTTCACCTGCATTCTACTACTTAAATCACTAGGTCAGGCAGAAAAGAGAAGGGTGAAAAAACATAAGATATTCAACTGGGAGGAGCTGTAGCTTCCTGGAAAGCTTTCATACATTTTGAGGGATAGCTGTTAGTTCCAGCTGAAAATAGGAATGAAGTTATTGTATTTCCAGAATATCCTGGCAGCATATAAGTTTTTA
Organism: Phyllostomus discolor; assembly: GCF_004126475.2. NCBI lineage: Eukaryota > Metazoa > Chordata > Mammalia > Chiroptera > Phyllostomidae > Phyllostomus > Phyllostomus discolor. Next base: position 86,800,375 of record NC_040907.2, on the reverse strand, counting down.
CTCCTAGATCTTCCATGGGGTCCAGGTTTATGCTATTATCTGTACACTGAATCAGAACCCCTCTCCAAAGGTCCAAAACTGAAAGCAAGGCAGTAGTTAAGATCACCATACACAGAAATCTCCACAATGGTGTCTGGAGTGCATCTCCATTAAATACTGCTTACCTTAATATTTTCAAAGCCTCTAGCCCAGAATCTCAATTCTCAGTAAGTGGAAGGCATTCTTCCCCCATCTGTAATTAGCATGTGAATTACACCATTTTAGTTCATTAATTATGTGTATGATGTCTTCGAGCCCAATTAGCTAAGAAGCAGAGCTTTAATAATTAGCTATAAAATTGAAGAAGTGTTGGCTTGTATTTTAAATTCTCAACTTGTATCAATTTTTATTTATTTTTAGAATTTAAGCTTGTCCTAAGCACATTACCTATTTAAAAGAGAGGGACGAAAATATATATTTATATATTCACTTCAGTTTAACATTTGGGACCTTAAAATTACCAACTATAACTATAACTGTAAAGACAGGATAAAAATTATAAGAAGACAGACAGAAGACTAAGAAATAATTTGAGAAAGCTAAAGCTTTATTTTCTTTTCTGTCCTCCTTGAACTAATCATTAACTAAGTTTATAAGTAACCCCCTCCTTCTGAGAAGAAATGTCCCAGTGATACCAAACAGGATGGAGCACATTGAATGATCTTCATTTTCATTTTTCAAATATGAAAAATTAAAAGTTGAAACATTTTCAAGTTTCAGGAACTTGAGTCTTTGTGAAAATTTCCCTGAGCAATATATGTCCCTTGGGTTCTGTTCATTATCGCCTCTGGACGAAGCGAGGCGTAGGGAGATGGATATGTTTGTCATTTTAACCACAATCACTGACTTGAAAGGTGATGCTCTCCTTAGTACAGTACTATGGTTGATGCCCTGGAGGTGTGAAATTATTGGCTTTTCTCTTAATGGAGGTGAAATCTTGATGATATTTAAATACTCTAGAGCTTTCGTTGCTCCCTCTACAGATGCATTGTTAAGATCTAAACACAGGGAGCTGCTAGTGAGAGACTCTTAATTTCTCCTTTACCCTAACTTACAAAAAAAAAGGAGAAGAAGCCAGGAATATTTCCAAAGATTATACTGTGGAAAATATCAGATCTGACAATAAAGAACTGAAGAGAGAAGGCAGCTTTCTCTAGTTTGCCTCTGGGATCACAGTTCTCACAGAACCTGGGGCTGAGGACCAGAGGTGACGTTAATGGTCACCAGGACCTTCCTGCTTGGATCCTAGTTTACCCCAGACCTTGGAATAAGCTATAGGCCCTTCAGTCTATAGCTTCCAGTATCACTTCACAGATCTCCTTATTCCACAGCAGTCAGTAATGCCAGGAATCTGCCCCTTGACTCTAAGATAACTTCCTATTGAACTCTAAAAGCAAGTTTTGAAAGGTGCTTCATTGCTATAAGATATACTTCTTTATCAGATTAATTTCCTTTTTTTATGAGCCCTACACCCAGAAAAATTGACCATGGAAGGTGACTATCCTCTAACAGACACTCAGTAAATAAGAAATTTGTAAATTAAAAAAAGCTTAAACTATGACATGATGTATTATTGATCACTGTTGTATTTATTAATTGCTCTCTTTAATAACAATTTAGTAGAATTTCAAACATGTTAATATAGTTATTGTTAATATAATATGAAAAGGTTGCAGTTTTAAACATTATGCTTAAAGTATGACATCTTTAATGCTGTTAGTTGTTCTTGTTCTAGGGCCGATTAGAACTCATGTTTCACTGACCCTACACATCTTGGGTACATGTCTGAAAGTACTGCTACAAGTTAAAACCTTGGGTCAGCTCAAGGAGTAGCTTTGAAGAAACTTTCAGACAGAAGGTTCCAGTTTCCTAAACCATACCCAAAGCATAGCTCATGTACAACATGGGTGAGTGTTGATATGTTTAATTGCTGTTTGGTATTAACAAATGTGTAATGGCACAAAGCACAAGAAATTTCATTACATATCTGGCAAATTCATATTGAAAGAAAGAAGGACAGATGGTTGAAAACAGCCATAAAGTAGTCTATTACATGTCAGCAAAAATCATTAGACAGTAGTTAAAGGGATGTTATTAATGGATCATATTCACTTGGGGAGTCATGTTTCTAGAATGCACATTAAAGGAAAGATACTTCTGGTATTTTTAATGTAATCAGGGCCAAAGACAAATATGTCTTCCTGTGTAATTGGAAAATAGATTTATTGACAGTAAAGAAGCTGCTGTGCAGCCTGGCTCTACATCATTGGGTAAGTTACTGTTTTTATTGTCTAACACCAAGGAGTAAAATACAGCTGTTGGGTACGAGCCCTGGAGGTCATTGAAATAATACGTTATTGTTTTGTTGTATATTCTGGAGATGGGGAAAGGGTGAAATTATTATTTCTGAAAATCATCAAGAGCCCATTTTTAAAAAGCCATGGACAACTAACCAATTTGTAAACTATGAACGAATAGCTTTAATTTCCCAAGTGCTTTAACATGTCCTTTGAGAATTAATGCAAACATCAGCATTTTTATTTTGCAAGCATGAGAATGATGTTGGTGTACGTCTGTGTGACAAAAACATTTTTGCAAGATGTTGGAGAGCCCTTTAGGCTAACTTGGTGTGATCTGCCCTCTGCAGAGCAGAACTTGCAGCCCTGCAGGTCCAAAATGTTACTATCATTTTCTCCTTAGGACCTCTTCCCACTGCCAAACAAGATCAGGAGCCACTGAATGGAGGTGTTCATGAAACTGGAGTCACAATCCGGGGCTTCCTTGCACACAGAGTGTTTGGGAATGCTCTTTTTCTCAGAGACTTTCTTTTTCTGAGCTTTCTAAAAATTGCTGCTTTTCAAGTAGTGCTCCCCACACAGAAGCAGCCCATGTTTCAGCATGCTTTCCCAACACACCAGAGTGCATGGGTTTGCAGCACGTTTTCACTTGTTGCCTATAAGATTGGCTGCCAATCTGTGGCTTCCAGGTAGGCCATAATCACATAGTTAGTATAACCATAGCCCATTTTGGACACTGGCAAGAGTTTCTTTATGCAGCCCAAGGTACTCATTTGTGTGGACTCAGGAGTGCCTTTTCTGAAAAACGAGACCTGGAGCGACCTGCAAATACAGACAGCAGTCCTGTCAACGTCCCTGCATGGCTGTGTGGGTGTCACTGTAGGTTTGTGGGCTCTGTTCCGATGGAGTGGTGATTTACAGTGTCTGTACTAGAAACTGATTACCTCTGAGTAGATTTCCCCCATTCATAACTGTTCCCTATCCCTTCAACCAAAAAATAATAATAATAAACAGTTTAAACATGCTATTTAAATCTGCCGTGTTTGATAAAAGCAGGGGGGGAATCTCAGCACCTACCGTGTGAGTGGCATAAAATCTACACTATTTCCTCTGAGTTTCCAGCACAGAAAGAGGTGCTTTGTCATCACTTTGTACTCTTAAAATGTTTATATAGTTGGTTAATAAGCATCAGCTATTGATTCTTATATTATGGCTGTAGAAAGTTTAAAGTTTTAGATTTATTCCTAGTTATCAAAATAAGGTAGGCTCTCTTTCAACATTCATTTTCACCCTCCCACCACTATCATCCATTTTTGACATTGTGTGTCTTTCTCAGGGAAGAGGTATAAACCTTGAGCTGGAGTAAGTCTTCAAGTGCTAGATGCCCAACGGCTTTAGTGCTTCATGCTTGTAAATGCAGGAACTGAAGGAATGGAAGACGCTTATGAAACAATGTTTTAGTGTTTTGCCTTACTAAGAGTTAGAAATAGATAGAATGTTGATGAATGATGAGAGATTTTGTTTGTATTGGGAGGTTGGGTCAAGATAAGTATTGCTTTTTTTATTATATGTATAATCCATAGTTATAATAATATTTCAGAGACAAAAAATTGTTCATAATCCTTCTATCATGAAATACTATTATTTTCATGTGTATCCTTCTAGAAGGTTACTTCTACAAATAGATATATATGAACATACATTTTTTCATTAATTGGAATCCTGCTAATCATTCATAACTTAATTTATGATCTCCTAGTTAAAACTAACATTTTTCAAGTCAGTAAAAACATGCATGCATTATCATTTTTAAGTACATGTAGAGGGTGCATAACCATCATCTGTTTGCCAGCCCCTATTTTTGGACCTTTAGATCACTACCAGCATTTGCTACTTTAAACAGTGCTCTAATGAACATCCTTATAATAAATCTTTGCTCACTTATGTAGCTGTTCACTTAGCATAGATTACTAGAAATAACCCTGATAGGTTAAAATATATACCCAACATAAGATTTTTACATGCCCATCAGGGAAGAGAGGGGACATGTTTGTTTTTAGTATTCTACTACTGTGATAACCCTGTGCTGTGAGATTAGATGAAACCATGTTCTTCATATAGCCATATTTCAAAGGAATAAAATGAGAAAAGCTGTTTTCTTTAATCCTAACCCTGGGACAGACTTACTAATTTTAGAAGAGTGGAAGAGAGGGAGAGAAACATCAGTGTGAGAGGGAAACACTGATTGGTCGCATCTCTCACATGCCTCAACTGGGATCAGAGCCACAACCCAGTTATGTCCCATGACTAGGAATTGAACCTGCAACCTTTCAGTTTATAGGACACTGCTCCAAACAATTGAGCCACACCAGCCAGGGCAAGGAAAGCTGTTTTATACCTAATTGCTTTTGGGGTGACAGACCATTTATGAATCTAAGCTTTGGATACTCCCCTTAAAAAAATGCCTGTATGTATTATATATATATAATGCGAAGGGGTTCATCAACTCTGAAACCTAATCAGTGGCCTTCAGTTAAGGCTTTAACTTAAACTTACACCTACTTCCTAGTTTTTTGTTTTTGTTTGTATATAATTACTATCAATTTTATACCACTTAAGAACAAAGTTTATTTTTTTCTGTTTAGGTCTAGTAAATATATTAATATCCCTTCATACAGTAAGTATATTTATATCCTTTCATATGTAGGCTATTTTATATAAGACTTTTATTTTTTATTGAAACTGAGAATGAAAGTAAACTTCCAAAAAGACTGCCACTACTACTCTAGGCTTAAATTTGGCAATGAATTACCGAAGATTTCTTTGAGCCATTTGGGCAAGACCCAATTTTAAATACATAGGATGTGATGTTCACATACTTCACTTTATCCCATCTGTTCATACATTTTTCCTCCTTACAGGAATTATCTAGTTGAATATCCTACTTGACCATGCTCATAATTTTTCTCTCAAAACATGCTCCACCTCCTTGTATCCAAACATCTGTTAATTGTACCACTCATGGTTGAAACTCTAGATTCAACTTGAATCTTCTCTTGTCTAATGTATTAATCAGGGTTCCCCACAGAAACAGAACCAATAGGAAAGGGGTGGGGGTGGGGGAGGAGGAGGGAAGAGAGAGAGATTGATTGAGATATTTGTTATAAGAATTGGATAACACAATAATGGAGGCTGGCAAGTACCAAGTTCTGCCCATGGTTTAGCTGCAGTCCAAGGCTGAAGGCCTGAAAACCAAGAGAGCCAGTGGTTCAATTCTAGCCCAAAGGCCAGCAGGGTCAAGACCCATGAAGAGCCTTTGTGTCAGTTCGAGTTCAAAGCAGGTAAAAAAAAGGGGGGGCTGATGTTCCTTTTAAGGTCATAGGCAAGAGGAATACTCTTCCTTAAGGGAGGGTAAGGCTTTTTGGTTTATCCAGTTCTTCAACTGAGTAGATGAAGCCCTCTCACATCATGGAAGGCAATCTGCTTTACTCAGTCTACCAATTTAAATAACATCATCCAAAAACACCTTAAAGGAACACCCAGAAAAATATTTGACCCAAAATCCGGACACCATGTGGCCCAATCAAGTAGACACATAAAATTAACCATCACACCCAACATTTCTACTTATTAATTTGGTCCCCATCTCCTGCCCATTCTTCCTGTCTGGTGCTTCTTTGTATCTCTCTTATTCTTTTCATCTCTAACTCTACCAGCTTAGTTCAGGATCTTGGTGTAACCGAAGATTATTGCAGTAATCTCTGAAGTGGTATTCTTGCTTTTTTTTCAAATGGTTCTCAAAAGCTTTGTGCCCCCAGTACCCATTTTACTATTTTCCCCTGTGAATCCTAGGTTCCGAGAGAATTTTGTTGATCGTGCTTGCTATTTTGCCATTTTTAGTAATCAGAAACATTTATAGTTGTCAATAATAATAAGTAGCATTTATTGAGTATTCACCATATTACCAGGCACTGTTCTGGCTTTAATATAATTTACATTATTTATATAGATTACCACTCTATAAAGCAGACACCATGCCATTCATACTTTATGATAAGGAAACTTAAGCTTAGGGGCTATATAAATAGCCCGATATAGCACAGCTAATAGTAGGGCAGAGGCAGGATTTCAGCCCAGGTACTATGAATGCAGAGCCTCTGGCCTGCACCCCACAGCTACGCTGATTCCAATTCAGTTCTGGAAATAATGTGAGGTCGTTTGTATGTCATCATCACAGGTTTGTAGGATTCCAACTAAAATCAAGAAGGTCAATAGTTGAATTCAGTTGTACCATGTTATTGTGGATCGGTATGTTATTTCCATTAGGCTTTTTGGAGAAGCAGTGGAAACTCTTGCTTTCAAATAAAGCAGATATGATGTTGGCCTTTACCTTGCCCCTTACTGAGATCCAGAACCTTTGGCAAGTAAAGGTTCTAGGTGAGAATCCTATACTCTTCTCCAACCTGCACTGTGTATATCACAACCAATGACCCTTCTCTTCTAAGGTTCTGCTTTATCACCATTGTTGAATCTCTTAAAGTTCAGCTCCTTCAGTTTGCCCAGTTGCTTATTGACATTACTCCCAGCCATGACCCAGGGCCATGGTGGTGTTTGTCTCTTTCCCTGAATATGCTCCTCCACAGCACCATGCTGGCCATTCCTTAAAACCTTACCTCTCTCAAAGCTACAGGGTATTCTGGATCTTGGAACTTTCTCACTTGAGTCATCTCTTCGTCCTCCAAACCTAGTAGAAGTCACACAACAAATGCAGAGTGCAAGGTGACAGGATGAAGCAGAACTGGGCCTTTTCCTGTGGGGCTTTCAGAATAGTGAGCAAAGAAGTTGATAAAAAGGCAAGCAAATAAATTGGCATATAATTATAATTACATGAATTGCAGCCCTAGACAGGAAGCGCTTTCAACATTGAAAAAAGGGTTTTAATTGACAGGAGAATGTATGATGTGTAGGTATGAAAATAGGTATGTATTTCATACACAGTTGATCCTCACTATTTGCAGAGTCCATATTTGTGAATTTACCTACCCAGCACTCACAGCACTTTCACCTGGTATAGTTATCTGCTTAGTTCCATTTATTTATTTATACTGACGTCTCAGTGAAATTCCCTAATTTAAAAGGGATACCTGCTAGAGGATGGTCTCATGCGCCCTGACAAGTTTTGCTCATGCCTTTTGCTGTTTGTGTCACTTGGTTCCTTATATTCTTATGAAAAACTCACCAACTTTATCTCTCCTTTGAATCCCAAAGTGATCAGATCTGACTGCTGTCATATAAGTGAAAGATGTGGTGGTCAAGCAAGAGAGAGCCAAAACGTAACTGATAAAACACCATGGTAATAACCCATGTCCCCTTCACCCTGTTAATACTGGCCACATTTGCTCCCGCTCGCTCATCTACACTCCCTCTTGCTCTCCTCCCTGTCTTTCTTTATGACTATCACTGTCACACTCACTGTATATTTTTTCCTGAACCATTTGAATGTAAGTTGCACACATGATGACATTTTACCCCTAAATTGTTCAGCATGTATCTCCTAAGAACAAGCACATTGTCCTACATATCCACAATACCAGTATTACATCCAACACAGTTATCAGTGATGCAATAATATCATCCATTGCTGTAAAGTAAAATCTCATACAAATTAATCCATACTACCCCTTCATACTCCTCTCTCTTCCTCCTCTCATTTCCACTCCAAACCCAGTGGCTGTCAGTTTCTTTTGTCTCCTTAAAGCTGGACCACCACCCCTGTCTGCCACCCCCTCCTGCCTTTAATCTTCTGTGACATTTCTGTTTTGTAGAGCCCAAGCCAATAGTCTTGGATAATGTCCTGCAATCTGTACTTGTCTCCTTGTCCTCATGCTTAGGTTCAGGTGAGGCATCTCTGGCAAGAATACTACATGATGAGGGATGTCAGGAGACACATGCTGTAAGTTTGTCCCATTATTGGGGGTGCTCAATTTGGTCATTTATGTGAGTTTTCCTTTTCTCCTTGTAATTAGTAAGTGATGTTTGAGACCTGTAAATGTCCTCTTCTGCAGCACCTTTCTGTCCAGGCTTTAGTATTTATTGGGGATGACCCTATTAGTACATGGGTGGTTGCAGAAGGGGTTTCTAACTGGCATTTTGTTAATATAAAGAAGAGCTTTCTCTTTTCTCCTCCCTTCTTCCTTCTTCTCTCCCTATTTTTTAGAGTATCGTCATAGACATACATTCTTTGTTATTCAAAGTGATGTCATCTGTTACCATCATTTTTCCTTTTGGTGCTCACATTGTCCCACAAGCCCTTGTACCCAGTTTCTGTGTCCCTTTGACTGGCCCCATTAGCATTTGAGTATTCCTTGCTTTCTGACACAAAGTGTTTTTCTTCTAATATGATAAAAGATATGATTATTATTTTCGATCCATAGTTATATTTTATCAGGAAAACCAACTATTTTTAAAAACAAATATAATACATTTTATTCACAGCTAAAAATAAAATACAGTATATTTCTTCAGACACTGCTTTCTGGATCAGAGCCCAGCTAGAAATAACCCAGATAGACAGGTACTTCCTATCAGTGAAGAGGAGGCCATTAAGAAATATCCGACTCAGCATTGTGTATGTGTGAAAATGCTCTTCCTAGAGAGTAGGAAAAGAAAAGTGAATTGTACTTACAATTCAGAACGTCAAAACATTATTAGACAGGTGTTTATATACTTTACATTGTGCACTCTGCACTGTGCTAAGTGCTATTATAGATATAAAAGGAGATAAAATTAGTTGAAAAACAGAAACAAGCCAATGCATAACAGTGTACTTAATATTGTTACAGGAGTAAATAGGGGGAGAGAATTCATCTGTGAAGGAACTTAAAGCAAAGATGAACTTTGAATTAACAGCTTTGTTTCTGTGTACTAGTGTAGGTATAGAACAAGACATTTTTTTCATGTTATTCCCTTTTGTGCATATATTATTCTTACAGTCAAAGACAAAATTAAGGTTTTTCTCATTAAAAATATTTGAATTGGTGGGGAAAGGGGTTCTATGCCAACTGCATAAAACACGTCAAGCCCTAGCACACGTTGGGTTTGGTAGTGAGAGTTGCATTAGAATTGATTTTTCAAATTAAAGATGGACTGTCAGAAGGTGGTGGTGAAAGTAGACATGGTTTAGAAAGATTAACCTAGTGGAGAAATAATTTGTACACATTAAAAAGTTGTCTTGCCTTGTTTATTTAAGAGTCACCCTATGGCTTTTCTTTTCCTTTTTTTTTCATGTCTTTATTTCATTAGTGGTTTTTGTTGTTGTTGTTGTTGTTGTTGTTTAGGTATATTTTATTGATTATGCTATTACAGTTGTCCCAATTTTTTCCCACTTGTCCCCCTCTGCCTAGTACCCCCCTTCCCTCCAGCAGTACCCCCCACCTTAGTTCAGATCCATGGGCCATGCATATAAGTTCTTTGGCTTCTCCATTTCCTATACTATTCTTAACCCTCCTTCCCCCGATCTATCCCATCTATTTTGTACCTACCAATTATGCTTCTTAACTCCCTGTACCTTCCCCTTTATTCTACCTCTTCCCCCTCCCTACTGATAACCCTCCAAATGATCTCCATTTCTGTGGTTCTGTTCCTGTTCTAGTTGTTTGCTTAGTTTGTGTTTGTTTTTGTTTTTGTTTTTAGATTCAGTTGTTGGTAGTTGTTACTTTGTTGTCATTTTAATGTTCACAGTTTTTATCTTCTTTTTCTTAGATAAGTCCCTTTAACATTTCATATCATAAGGGCTTGGTGATGATGAACTCCTTTAACTTGACCTTATCTGAGAAGCAATTTATCGGCCCTTCCATTCCAAATGAAAGCTTTGCTAAATAGAGCAATCTTGGTTGTAGGACCTTGCTTTTCATCACTTTGAAAACTTCTTGCCAGTCCCTTCTTACCTGCAAAGTTTCTTTAGATAAATCAGCTGATAGTCTTATGGGAACTCATTGTAGGTAACTTTCTGCTTTTAAGATTCTCTTTATTGTTAATCTTTTGACTTTTAATTACCATATTTTGCGGTGTATAATGCACACCCATATTTTTGGCCCAAACTTTCAGGAAAAAAATATTTCATTTAAAAGATTTTTTTGCATTTTTCTCACCACAATTTTATTATTTTTTAATATATTTTATTGATTATGCTATTACAGTTGTCCCATTTACCCCCTTTCACTCCCCTCCACCTTGCACACCCACCCACATTCCCTCCCTTTAGTTCATGTCCATGTGTCATACATATAAGTTCTTTGGCTTCTACATTTCCCATACTATTCTCAACCCCCCCCCCATCTATTTTCTACCTACCATCTATGCTACTTATTCTCTGTACCTTTTCCCCCTCTCTCCTCCTACCACTCCCCTGTTGCTAACCCTCCATGTGATCTCCATTTCTGTGGTTCTGTTCCTGTTCTAGTTGTTTGCTTAGTTTGTGTTTGTTTTTGTTTTAGGTGTAGTTGTTAATAATTATGAGTTTGCTGTCATTTTACTGTACATGTTTTTTATCTTCTTTTTCCTAGATAAGTCCCTTTCACATTTCATATAATAAGGGTTTGGTGATGATGAACTCCTTTAACTTGACCTTACCTGAGAAGCACTTTATCTGCCCTTCCATGCTAAATGAAAGCTTTGCTGAATAGAGCAATCTTGGATGTAGGTCCTTGCCTTTCATGATTTGGAGTACTTCTTTCCAGCCCCTTCTTGCCTATAAGGTCTCTTTTGAGAAATCAGTTGACAGTCCAATGGGAACTCCTTTGTAGGGAACTGTCTCCTTATCTCCTGCTGCTTCTAGGATTCTCTCCTTCATTTTTACCTTGGCTAATGTAATTATGATGTGTGTGGTGTATTCACCCTTGGGTCCAACTTCTTTGGGACTCTCTGAGCTTCCTGGACTTCCTGGAAGTCTGTTTCCTTGGCCAGAATGGGGAGGTTCTCCTTTATTATTTGTTCAAATAACTTTTCCACTTGTTGCTCTTCCTCTTCCCCTCTGGTACCCCTGGAAGATTTAAAGATGTCCTGAAGGTTCCTAAGCCTCTCCTCATTTTTTTTTATTCTTGTTTTTTCATTCTTTTCTGTTTGGTTGTTTCTTTCTTCTTTCTGATCCACTCCATTGGTATGAGTCCCAGTTTCCTTTCCATCACTATTGGTTCCCTGTACATTTTCCTTTATTTCACTTAACGTAGCCTTCATGTTTTCATGTAATTTGCAACCAATTTCAACCAATTCTGTGAGCATCCTGATTACCAGTGTTTTGAACTGTGCATCTGATAGGTTGGCTACCTCTTCATCACTTACTGTATTTTTTCTGGAGCTTTGATCTGTTCCTTTGTTTGGACCAATTTTTTTTTGTCTTGATGCGCCTGTTACATATGAGGGGCAGGAGGGTGGGTTTCTGTGCGTTCTAGGATCCTGTGGGTCCCTCCAACAAACTCTCTTGTGAGGCTGGAAATTTCTCCCACTGCCATCTCAATCCCCACAGGTGTTTTCAATTGGTGTTCTAAGGCTTAATTTCCCTATGCTGGGACCCTGGGTTGTGTATCCATCCTGTTCCCCAGTTTCACCTGGTTTATCTGCATGCTAATGTGGGACTGCACGGTCCACCGGACACCACTTTGCCCACCTGCTGCAGCCTTGTGTGCAGCGCCCCATTCCACAATCCCCTGCCTCACTGGGTCTGCCAGCCACCACTTTGATGCAAGCCCTCTCTGCCCCAGCTGCCCAACTCTGCCCCTCCTACCAGTCTGGATAAGTATGTCTTCTTTAACTCCTTGGTTGTCAGACTTCCATGCAATTCGGTTTTCTGTCAGTTCTGGTTGTTTTTTGTTTTTAAATTCTTGTCCTTCTTTTGGTTGTACGAGGAGATATAGTGTGTCTACCTATGCCTCCATCTTGGCCAGAAGTGTTTTAATTTGGTAATTCAATTTTCTATTTATTTATATTTAGAAACAAAAATGACTATCATATTCTAGGGTATTATTTTGCATACAATATTGTTATTGCTTTCTAGAGTTATGCTTTTAACTCATAATCATAAATAAAAGAATTAAAAACATATTAATATAGAATTAGGACTACCTGTGTATAATGTGTATCCTTTTTTTCCCCTCAAAAATTTGGGCAAAAACATACATATTATACATGGTTAAGTACAGATGATGTGTCTTGGTGTGGTCCTCTTTGGACCCAACTTGTTTGGGACTCTAATGCTTCCTCGATTTGTATGTCTACTTCCTTTGCCAAATCAGGCAAGTTTTCTTTCTTTATTTCACTTTCATTATCCTTCTTTCATTATTTCTTCACATAAGATTTCAATTTTTTCTCTTCCTCTTCTTCTAGCATCCCTATAATTTGGATGTTGTTACTTTTGGAAATGTCCAAGAGTCTTTTTATTCTCTCCTCATTTTTTTAATTCTTATATCTTCATTCTGTTCTGGTTGACTGTTTATTTCTTATTTAAGTTCCAAATCATTGATTCAAACCCCAGCTTCCTTCTCTTCACTGTTTGTTTCCTCTGGATTTTTCTTTATTTCACTTAATGTAGCCTTCATTACTTCCCTTATGCTTTTGCCATACTCAGTGAGTTGTCTGAGCATCCTTATCTCCAGTGTTCTGAACTCTGCATCTGATAGATTGGCAATCCATTTCATTTAGTTTTTTTTTTCTGGGGTTTTGTTCTGTCCTTTCACTTGGGCCATATTTCTTTGTCTCCTCAATTTGGCAGCCTCCCTATGTTTGTTTCCATGCATTAGGCAGAGTTGCCTTGACTCCCTGTCTTAGCACATCTGTTAAGTTGTTTGGGACAGAGCCAAAGGTGTTCACCAGGGCAGGGCAACCCACTTCACTGCTTTGTGGCCCTGTATCGGGGTGGGTGGGGACAGTCAGAGAAGGGATAGTGCTGCTGCCTAGCTGCTGGAGGCTTGCTTGGCACTCACCCCACTCCTGGTCACTTCTCCCACTTCTTGTATGAGACTGGCACCCCTCTAGTCATTGCCCTGGTGTTGGTTCCCAGAGTAAAACACCAGCCTGGGTGGGTTTACATACATTGTAAGTCTGTGCTGTCCCTTTAAACAACCTCTCCTTAAAGATGGGCAGTTTTTCCCACCATCCCAACCCCCACTGGTTTTTACAGCCAGAAGCTATGTCTTTATATTCCCAGCACTGAAACCCTGGGCTGCGCAGTCTGGCCCTGGGGCTGGGATTGTGTGTCCCCCAGGTAGCCTTCTTGATTTTTATCCACCACACTGGAATGTGGAACTGCCCATTCTTCTGGCAGCCATCCCACCACCACACTGTATCCTCTCTGCCCCTCCTACCTGTGTCTGGATGAATATGGCTTCTTTAAATCCTTGGTTGTCAGACTTCCGTACAGTTCAATTTTCTGGCAGTTCTGGGTGGGGGGGGTTTTTTTTGTTGTTGTTTTTTTTTGTTTTTTTTGAGGTTAGTTGTGATCCTTCTTACGGTTGTGCAAGGAACGAAGTGAAGCGTGTCTTTCTATGTCTCTATCCTAACCAGGGGTTGTTTTGGGGGGTTTTTAAAGATTTTATTTATTTACTTCTTAGAAAGGAAGGGAGAAAGAGAGGGACAGAAACATCAGTGTGAGAAAGAAGCATCAATCGGTTGCCTCTCAAACACACCCCAACCAGGACCAAACCCACAACCCAGACATGTGCCCTGACCAGGTACTGAACCAGCCACTTTTCACTTTGCAGGATAATGTCCAACCACCTGAGCCACACTGGTCAGGGCTCACACTATGGCTTTTAAAATCAAGCCTAACTGCTTCTAGTTTATTTAAAATACACTTTGATAGTTATTTGTTAAAGTTATTAGGATCTATCTTTTCAAGTAAGTTAAGGCATATCTGTGTATATCTATGGGCTCTGAAACATTTGTATTCATCTACCATTTCTGAAATTGCATTCCTCAAAAACTGCCTTCTGTGGCTTTACCCCAACCATTTTTTTTAAATTCCCACGAACACTTAAATGCCAGTGATCATATACATTGGTACCTCAGTACTTGTCATGAACTTGTTCTGAAACTTTGACTAGTGCCAAAAATCATGAGGACTGAGCAAATGACAAGTGACAGAGCATTTTCTCTTTTGGGGTGGCGTCATGACTCATACAAGTTCTAGCAACTGTGACGAGTCCTGAACAAGCGCCGAGTGCTGAAACATATTTTTTCTTGTCAAAACTGCAATGAGTGCAGTGTTTGACAAGTGCTGGAGCCAATGAGTACTGAGGTATGACTGCATCTACTTACGGCACCATCTTGAAGTAATCACTTCCCCAGGGTAAACAGTACTTCTTGTCAAATTCTAATGGTGCAGCATTTGAAAACAGGATGCTAAAGTAAGATCATTTTTGTGTATTAATCAGTTTTGGACTTACATACTGGGCAACTTTTAACCATGGATTTCACTTATTCCTCCGACTACACTCTCATTTATACACATGTAAGAATGGATAGTGACCTATATGTAAGAGGATGGCCCTTCCCCTTTTCCCTGTAAGGCTGTATTTCCAGCCACAGAGTTTTTTGGTTTAGTTGGATTTGGTTTGAATGTTTGTTTGTTTTTTGAGGGGGTGTTTGTTTGTCTGTTTTTGCCTCCCTTGAATATAACAAATTATACCCCCCCAAAATTATCACTTTCAAAATAAATTCAGCTTTTATTCACTCAAGTACAAAAGGCCCCAGTTTTCAATAATTTATTCATCTAAGTGGGCTTTTTAAAATGATTATTTCATTCTTCCTTATTCTAAGCTACTTGTCACTTTTCCTTCTTTGTCCAAACAAAAGCATATGTCACTCAAACCAGTAGTTTGCATTACCTGTGCTAAAGTCTCACTTAATAGTGGTGATGGTGCCATACCTCCCCAGAATAGGTTATTTATGGGGCAACAAAACTTGTTTTTCTCCCTTCTACTCGCAGACATCCTGGAACAAATAGGGCCAAATAGGAAGTGGTCTAGGCACAACAACGTTCTCTGTTCTGCTTCCTACCCCAAAATCAACAGAGGCGGTAAACCCCTTAAAAAAAAATGAATAATAGACTTCTGGTCAAGATGGCGGCATAGGTAGGCATACTGTGCCTCCTCGCACAACCAAAATAAGTACAGCAGCAATTTAGAAACAAGATAACAATCAGATCTGACAGAAGATTAAACTGTTTGGAAGTCAGACAACCAAGGAGTTAAAATATACACATCCATCCACACCAGTAGGAGGGGCAGAGTTGGGCAGCTGGGTGGAGAGGGTCTTGGCACAAAAAGTGATGGCACCAGACATGTAACGCATCCTGGGCACATAAGGCATCCCGAGCACAAGACCACAGTGGGAGGACCCTAGGCACACAGGCGGCTGGCAGACCCAGAGAGGTGGTGACTGTGAAGCAAGGCACTGCACGCAGGGTGCCTGGCTGTCCGGGCCACACTCACACACAGATAAACCAGGCAAAATTGGGCAGTGAAACAGACATCGCAACCCAGGGTCCCAGCACTGGTAAATAGAACCTCAGGACACTGATTGAAAACACCTGTAGGGGTTGAGGCACATGTAGAGACTCCCAGCCTCACAGGAGAGTGCATTGGAGAGACCCGTGGGGTCCTAGAATGTATACAAGCCCACCCACATGGGAATTAGCACCAGAAAGGCCCAGTTAGCTTGGGGGAAGCAGCAAAAGGGACTGAAATACAATGGAGAAAGAAGCAAGCACCATTGTTTCCTCTCAGACCCCGCCCCCACATACAAAATCACAACCTAACCACTGGGTTGCCCTGCCCTGGAGAACACCTAAGGCTCCGTCCCTCACTACGTACCAGGCATGACCAGATTTCAAAATAAAACAAAAATGGCTCAAACAGAAGAACAAATCAAAAAAGCCCCAGAGTCAATACTTTTAAGTGACCAAGAGATAGCCAGCCTATCAGATGCACAGTTCAAAGCACTGGTGATCAGGATGCTCACAGAATTGGTTGAATTTGGTTGCAAATTAGATGAAAAAATGAAGGCTACAATAAGAGAAATGAAGGAAAATACACAGGGAACCAATAATGATGGAAAGGAAACTGGGACTCAAATCAATGATTAGGAGCAGAAGGAAGAAATAAACATTCAGCCAGAACAGAAAGAAGAAATAAGAATTCAAAAATAAAAATGAGAGGCTTAGGAACCTCCAGGACAGCTTTAAACATTCCAACATCTGAATTACAGGGGTATCAGAAGGGGAAGAGGAAGAACAACAAGTGGAAAAGTTATGTGAACAAATAGTAAAGGAGAACTTCCCCAATCTGGCCAAGGAAATGGACTTCCAGGAAGCTCAGAGAATCCCAAAGAAGTTGGACCCAAGGAGAAATACACCAAGCACATCATAATTACATTAGCCAAGGTAAAAATGAAGGAGAGAATCCTAGAAGCAGCAGGAGATAAGGAGACAGTCACCTGCAAAGGAGTTCCCATCAGACTGTCAACTGATTTCTCAAAAGAGACCTTATAGGCAAGAAGGGGCTGGAAAGAAGTACTCCAAATCATGAAAGGCAAAGGCCTACATCCAAGATTGCTCTATTCAGCAAAGCTTTCATTTAGCATGGAAGGGCAGATAAAGTACTTCTCAGGTAAGGTCAAGTTAAAGGAGTTCATCATCACCAAGCCCTTACGATATGAAATGTTAAAGGGACTTATCTAAGAAAAACATAAAAAACATATCCAGTAAAATGACAGCAACCTCACAATTTAACAACCACATCTAAAACAAAAGCAAAAACAAACTAAACAAACAACTAGAGCAGGAACAGAACCACAGAAATGGAGATCACATGGAGGGTTAGCAACAGGGGAGTGGTAGGAGGAGAGAGGGGGAAAAGGTACAGAGAATAAGTAGCATAGATGGTAGGTAGAAAATAGATGGGGGAGGTTAAGAATATTATGGGAAATGTAGAAGCTGAAGAGCTTATGACACATGGACATGAACTAAAGGGAGGGAATGTGGATAGGTGTGCAGGGTGTAGGGGAGTGAGGGGAGAAATGGGACAACTATAATAGCATAATCAATAAAATACATTTTTAAAAAATGAAGAATAACTGTGTGGTATATACCTTAAATATTGGGCCAAAAATTACAACGTGGCTTTTTAAAGCCTCTGTCACTGTGTCAGCCCACCGTTTATATCACTATATGATTACATTGTATAACTTCTGTGCTTTTTAAATGAAACTTTTAAATATTTAATATGTTAAAAAAAGTTTTTCCACAGATGGCTTTCAACACCATGACAAATCTGTATAGTGATGGTTATTCTAGTGTAGTCCTTAAAAATTCTATTTTTTAATATATTACCAAAGTTGAGGTAAATACAAACAAAACAAACTATTCCTCAGGTAGCTGTTTCATAATACTTGATATCCTAACAAATGAGAATTTATTTTCTTCTAGGTTTTGTGTTATTTTTATTGAAACTTGAATTATATTATAATATTATAATGTTTTTACAAAAACTAAAATTGTCCACCTATCCTTTTAGTTTACTGGTTTTGTTAAACAATCTCAGCTTTTTCCATAATTCCTAATTTCATTTTAAATTTTCATTTAGTGAATTATAGAAATGTGAGGCTCAATCTCAGTAACATACTTCCTAGAAATAAACTAAAAGGAAATAAGCTAGTATTTGTTGCAAGTTTTTGGAAAAGTTTGTTGTGTTGTATCCAAAAATGAGTTTCCTGGAATTCCGTAATTGCATCCACTGATTACTTTAGTGTTGACAGAGAAACTATAGAAAAACAAATTGTAACAGCTGGATGTTAGTATAACTAATCTGTAAAAAGATGGCAAGGGTCCTTTAAAGATGCTCTTTATTTTCATATTACATTTCTTTGAAAAATAAACATGGACATATGTACACTTGTGCTCATGCTAAAGCTATTGCTAAATCATTATAATGGGTTGGAGTAATAAGTGATGATAATGGGAAATTAAGACAAGCTCATTGAAACTGGAAGTACCTCATAACTTTTACTCCATTTTCTCATCAAAAAAGTAAAAATATTTTTAACTAGATACTTACGAAGAGTTCAGCATTTCAGCATGCTCAGTTGAAAGATATAATACACAACAGTACTTCATTTAAACTTTTAAGCTAATTTTCTATTTTAAAAGGTTCTGTAGAGTATGCAATATCCTGTCTTTGTTTTTTAGTATTTTTTTTTAATTTCCTTTAGATTACTGGTCGTATGAATGTTCTGGATAGGAGAAAGGGCAAACTGAGAGGAGGAATTGATCAAAAGTGAATCTGTTTCTCAGGATTATTAAGTGATTATTTTTAATTATTTTTAATCAACAACTTAAAGTATAACAACTGAAAGTGGAATAAGTATTTATTTTCTATTAATAAAAATAAGTTTTGACCAAAAACAATAAATTCAGTTTTAAATGAAAAATATAATTATGTATTCCTTTAAAAACACTTATTTAGAAAACAGTATATATGTATATATACATATATAAACAGTGCAATATCATAATACTGCCAAAGGTATTCATCTGCTCAGAACCCACATCAATTCAAGAGAGCATTATCAGCATTCCCAAAGCCCCTTATACTTTGTTGCCATCACTGTGCCCCACCAAGGATTACCACTGTGTCGACTTCTCACACAGATTGGCATTCCTGGTTTTGCACTTTCTATAAATAGAATCTGGCTACTCTTACTCAATATTGTTTGAGATTTATCCATATAATTGCTTGCTAGTGTGGTTGGTTCTTCCTCAGGGCTGTATATTTTTTAATTGTGTTAATATACCTTAAAATTCATTTATCCCTTGCCGGGATCCAGCCTCAGCAGGGTCTCAGGATCCCTGAGGGATGCATGGCTAAGGCGAAGCAAATGAAGCGAGACACAAAGTGGGGTGCCGGAGGACAGCCAGGCTCTCTAGACCTGACTGACTCGTCGAGAAAAACCAATCTTTGTTTTTATAGGGGAGGTTATACAACATTCAATGCATAGTGTGATTATTAAAACAGAAACGGTTACCATAGAAATAATTTCGAAAAATACAGAAGGTTTTACAGATCAATCATGTTAAACAAAGAAATAACCAAAAAGTACAGGAGGTCCCACAGATCAACCATATTAAACAAAGGTTATTTTGACCAAGAGGGTCATTAATCAGATAGCCAACAAAGCTATATGGGCACAAACTTTCAGGTACCAATTAGTAACTAGGTGTCTATTAAGGTTCTAGGGATTGGTGTAAGTTAAAAGGGTGCAAGGGGTGATTTATAGGTTATATAGAAATTAGCTATTGTCCATTGAGGTTAGATTTGTCTAGGTTAGGTAACTGGGTTTTTGCCTACATTTTTTGATTTATACATCTTGAAGGGGCCATGTTTTGTGTTCGTTTCCATGTATTGAGATTATTATTTTCAATTAGAACTTTTGCATCTTTACGCTCCTGTCCAGGGTATGGGAGGGGTAGTGGCTCTTATAAATCTTAAGCTTTTGAGTGGTGACTCCTTAAGAAACATTCCTAGCAACAGCTTCCTTCAGCATCCTGGCAGTTGGTCTGCCCATAGTTTAATTTTGTCCTTAACTTCCCAGGTAGGGGAAGTAGGCAGCACTAGGGTTGCCAGGGGTCTCTATTCTGTGGTCAGCAAGTCATTTTGCGCAGAATCAAAGGCATTGTGCAGATTTTTTGTTATAACACACAGGTATCTAAAAATGTCACCACATATTGCTAGCAGGGACAGGCATACAGGGAGAGATGGACAGGAGATCCGGCCACAGTCGTCTCTGCTGTGCAGATGTGTCTCATCCGACCTGACTGTGTCAAAGGTCAGCTGTTGGTCGGCCTCCAACAATCCCTTCTGCTACTGATGGACCTTTGGATAGTTTCCAGTTTGGGGCTATTTATAACTGTGCCATTATGAACATTCTGGTATTTGACTTTCAGTAAATGGTTATTTTAGGAAGGGAATTGCTAAGTGATAGGTTTTGCATATGTTGAGCTTTTGGAAGATTCTACCAAGCAGTTTTCCAAAGTGGATGCATCACATTGCATTCCCATCAACAATATATTGTATATTGCAGTTGTCCCAATCCACTCCAATACTTGGTATTTTTTTTTCATTGTAACCATTTTAGTACATGTGGTGAATTTAATTTTTTTAATGATTCTTGAAGATGGGTACTTTTCATGTATTTGTATATGGAGGAGTAGATATTTCATGTTTGCAGACTAGAATACCCAATATTATAAAGTTGTTAGCATATAAATGTGTAGGTTTAATACAATCCCTGTCAAATTACTAGCAAGATGAGGGAGTGGTGGGAACAAAAACTAAGAAATTCATTAAAATATTAACATGGAAATACAAAGGACCAAGAATAGCCAAGGCATCCTTTAAAAAATGCTGAAACAATTCCATTACCATATATAAAACTTATTCTATAGCTCTGGCAGTTAAGATAGTGTGGCATTTGTGCAAGGCTAGGCTCACTGATCGATGAAACAGAGTAAAGTTTAGAAAGAGACTTGTATACAGTCACCTGATTTATGGCGAAGGCGACACCACAGTGCACTGGGAAAGGGATAGCCTTTTCAGTAAATTGTGTTCGGTCAGTTGCTATTCAGAGGGAAAAACATTTTGATCCCTTCCACATTTCATCCATAAAAATGGATTATAGATTTAAATGGGAAAGATTTTTGAAAATTAAGTTTTAGAGGAAAACATCCTCATTACCTTGAAGTAGGCAAAGATTTCTTAAATAGGACACACAATATGAACTGTAAAAGAAAAAATTAATACTTTACATTTAATATAATATCAACAGTATATTAAAATTATGTCAAGAGCACCCTTATTAAGAGGACAAAAAAGCAGAATGGGAGAAAATATCTGTGAAAAGATTCACATCCAGAATATATAAAGAACTCCTACAAATCCATTTTTTTAAAAGACTGAAATCAAAATTTGAAAATGGGTAAAAAGAATTTGAATACTCACTTCACAAAAGGTAACATTGAGATGGCCAGAGAATATATATGTTATTCACATATTCAAGTAGGACTTCCTCACTACTGACATTCTAAAATACTAGTATGCTTATGAAACATCAATGGACTGTGTGATTACATTAAAACACAGTGTCCTTTAAATATTACTGTTTTAGGCTCATGATGTTTTGATGCCATGGACATATAAACATGCAGAATCTAAAGGATACAACAGCAGGAAACACCAGATGGTTTCACACATACTTGTAACCCTAAAAATATTAGTTTTTCTATTACCATGAAATGTGAGCAAACAGATCTCCCCTGCAGCCTGCTCAAGCTGCCTCTCTCCCCTACACCCCGCTTCCTCTGCCCTCCCCCTCTTTCTCTCTCTCTCTGTCTCTCTGTCTCTCTCTCTCTCTCTCTCTCTCACACACACACACACACACACACACACACACACCTGATCTTTGAGCTGTGGATATCTCACCCCTACTGCACAGCCACATCAGGCTCACTGTTGCTGGTCACTAGTGTCATCTGTAGGGAAATAATGAAGAGACACATATAGTGGCAGGGATAGTTGAAATAAGGAGGAATGTTGTATATGGTCTGTTGGGATTTCTTTTTAAGATTTTATTTATTTTTAGAGAGAGGGGGAGGGAGGGAGAAAAAGATAGAGAGAAACATCAGGGTGTGGCTGCCTCTTGTTTGCCCCCTACTGGGGACTTGGCCCACAACCCAGGCATGTGCCCTGACTGGGGCTCAAACTGGCAACATTTCGGTTCACAGGCCAGCACTCAATGCACTGAGCCACACCAGCCAGGGCTAAATTTTTTAAGCTGAAAATTTAATGATTTGGTTTTTAGGTAACTGAAACAGATGTGAACTTGATACAAGACCAAATTAATTACTTGCTATAATACATACTCATTAATTAGAATCTCCTGGAGAGCTCTAAAAACTTGCTAATACCTAGTATCCAGGGTGCAGCCTAGACCCTGTGAGGTTTAAAAGCTCCCTGGGTATCTCTAATGTGCAGGCATGGTTAAGACCCCCTGCTTGCATTTGAGTCAGGGCACATTTAAAACAGAAATGCCTTGATTGCCCTAAGAGTAACCCTGTTAGACTGCATAATTTGTATTTTGGCTTGATTAGGAGGAAGGATGCTTATTCTTTTTACAATTCCTTTCCAAAGATTATGAGTCCTGGAAATGACTAACAGGAAGAGGTGAAGCTGTCTTTTCCAGAATATGCTCACAGTTTCTTTTTAAGATTTTTATTTATTTATTTTTAGAGAGAGGGGAAGGAAGGGAGAAAAAGAAGGAGAGAAACATCGATGTGTGAGAGAAATATCATCAGTCAGTTTCCTCCTGCGTACCCCCAAATGGGGACCTGGCCTGTAACCCAGGTGCCCTGACTGGTTTTGAACCAGAGACCTTTTTGGTTTGCAGGCCAGCACTCAAGCTACTGAGTCATACCAGCCAAGGCTGATTTTCTAAAGAGAAATATGTTCCTCCCTTTATAATTTCCCTATGAGCACTTTACTGAAGATAACATACACAAAGTGCTAGCTCAGTAGAGACTGTTGTTGCAAACAAGGAGGGCCTAGATGGTTAGCACATTGGGCTGCCCTCCCTCTTTCCTTCTTGTCAACCGTATTAGGCTGAGTAAGAGTTCATGAGTGTATTTCAAGTATGTCAATACTGTGAAAGCGAAAAGTTCTTCCAGGCCCTTCCAAATGTGAAACATGGTGGTCATGGTGGTTTTAATTTTTATTTTTTAAATGCTGTTGTGATTACAAATATATTGTAGTGAAAACACCTCACTAATTTTTATATAATTTATATAGTCTTTTGTACCTGCTTTTTAATGATTACTATCTTATTTACTTTCTTCTTTAGTAACCAAAAATAATTGATATACTGTATTTTAATGTTTTTATTATGCTGCTTTAATTGATTTTATAAATTATTGCAATGCTGGCCACTAAGATTATTTTATATTCATGTAATCTGTTTAAGATTGTTATGTGTTGGGGGGAAAAGGTAATATACAACAGTTTGAAGACAGTTCAATAGGGGAGTCTAAATAAAAGGAAATAAAGGAAAACTTTAAAAGTAAATCTTACCACTTATATATAAAAAATTCTCATATTTTGCATTCCTTCTGTTTCTTTACCCACCCCTTCTGCCATCCAAAGAGCAAACAGGAAATAAAATTTTAATGTACAACCCCTAAACCTGATTCTTATTCATTCAATAGATCAGAATATTATTATTTAATAAAAAGATCTAAGTTCATATGCCATTAACTATAATTGGGAATATTTTGTTTACTCCATAATTTAGCAACTTCTTCTACCCTTAGACACATTACATATATATTATCCCACTCACATTGTCAATACTTTGGTAGAGTGGACAGGACCAGTAGCATCATATTCTTTATTTGTCTAATGGGAAAAAGAGGGCTGAAGTCCAGAGAAGTTAGACTGTGACTTTCTGTATTGTAAGTAGCAGCATGCAACCATCACTGGAATTCTAGCCTTCTAATCTAAATCATTTGCTCCCCAAATGTTTTTGAAGCACTTTCATCTCTCTGTGTAAATTAAGGGCCAGTCACATGAGGCAGAGGAAGGAAAGGGAAAGAAAGTTTGTGCCAGTCAGAGACTCGATGCCGTCTTGTACCTCAGCTTGATTAGAACCACACCCTACAAAGTCAGTGCTCTGGCTGCCATTCTTCAGCTGAGAAAGTGGAGATTCAAAGAGGCTGGTAACCAGTCCAAGAGAGTAAAACCCAGGTCTGTCAGAAGCTGAAATTCCTGCAGTTTGCTGCTTCTGCAGAAGCGTAGAATTCGGTTGGGAAGGAAGGAAAATTATTACATATACACATGGATACACCCCTGAAATTAAAGTGTGATTTACTGTTGTGAGTTGCAAAAATAGCAATCACTAAAACTAAAGAAGTCCAGAGAAATAAAAGATCACTTCTGCATGGGTGCTCTGTTGAACTGCTTCTTTGAAAAATTCAGCCATCAAAGCTGAAGTTTAAAAAAGAGGGGACTTCAGGAGGAATAAAAATAGAAAAAAAAAAAGAAAGAAAAACATTCCAGGAAAAGACAGATGATGGCTTAAAATGAGAAAGCCATAGAGGAGGAGACTGAGGATGTTGGGAAACAGTAGGTGAGCAGAAGGAAAAGCAGATTCTAAGAACTTGCACACATGCTGAATAAGCATGGCTATATTGATGTATCATTCCCAGTGTCAAATATTAAGATAAATACTCTTCAGGTTAAAGAAAGTATCAAGCTTCATAGCAGAGTATGATTTGGGGTGAATATAAAGATGGGTATGAATTTTAAGGAAAACTCTTGAGCAAAATGTCAAGATGAGATGATCTAAGATCTAAGATATGTTCACCTGTCGACAGCTAAAAGATAGCTTCTCTTTAAGAGAGACCTTGAAATGGCTTTGCATAGTAGGCAATGAAAAACCACTCAAAGTGTTTTAGTTCAAAGGTTGTCCTCACCAAAGTCACCACTGACCTCTTGGTTGTAAATACAATGAATAAATTATAATAAAGTAATAAATATTTTCCATTCCTTTTCTTGCATTTTCTCTCTCTGCTTATGATAATGTGTTGACCTATTTCTCTGAAAAACTCTTTTGCCCTGTTTTTTTAAATACCCCCACATTTCCTGGCTCCCCTTTCACCAATACCCAATCCCCTGTGTTCCTTTGCTCATTCTCATCACAGCATTACTATAGTCTGTCCCTCCTCACCCCCACCCCCATTTCCTACCTTCATTCTCTCCTGACAACACAGTTATTGGCTTTCCTATTCAAGATTTCCCCTGGATGAGTATGACCGCTGCTGTCAGCCCTACCCTCTCCAACCTGGCACTTGCCTAGACACAAATCTAGTCCTGTCATTCACTCCTTGTTGAAAATCCTTACATGACTCCCGGTGCAGTGGCATTAGAACTTCTCAGGTCCTCATTTCCCATTGTGGTCCTGCTGGATGTTACATTCTGAACTTAACCTACACAATAAGTGTGCCAAGATCTTTCCACCCACATTTTGCTAATGTCATGGACCTTCAAAAAACTCCTGCTCAAACTGATGGGTATGTTGCCTCTAGAAATCTTTGTTTCTTCCAGATTTGATCCTTTTCTAATCTAGCAAAGGCAATGATCATTTAGACTTCTGCTTGGTGGGTATAACCTCAATCAAGAGCTGTAGGCCAGAAGAAAGGACCCTTATATAGACAATTTGTCTCACTCTGTGGTAGGTGCTTCGGAAAATATTGTTATCAGTGCTGGCTTGTGACATTATGTTCAGGGTAAATTTTCATTGCCAGTAGTACCTATCATAGGTTTTTCTGTTCATATTTGCATATGCTGCGTGAAATAATTTAAAATCTTGATTAGTTATTTTTATATCTATATAAACACGTATATACGAGGTCTGTCCAGAAGATATCCAGCCATGTAATATGAAAATTAGACTTTTTTGAAGAAGATAACAAGATTCAAGAATCATTGTACATAGGACAGTGACACCTCAGTCCCCTTCAAAGTAGGTACTTTGGGACCTCACACAGTTCTTCCAGTAGCCATCAGCTGCCCCATCATATTTTCCTGAATCTCATTGACAGTCTGACATCTCTTCCTTTTCAAAGGTGATTTTAGTTTTGGGAAAAGCCATAATTTGCAGGGCATCAAATCTGGGTTGTAGGGGGGCTAAGTCACCTGGGTGATTTGATGTTTTGCCAAAAAGCTCTGCATGAGACATAGTGCATGAGTGGGCACCTTGTTGTGATGAAACTGCCAATCTCCAATTGCCCACATCTTCAGCCTTCTGAATCAACCAAATAGTGTCCGTGGAGGAATGTTCAAGCTTAATGTAAAATTTAATGCAGATTCATTGCTCTACTTGCTCAGTCATTTTGAATGTGGTAGCCACACAGTACACATGCTCCCTCAGCAATATCTACCACCCCCACTGACTAGGACAGTGAACTCATCATTGTTCACACATGCGCATTCCAGTTCACTCTCCTTGGCTGCCCAGTTACATCGATGTAGAGCAAACTGTTTTCATTATATATATTAACAATGGCTGAACTTTTTCTGGACAGACTTTGTATGTATGTATATGTTAATATATGTATATACATACATAAATACACAATACATACACTTTTGTATACAAATGGTCCCTAATTTCTTATTGTTCAACTTAACGATTTTGCAACTTCATGATGGTGTGAAAGTGATACACGTTCAGTAAAAAGTATACAAGCGATCCTCTCTTCAAAGTCATTTCATTATAATGTTGATGAGAAAAAATTGATTCATAGCTGTGGCAACTGTGTGGAGCATGCACATTCTCCCCATATCTGCATGGATTTTCTTCAGGGACTCCAGTTTCCTCCCCCATCCCAGAAATGTGCACATGAGGTAAATGGGTGTCTCAGTTTTCACAGTCCTAGTGAGTGAGAGTGTGTGTGTGTGAGTATGCTCTGCAATTGTCCTGTTTAGGGTGGATCCCACCTTGTGCCCTGAGCTACCAGGATAGGAATTGTCCACCCTTGACTCTGAACTAGAATAAGTAGGGTGGGAAAGAATTACCTCATTTGTTTTTTTTAATATTTTTTATTAATTATACTATCACAGTTTTCCCAATTTTTCCTTCTCTATCCCCCTCCAGCCTGCCCTCCCAACTCTCCAGCATTCCCCCTCCTTAGTTCATGTCCATGGGTTGTACATATAAGGTCTTTGAGTCCTCGATTTCCCATACATTTTTTTATCTCTTCCCATCTACCTTATGCCTACTAACCATGCTTCTTCTTCCCTGTACCTTTCTCCCCCCACTATTCCTCCCCTCCCCACTGAAATCTTTCCATGTGATGTCCATTTCTCTGATTCTGTTTTTGTTCTGGTTGTTTGATTAGTTTTTGTTTTTGTTGTTTTCCTTTTCTTTTAAGTTCATTGGTTGATAGTTGTGAGTTTATAATTTTACTGTTCATATTTTTTATCTTCTTTTTCTTAGATAAGTCCCTTTAACATTTCATATAATAAGGGCTCGGTGATGATGAACTCTTTTAACTTGACCTTATCTGGGAAACACTTTATTGACCTTTCCATTCCAAATGATAGCTTTGATGGATAGAGTAATCTTGGGTGTAGGTCCTTGCCTTTCATGACTTGGAATACTTCTTTCCAGCCCCTTCTTGCCTGTAAGGTCTCTTTTGAGAAATCAGCTGATAGTCTAAATGGGAACTCCTTTCCCCTTGCTTCTTTTAGGATTCTCTCTTTATATTTAGTCTTGGGTAACTTAATGATGAGGTGCCTTGGTGCGTTCCTCTTTGGGTGCAACTTCTTTGGGACTCTCTGGGTTTTCTGGACTTCCTGGAAGTCAATTTCCTTCACCAGATTGGGGAAGTTTTCCTTTATTATTATTTTTTCAAATAAGTTTTCAATTTCTTGCTGTTGTTCTTCTCCTTCTGGCACCCCTATAACTCAGATATTGGAACATTTCACGTTGTCCCAGAGACTTGTAAGACTCTCTTTATTTTTGAATTCTTGTTTCTTCATTTTGTTCTGGATGGATGTTTATTTTTCCCTTTTGTTCCAAATCATTGCTTTGAGTCCTGGTTTTCTTCCTGTCACTGTTCGTTCCCTGAATATTTTGCTTTATTTCACTTTGAGTATCCTTCATTTGTGTTTTCATTTTTCAACCACACTCAGTCAGATCTGTGAGCATTTTGATTACCAGGGCTTTAAAATTCTCCATCAGATAGGTTGGTTATCTCCTCATCACTGAGTTCTCTTTCTGAGGTTTTGCTCTGTTCTTTCATTTGGGCATATTTCTTTGTCTTGGCACAGCTGATAGGTTGTAAGGGGGCAGGGCCTCATGTATTCACCTGGGCAGGGCTGCCCTCTTTGCTGCCCTTAGCACTGCTTGTGGGGGAGGGGCCAGAGAGGGAACAGAGTGGCTCACCTGCTTGGCTCTACCCTACTTTTCAATGGACTCTCTCATGTGAGACTGGGAGCTTCTCCTACCACCACAGGTGCTGTAGCCCACAGCCACCTGAGTCTCCTTAAGTCAGCCCCTCCTGCGCAGTCCACCCCCAAGATCCGCCTCATCGCATGTTTTTCTGAGTGGTCCAGCGCAGTCCACTGCCTTACTGGTCTGGTTGTTCTGGTGATTTTTTCTTTAATTCCTTTGTTGGAGTTCCATGCAGTTTGATTTTCTGTCGCATTTGGTTGTTTATTGATTTCAGAGTGGTCGTTATCCTCCTTTTGGTTGTGCGAGGAAGGGTCTCTACCTACAGCTCTGATTCCATCTTGGCCAGAACTCTGTCATTTGTTTTTATTCATCTTAAATTTGTATATGACTCACCTTTATTACGTATTTAATATTAGAAGTGTTTGGGGTCTTTATTTAGAAGTTTGGTGATGTTTTTGTGACTAAAAACATGCAATTGGAACTTAATTCTTGTTTATACCAATTGGCTTATGGTAAAATTGGTTTCGTTATATGTTGTTTCCTTTCAGCTCAGTTTCCAGGAACCTATTGATGATGTTAAGTGAGGACTTACTCTACTTTTAAGGTTTGAACTTTGATCTTTCCTGGGCTAGCAATATTGGTACTGTCCTCTCTTGTGATGGAGCCACAGCTCCCAGGTAGCCATGTGATCACGAGGATAAACAACTGATGCTCTTCAGCATATTCATAGTGTCAGTGATTTTGCCCAACTGTAAACTAATGTAAGTGATTTGATTACATTTAAGGTAGGCTAGACTGAGGTATGATGTTCAGAAGATCAGGTCTATTAAGTGCATTTTTGACTTACACTATTTTCTTTCTTTTTTTAAAGATTTTATTTATTTAATTTTTTAGAGAGGGAAGAGAGAGAGAAAGAGAGAGAGAGAGAGAGAGGGAAGCATCAATGTGCAATTGCTGGGGGTCATGGCCTGCAACCCAGGCATGTACCCTGACTGGGAATCGAACCTGCGACACTTTGGTTCACAGCCCGTGCTCAATCCACTGAGCTACACCAGCCATGGCTTGACTCACACTATTTTCAATTTATGGATTTATCAGGATCGTAAGTTGAGGAGCATCTGTACATACAAAACACACGCATGTGCATACATTCATACCTGTATGTACATACGTACCTGTATGTACATACATAAGCACACACATATATACAAACATATATAACATATAAAGCATATATATATATATATATATATATATATATGCTTTAGAGGGATGGTGACTATTCTTCCTTTTTCCTTCTCTCTGATTCTTGCCCACCAGCAGTGAGGCATGCTTTGTGTTGTTGCCACTATGGAGTTTAGTGCCAACCCTCTTCCCAAAGACCTGTGTCCTGTCTTCGTCAGACCTCATGGATGCAGCAGGACCTGCCAACTGCTGAAGCCGCCTCCCTGCCAGCTGGGTGCTCTCACTGCAGTCTTTGCCCACAGGCTTGCTTTAAATCCAACTCGTGTTACCCTGCTCTGCTCAGGAACTGTTAAAATTGAGAGATAGATTCAATTTTAAGCAAGAGAAAACTAAATCTGTCTTCTAAAGAAAAGCAGGAACAGCTTCCTTTGGCATTTCTTTAAATGGATTAATATGTTGATCTTAGAGGAATTGGGAGCCATCCTTCATGTTTTCATTATTAAGCCAGATGAAATGAAAGCCAACCTCATTGCTAACTGCCACCTCTGGGACCTTTGCTGTGTGGTTTCTATTTTAAAGAAACCTGTGGGATTTCTTCTTTAGTTAAAATATACTCTTGTAAATATAAATTTTCAGTGTTTTTTAAACTGTAGACACTATTTAGTTGCTTCCTATTTGCAGACCTCATACCAAGAACATTTTATAATATTAACTTGTGAATATCTAATTGTGAGAAATAGTTGCTGTGTATCTATCTTCACATATTAAAGAAATTGCAGCCTGAGCCTGGTAATAAAGTACTAATTACCAGAGTAATGCATCAGAGTCCTTAGCAGATACCTAAGTTCTTATTCATTTAAATGTTTGCTTTTAAGGAATAATTATTTGTCATAAAATAAAGTATAGGCATTAAATGGTACCTTTTGCAATACTAGGTTATTCTTGATGCTTTAGGGGGAAATGCTTTCCCATACTGCAGGCTTTCACTCAATATCTATTCATAAATGAGCAAATATCCATATGATTTTAAGAGAACAGAAGAATGATTTTCTCTGTTTTGCAAGGGTCACAAACTCTCAGCTTGCAGTTTTCTGCTATTTATCTGACTTTAAAGGGGAACATTCTGGAAGGTGGGCTTAGCATCACTTTACTCTTATTCGTAAGATAAAATTCAGAATATTAGAAGGGTTTTGTTTTTGTTTTTTTCCCCAAAAAGATGGAATTAGGCTGGAGTGGGAGGTTAGGGGAAGGTCTTGTAATATTACTTTGACATTTCATTTGCTGTGATTTGAAACCCTAAATGGTCTGCAAGAAACTACAGAGCTGCTTCTGGGAAGTCAGGACTGCCTAAGACTTCTCTCCCTTGGGGGGACTGGGATGGCTTCTGTTTATGTGAAACAGGGAATAAGAGGTTCAGGAGTTCGGGTTGCACAGAACAAATCTGGAATTGTGTTGAACAACACCTGGAGAAGTGAGGCAGCTCTCAGCAAAGATCCCAGCAGTTCGCCATCCTGCTTCACTGAGACTGAGAGTCTTTCAGGAGGTGATGGCAGCTCCTGGCATCCACCTTTGCTGCCCATCTTTGCTTGTCCACCCCTTCCCACTACCCTCCATCATTCTTTCTGCTACCATTGGGCTGGGTCACCCACTATTTCAAATTATATTTCCCTGATTCGGAACAGCTCTGGCCCAGTGGGCAGAGTTCCTGCACTCAGCCCCCAGAGACCTGGTCATTAGCAGGCACCTGTGTGGTCAAAGTATATCTCCCGGAGTATTCAGCTGCCCCAGCCCTTGCATACCACCCAGCAGAGAAAGGCAGTTGTAGACAGCTGCCTTTCGTCTTGTGTTTAGGCTGCATCCGTGGGCACAGTCTTCAGAGGTAGTAGTGTAGCTTTCTTGGCTTAGATTTGATAAGGTTTTTTCATTCTTTACTTTTGCCTTGTGTTTTGACAGATACTCTGAAAAATAGGTGATACAGTCCTATTGAAGAATTCACTGTGAAATTTACTAAGAATTCACTGTGAATGACCAGGGTTCTAAATCCATATACGCTGGAGAACTCAGTGTGAAATAAGAACTTCTGGTTTGTCCAGCCTGCCTCCAAAGATACCTCAAGACTTTTCTCTCTGCCCTTTTTCTTAGCCATAGAAATCAACCAATGTTTATGTCACAGGGTGCATGTGTGATACATTGGAATATACACAACCTGAGAGCTATAAGTAATCAAAGATCTTTGTTTTGCTTTGCTTAATGCTATAAAATTTCCCAAGTGCTCTTCTGTACATTATCATTTTAACCTTCAAAGTAGCTAAGAAAGGCTGTTGTCTACCTTTTGCTGCTAAGAAAACAGGCTTAACACTACACAACAAGGTATGGCAGAACCAATATTAGAATCCACTTTTCCAGTAGCTTCCACAACATCTTGATATAGAAGTGTAAAATCACTAAATTATATGTGTGTGCATGGCTAACCCCCTTAAACACATATACATACAGTTAAGACTCAGTTACTGAAAAGAGAGAATTTACCAGCCTCAGTAATTTCCATTCTGTATGTGTGGTCTTCGTAGCTGAGAAATTCTTAGCCTAGTAAAAATGGAGTCTGAAAATCTATCCTGTGTTTCTGATATTATTAGCCATCAGTCTACCATTAGGCAGTGTAGCAGGTTCAGTGGCTTTGTATAGAAAAGAAGCAGTGTTGCCACATCATTCTTTTTCATCCATTCATTCAACCAGCCATCCTGTTAGAGTGGCATTGTTTGTAAGAAGTCCCAATCCTGGGGTGAAGGGCCTGAAATCTGATGTCCTCATCTAGCATTAAGTATATAATTGGGTTAAGTCACGGTACACTTATGAATCTGATGTTTTTAATCTGTAAAGTGAGGTGTTGGGGCTTTATCTTCGGCTGTTTCATCTGTGTGCACATGATCTTAGGTCCTACACACTATTATCCATCTACTACATCATCCCCTTCATTACTGCCCTTCCCACCCATGTCAGAGCCTGGGGACTGGGGAAGGGGGTGTCACTGACATATTAAAAGTCTTCCTTATTTAGACTCAATTTGCGGGTGTTATATGGAATTCCCTCTGCTGTTATATTCCACTGAATTACATTTTTATGTTAACTTAATAAGCTAATATTTTATGAACTTGTAAGATTGAATGTAAGGAATGAAATCAATATTTCTGATAATTACTTGATGGGAGTGGAAAGGTTCAGTAGAAAGTCATTTAAAATTCCAGACTAATATTGATTAAAATTAGTGGCTTGAAGATTTTGAGTATCTTATTTATAAGGGAATTTTTTTTTATTCTGTAACTTAGGTAAAAATTGTGGCCTCAGCATTTATGATAACAGTTACTGTATTTAGGAAAGAACCAGTAATTTAGAATCACAGCATTCTGTGTATCCCTGTACAGGGTGTTTTCAGGTTTTATTGCTGCAGTCTATCATTTTTATCTGAGATGTTCTACTTCTAAGGGATAAGTTCTCTGTTTTCTCTTTTGGAAGTATTAGACTCTTCCTTTTGTACTTTTCTACATTCACAGACTATATGGTCAGTTCATTCAAATGTTCATGAATGGCTCTAGAAATATTAATTTCTTCCATCTGTTGAATACTATATAACAGTGGTTCCCAACTCTGGCCACCTATCAGAACGTTTTTGTTTTTTTTTTAAGACCACAGAAACAGTTTTGGTGAGCATCCCTAATGAAAATTACAGGTTCACCAAGGTTGGCAGATTATATTTCACTTCACATGTTTTTATGTTGTGGGGAAGGTGACACAAGTATTATTGATGATCACCCTCTTTTACAGAGAAGGAAATTGAGGCTCTCTGGTTAAATGAGTTGCCCAAGGTCACACCTTGTGGTAACACTTCGTCTACTTATTTTCCCAATGCCAGTCTCTCCACCAAACTTCTCCATCAGTAAATTGTGTTGTGACCTAGGATCTTAGTCATGTTTCAAATTATCAAAGGATCCCAGAAACAAAACAGAAAAACATAGTATGTTGGGACCATTGTGGGGCCACAGAGAGGCAGAGTTAGGTGAACATTCTCCTCACTTAAGGAACCTGAGAGCCCACAGATCTTAAGCATCCTGTACCACATATAGATGGTACATACATGATCGGGAGATAAATATAAATAAAATACTAAATACTTTTATTATATACTCTGCTCTTTATACTTTTCTCCACCCACCAGCAAGTTCATCACTATAGGGCAATGGGTAGAACGTTGGCCCAGCCACATTACATTAGTGACCTGGCCTGAACACCCTACCCAGCCATTAATAGAGTAGTAGACCGAAAGAGGAGGGCTTTCTCCAGAAGGACTCACTTAATGTTTAATTACCTGGGAATAGTTCCCATTAGCGTGTTAGTTTTAATTGGGTTATTAGGTAGTCATCCACTAAGGCAGTGAGGAAACAGGACCCTTGGAAGGGTGGGACTGTGGAAGGGAGGGTGCAGACACAAGGTGAGTAGCCAGGGGAGGGACAGGCAGCAGGACGCACAAGTTAGAGGAAGGACTCCTCCTCCACTCCTTTTACCCCCTCCATCCACACCTTCTGAAGGGACATTTTTACCAAAGAAGATAGAGTGGGGTTCACTTTTCTTAGAGTAGAAGGATGAAAAAATATTAAAAGCCAGTTCTGGTTCCTTGTTTAATCTAGTATGTCATGCCAGACACTGAAATAATACAGATGCACTGTCAGATTATAAACTGCATGTTTTCTGTAGATGTTTCCCCAAGTGTCCTAAGTTACAAGCGTGGTAACATGTTCCTAAGAAATGTTTTTGGCCTCACACACCTGCTGGCAATGTCCTGTTGATCACTGAAGCAACAGGGAAAAGCACAGAGCCAAGAGTCTGCCAGTGTTTACATGCATACTAACCATAGGCAAGTCATTGAATGTCTGTGGGTTATATAGTTTCTTCATCTATAAAATGAAATTGTGAGTGACTTACTTCTGAGGTCCTTCCTAATTCTCATTCTCAGTGATTCCAGTTACCAAGAACATTATAACCATCTTCCGTGCATTTATTAAGTCGGTGTGTCACCTTCCGTGTCTAGTGGGCAATGCTAACGTTGTTGGGAGTGCAGCAGTGAATCCCACAAGGAACTGCCTTCCTAGCACCCATGCTCAGCCAGAGAGATGAAATAGCAACCCAGGTGGTTTTCCCAGAAGCAAAGGTGAAAAATATCAGCTGACAAGGCCATAGAAAAATACACACATTTATTAAACCTCTCTGTATGCACCACAGACTGTTCTTGATACTTTATGTACATTTAATTTAATTATCAAAATAATCCTGTGGCATAGGTATTATTGTCATCTATATTGTCATTATAGAGAAGGGATCAAATGTTCAGAGAATAAATAATCTTCCTCTATTTGTGCTGCTAGCGTATTGGACCAAGATTTAGAAATAAGCCTTTCTGATTTCAAAGCCCATGCTTTTTCTTTTAGATCCCGTTGCCTCCTAATACTAGGATAATTAATAACAAGAGATGATATATGCCATTTTGGGCAAGATAAGCACTTTCTGTTAGAGGAGCCATTTGCTCAAGGACATGGAATTAGCATGTATGAGCTGAGGAGAGTATTTCCAACAAGGACCCTGGAGGGAGAAAGCAGTGAGCAGGCCACAGCCACTAAATATGCTCTGCCCTGTGGGCATCACCTGTGAAGGAGTGGCAGTGTACAGGGTTAAAAAGGTAGATGGGCTGGGGGAGATTTGAGAGTCCTTGAAAAGGCTTTTCGGAACTACTCAAGATTTGGGTAGGAAGTTAAATAAAGACATTTCACACCTAGCCTTGTCTTTTGAATGTTCCAATGGAGAGGGATGAGGGAGAGGAGTCAGCTGGACTGGTTGGGGGGCTACTGCAAGAATACAGTAATTAGCTGATTGTGGCTTAAATTTAAGATCAAAAACTGGGAAGGGAGTGAAGGAGACACAAAGAGAATGCTGTAGCACTGTCATAATCATCGCAAATCAAACCCAAGAGTAGGAGCAGACTGGAGAGATACAATAAGGACTCCAGTTTGAACCGGTGATGTACATGATTTCTTCAGCTGTGGTCCTAGAACTTGAGAAAAGTTTTCAGAGCCTGAATAGGTAGGAGTCATGCTGTTATAAAAGGGAAACCTGGGAGCTGAGGTGAAGTAAAAAGTGTTTGATGCTCTGCTGTGTACAAAGTACATGTACATTTAGTACTTTGTATGCTTTTTGCTATGGCCAGAAGAGAGACCACTAAGAAAGAGTAGTTATGCTTAGAGCTAACAATTAATATGGGCTTGTTATGTACCAGGCACTGTGCACAGGGTTTTACATACCTCAGTTCTCATTCTTAGGAGATAGGTATCATTATCTCCAATTTACATAGGAAGGAGCCAAAGCAAAGTGAAAGAATTTAACCAACTAGTAAATGGCAAAGCTGGGGTTTGAGACCCCATCTGATGGCCTCCAGGTCTGCAGTATTGATTAAACAGAAGGGAAAGAAGTGTTGTAATCTGTCAAAAGCAGACTTCAAAAAAGAAAAAACAGCAAGACATGCAGAAATGATTGATTCCTGTGTGTATTACTTTGTCATTAGTTTGCCTAGCATGTGCTGCTTCACCAACATTAACAGTCACCTGCCTGCCACAAAACTTGCATATTGAGCTTTTACTGATGTGCTAGGACTTAACGTACTCACAATAGAACAGATGGACTGTTGCACATTACTTGCCTTTCCATACCCCATATTGCTGTAGCCTGAAAAAAGGGTGAATGTCTGAAAGTCAGGAAGGACTCATGGAGGCAGAGGCATGTTGCTGTGCTCATCTGCTTCTGTGTTTGACATTGATCCTACAGCTCTTAGCATTGTTTTTAAGTGATGAATGTTTTATTTGTAGGAAATCATTGATGGGAATGACAAAGTACAGTGAGTGCACACATAGATTTTATTTTTTTTAAGATTTTATTTACTTATTTTTAGAGAGACAGGAAGGGAGGGGGAAAGACAGGGAGAGACACATCCACTGTGTGAGAGATACACTGACTGGATGCCTCTCATACGCCCCCAGTGGGGGACTTGGCCTGCAACCCAGGCACATGCCCTGACCAGGAATCAAACAGGCAACCTTTCAGTTTGCAGGCCAGCGTTCAGTCCACTGAACCATACCAGCCGGGGCTGATTTTAAATGGAATTGTGTGTCTTATTTTAATATTTCTAAGTATTTATATTTAATTTTAGGTGAACATTGGCTTCAAGCTTTGCATTATCTCCTAGTTTTATTATTCCAATCATAGCTCTGGGGGAAGGCTTATCTGAGAGCTTGTTCGGAGTTTCTGGCAGGGGAGTGAGGCTACCCGTTTACCTTTGACCAAAAACCGGGCCTCTCCTCTAGTTGGGAAGGTCATCCTCTTCGACCAAGCGTCCCTTCCGGAGGGACGCACGTGGATCTGTGAGGGAGGAAGAGGGCACCCGCCAAGTCAGCCAGATCAGCCTAATCAACCCTGGCGATCAATGTGATGACAGATGTCGCAGCCAGATCGCCCTCACATCCGGGAAGGCTTATTTGAAACTGACTATACACCCAACTTACTTTAATATAGAAGCAGCCCTATGATGACCCAATCTTCACAGTGTTTGAAAGACTTAAGGGCTACAATTTTTTCATAAGATGTACCAAGATTTTTTAATTATTTTTCCCAGAAACCTTAGTGTATCTCATAATCCTGGAATACTTAATGGCCAAGTAGATTGGGTAAATTGGCTGCTGAGGGGCAGTTACTTGAAAGTTTCTGGTTCTTTCTTCCCTGCCTCCACAAAGAACTCTTGGAGAATGTCTGGAGAAGCAATAAGGATGGATCAGTGATTTGAATTATGACTTTGAAACTCAACATGTAAGAGAGCTGTTGTGACTTGCTGTGTGACCTTGGTTAAACCACCTAATGTCTCCCTAGTCTCCATGTCACTGTCTGAGATAATGAGCCACACAGCAATCCTTGCTACCTATGTCTTCAGCACCTGAGAGAATTAATGAGCTGATGGCAGTAAAACACTTCAAGAGTCCTGGGGTGAAGGACCTCTCATAGGAAGGCTTACTGCTGTAGTAGTTCTCTGTTAGCATCCTTTCCCCCATGGCATGCTTTCTTTCAGTCCTCATTTTATTATCCAGATTCTATATATACCCGAAATGTTATTTTTTAAAAGACTTTATTTCACTTTAGAGAGAAGGGAAGGGAGGGAGAAGGAGAAGGAGAAAACCATCGATGTGTGAGAGAAACATGGATTGGTTTTTTTGCATGCCACCAATCAGGGACCTTGCCTACAACCTAGGCAGGTGTCCTGACAGGGAATCAAACCAGTGACCTTTCAGTCTGCACAACAATGCTCAACCCACTGAGCCACACCAGTCCAGGCCCAAATTATTATTTAATATCACCACATTGGCACCTATATTACTTATCTTTTTGAAAACCTGACTATATCACAGATTAATAAAGTTTCCCTGAGTTATTATGAGCACGCAGGTCAGTACATCCAACAGAAAGCTAAATTGGCTAAATATTACTCACCCAATTACTTATTTGAAATATGGTGTCATCCTACAACCC
This sequence comes from Phyllostomus discolor, assembly GCF_004126475.2. Taxonomy (NCBI): domain Eukaryota; kingdom Metazoa; phylum Chordata; class Mammalia; order Chiroptera; family Phyllostomidae; genus Phyllostomus; species Phyllostomus discolor. The sequence goes on along the minus strand of NC_040907.2, from coordinate 86,762,186 downwards.
TGAAAATATAACAATTAATATGAAGTTTCAGTTTAAAGTGCAGTTTTATTTTATCAAACAAGTATTTCAAAAATGCATTTTGTTAAAGGAACTCTTCTAGATAATTAAGAAATGAAACTTGAGTTCTGAAAAACTCCAAAACCCATGTTTAATTTTATACATGGAAGTACATTATTAATGAGATAGTACATGGACACTTATAGGTTTAATTAGCAGATATTTCATTATGTCTTCCATGTAAATGGAAAATAATTTCAAATAAAAGGCTGTCATTTTTAGCAATTATTATTGGTATAGTTTTGGTAGAGTTGATTTCTTGGTTGTGTTAAAGTGATGTGTGTGCTTTTTTAAAAATATTTTATTGATTATGCTATTACAGTTGTCCCATTGTCTTCTCCCATTTATTCCCCCCCTCCCTGTACCCCACCTCCCACTAGCATTCCCACACATTAGTTCATGTCCATGGGTCATACATATAAGTTCTTTGGCTTCTCCACTTCCCATACTATTCTTAACTTCCCCCTACCTGTTTTGGCCTACCAGTTATGCTTCTTATTCCCTGTACTTCCCCTGTCACACCCCGTTCTCCCCTCTGCCCCTCCCAGCTCATAACCCTACGTGTGATCTCTATTTCTGTTAATCTGTTCCTGTTCTAATTGTTTGCTTAGTTTGTTATTGTTTTTCATTTATTTTTAGGTTCAGTTCATAGTTGTGAGTTTGTTGTCATTTAATGTTCGTATTTTTTATCTTCTTTTTCTTAGATAAGTCCCTTTAACTTTTCATATAATAAGGGCTTGGTGATGATGAATTCCTTTAACATGACCTTATCTGGGAAACACTGTATCTGCCCTTCCATTCTAAATGATAGCTTTGCTGGATAGAGTAATCTGGGATGTAGGTTCTTGTCCTTCATTACTTTGAATACTTCTCTCCAGCCCCTTCTTGCCTGCAAGGTTTCTTTTGAGAAAACAGCTGATAGCCTTATCAACTCTTCTGTAGGTAACTCTTCTTTCCTCTTGCTGCTTTTAAGAGTCTCTCCTTATCTTTAATCTTGGGTAATGTAATTATGATGTGCCTTGGTGTGTACTTCCTTGGGTCCAACTTCTTTGGGACTCTCTGAGCTTCCTGGACTTCCCGGAAGTCTATTTCCTTTGCCAGATTGGGGAAGTTCTTCTTCATTATGTTTTCAAATAAGTTTTCTATTTCTTAGTCTTCCTCTTCTCCTTCTGGTACCCCTATGATTCAGGAACATTTCAAGTTGTTCTGGAGGTACCTGAGTCTCTCCTCATTTTTTTTTATTCTTTTTTCTTCGTTATGTTCTGATTTAATGTTTATTTCTTCCATCTGCCCCAAACCATTGATTTGAATCCTGGTTTCTTTCCCATCACTGTTGCTTCCCTGTACATTTTCCATTATTTCACTTTTCATAGCCTTCACCTTTTCCTCTACTTTGCGACCATACTCAACCATTTCTGTGAGCATCCTGATTACCAGTGTTTTGAACTGTGCATCTGATAGTTTGGCTATCTCTTCATCACTTAGTTGTATTTTTTTCTGGAACTTTGATTTGTTCTTTCATTTGGGCCATATATTTTTGTCTCGATGTACCTTTACATAGTAAGAGACAGAGCCTTAGATATTCCCCAGGGCAGGGCAACCCACGTCACTGTGTTATGGCACTGTATGTGGGGGAGAGGTCCAAGAGGGAACAGAGCCACTTGCTCAGCTCTTGGCTGGCTTTCAATCACTTCCTCCACTACCCACAAGCAAATTGGGCCCTTCTGGTGCCAATTCCCAGGTGGGTGGGCTTATGTATGTTCTAGGACCCTGTGGGTCTCTCTAACAAACTCTCCTGTGAGACTGGGAGTTTCTCAACACCCACAGGTTTTTTTCAGTCAGAGGTTTTGAGGCTTTATTTCCCCATGCTGAAATCCTGGGTTGCTCTGTCTGTCTGGCTTCCTAGTTTTCCCTCCCAGTTTATACACATGCAAATGTGGGACCGACCACTCAGCCAGCCATCGCCTTGCCAAAAATCCTCTCTGCACTCCGGCTGCCCATCTCTGCCCTTCCTATCAGTCTGGATGAATGTTTCTTCTTTAACTCCTTGGTTGTTGGACTTCTATACAGTTCAATTTTCTGGCAGTTCTGGTTGGTTTTTGTTTTTAAATTTGTTATTGTCCTTCTTTGGGTTGTGCGAGGAGGCACAGTATATCTACCTACATCTCCATCTTGGCCAGAAGTCTGATGTGTGTCTCATGACCAGGTAGAGATTATTACCTGTTCAGTAATTTTAAAATTTTTTCTTTCATTAAAAATAACTTTCTTCATAATTAGTTTCTTTTTTATTACTCTATGTTTTGTGCTTGAGAACATTTAGAAGTCACAGAGACTTACTTGTTCAAGGACACAGTTCAAGTATATACACACACATCAGGACTAAAATCAGCATTCTAACTCTCAGGGCCCATTACAACACCCTGAAGTCATCCTCCTGTTAAACTACTAGTATCTGATAGCCTTGGACTTTTAAAGGCCTTTGCTTGTCCTTTATATTTTCAGTACATGCCTTTTCATTATAGTACAAGGCACAAAGAAGTGAATATCTTCTCTGAGCAAGTGACATTTAATCTGGGACCGGGCAATGAGCAGAAGTGAGTTAAGGGGAGAGTTGGGAGGGTCAGGTATTCTGGGAAGAGAGAAATCTGCTAAGTGCTAAGAGCTTGGCACCTTCCAGGACCTATTTGAAGACAGAGATTGTTAACTTTAGTCCGAGCATCACTGAAAAGCCCCTCATCCTAGCTTCCCCACTCCAAGCCACTCTGTCTTCCTCAGCTTCCTGCCACCTCAGCTTCCAACTAATTTACAAAAGAAGAGACACAGTCATCTCTTATCATTGCAGCTCATTAATGAGACCTGCAACTTCTGGGGCTCCCAGGACAATTTGGTTTAACAAACCTCCATACTGCTATTTCTTTGAAGAAATAAAAGAGGAAGGAGAGATGAGGCAGAAGGGCATAATTTACCCTGAGTTCACTGGTGCCTAACTGTACTTGCTAGCATGGAGAAGTTATGCACTGGACAGAGGTGAGTGAATGAGCCATACTTCTCCAGATTGAAATACTTCATGAATGTGAATTTTTGTATTGCTCCCCTCTTCAAAGATTAAAAGCAATCCAGTTATAAAAGTCATATGATCATTCTTAAATTTTATTAAGCAAATCCAAAGATTTTTTTTTTTTTTTGCCTAATCTGGGGCAGTATATTTTGTGGATACTGATAACCCTACAGTTTAAACTATAATTTCATATTGATCCGCAATTCTCAGGGAAAGGAGACACTCTTCTACTTGTGGTCACTGGCATTTTGGGTGAAATCCTGAAGTGATTGTCCACTGGTAGCCTAATGGGGTACCCATGCCCAAGTTCAGGTTAAAATGTTAGAACATTAGCTAAACTCTGACTACTCGTGTTTATTTCCTGGAATTAGTTTAAGTGGTTAAAGAAAAGAAAATCCTACTCATCCTTGTTTGGTTAAAGTAATAAAAGGAGTTCACATAGAACATAAATATATGTTTAAATTACTAAATCATGTCTTGACCAGTGTGACTCAGTTGGTTGGGCATCATCCTGCAAAGTGAAAGGTCACCAGTTCATTTTCCAGTCAGGGCACATGCCCCAGTTGAGGATTTGGTCTGTGGTCAAGGCACACACGAGGCAACTGATGGATGTTTCTCTCCCTTCCTTTCTTTCTCCCTCCCTTCCTCTCTCTCTAAAAATAAGTAAATAAAATTTTAATAAATTACTAAATTACAAACATCATAGCAAAGCTTACCTATCTCCCAGTTAGGACCATCATTAAAACATAAGCCTCAAACTTACTCTCAGTAATACCAATGGTTATGGTTTATTGTAGGCTACAGTGGTTCATCTCCCAGCCAAGTGAAGTCACTGCCTCTTGGAGGAGAAACAGTGTCAAGATCATTTATTTCATCATCTTCATACTGTCTTCTCATATGCTGTTCCATTTTTAAGTAATGGAGAGGCCATCTTGGCTGGTCTCTCTCTCTCTCTCCCTGCATATCCCTGACGTGAGAATGTGTTAGGACTACTTGGTATAACAAGTCCAGGGTTGGGTAATCCAGTGACCCATAGACCTCCTGGCTCCAGCTTGGGAATGTCCAACAGTTTAGGAAAAAAAAAAAAAATAAGGCAAGTGCCTGACCCATCTTTTTTAAGAGTGAGGAAACTTTTTCCTTTTTTTTTTATTTTGGGTTTTTATTATTTTCATTTTTTTTGTATTTTAAAGTATTTTTAATTGGTTATGCTATTACAGTTTTCCCAATTTCCCCCTCCTCTACCCACCCTCCTCCAGCCTGCCCTCCCAACTCTTCAGCATTCCCCCTCCTTAGTTCATGTCCATGGGTTGTACATATAAGTTCTTTGAGTCCTCTGTTTCCCATACCATTTTTATCTCTCCCCATCTATTTTATGCCTACTAATTATGCTTCTTCTTCCCTGTACCTTCCCCCACTATTCCTCCCTTCCCCCTCCCCACTGAAATCCTTCCCTGTGATGTCCATTTCTCTGATTCTGTTCCTGTTCTGGTTGTTTGCTTAGTTTTTGTTTTGATTCTTTTTCTTTTCTTTTAAGGTCATTGGTTGATAGTTATGAGTTTGTTGTCATTTTACTGTTCATAGTTTTGATCTTCTTTTTCTTAGATAAGTCCCTCTAACATTTCATATAATAAGGGCTCGGTGATGATGAACCCCTTTAACTTGACTTTATCTGGGAAGCACTTTATTTGCCCTTCCATTCTAAATGATAGCTTTGATGGATAGAGTAATCTTGGATGTAGGTTCTTGCTTTTCATCTCTTTGAATACTTCTTTCCAGCCCCTTCTTGCCTGCAAGGTTTCTTTTGAGAAATTTGCTAATAGCCTTATGGGAACTCCTTTGTAGGTAACTCTCTCCTTTCTTCTTGCTTCTTTTAGGATTCTCTCTTTATATTTAGTCTTGGGTAACTTAATGATGATGTGCCTTGGTGTGTTCCTCTTTGGGTCCAACTTCTTTGGGACTTTCCAGGCTTCCTGGACTTCCTGGAAGTCAATTTCCTTCACCAGATTGGTAAAGTTTTCCTTCATTATTTGTTCAAATAAGTTTTCAATTTCTTGCTGTTGTTCTTCTCCTTCTGGCACCCCTATAACTCAGATATTGGAACATTTCACATTGTCCCAGAGGCTTATAAGACTCTCTCCACTTTTTTTTGAATTCTTGTTTCTTCATTTTGTTCTGGATGGATGTTTATTTTTCCTTTTTGTTCCAAATCATTGCTTTGAGTCCTGGTTTTCTTCCTGTCATTTTTGGCTCCCTGAATATTTTGCTTTCTTTCTCTGTGGGTATCCTTCATTTGTTTTCTCATTTTCAACCAAGCTCAGTCAGATCTGTGAGCATTTTGATTACCAGGGCTTTAAATTCTCCATCAGATAGGTTGGCTATGTCATCATCATTTAGTTCTCTTTCTGAGGTTTTGCTCTGTTCTTTCATTTGGGCATATTTCTTTGTCTTGGCGCAGCTGATAGATTGTAAGGGGGCAGGGCCTTAGGTATTCACCTGGGCAGGGCAGCCCTCTTTGCTGCCTTGCAGCATTTCCTGTGAGGGAGGGGCGAGAGGGAACAGTGCAGCTTGCCTGCTAGGCTCCAGTGTACCTTTCAACAAATTCTGGTGTGAGACTGGAAGTTTCTCCTGCCACAGCAACCACAGTAGTCCACAGTCAGCTCTGAGTCTCAGTTTCGCCTTCAGTCAGCCCCGCCCATGTAGTGTTGCCGCAGTTTTTCTGAGTCAGCCTGCATGGTCTGCTGCCTTACCGGTTTGATGGTTATGGTTGATTTTTCCTTTAATTCCTTGATTGTTGGAGTTCCGTGCAGTTTGATTTTCTGGCACTTTTGGTTGTGTATTGATTTTAGATTGGTTGTTATCCTCCTTTTGGTCGTACAAGGAAGCCAAGGGTCTCTACCTGTGCCTCCACCTTGGGGGGAACTCCAGGAAAACTTTTTCAAAAGGCTCCAGCCAAACTCCCATCTAGTCAATTTGACCAGAGGTGTGTTTCATGCTTGTGAGCAAATAGTTCAGTGGTCAGGTAGACTGATACCTTCACAATTGGCTTAGAGCGGAGATTTTCAACCTTTTTCATCTCATGACACATTGAAGTAATTACTAAAATTCTGCAACATACCAAAAAATATACAGGGCATATAAAGTAATGCTTGCTTGAATGTGGTTGGTAGGGTAATAATAATATGGGTGTGATAATTTGTAGATTTAATTCAAACATTTCACCTAAAATGTCATATGGTGTGCTTGAGTGTGATATTAAGTTACAGAATTACATGCTTATGATTTTATAGTTAAAAAGGGGCATTATTTGTGCTGGGCCCTGTTTGGGTTTTTTTGTTTGTTTGTTTGCCAATCTAACAAAAAAATAGGTATAATTTTGATTAATTGACACCAGATAGCTGTTGTATTGGCTGTTGTCATTTTTTTATTTGACAGTCTAAGGGAAAAGTGATCAGTGTCCCTGACTAAATAAGGACATAAAAATTATTGCAGCACACCTGTTGAAAATCACTGGCTTAGATCAATGAGGGTTGGCAGGAGGGGACTAGAGAGAGACTGGGCTCCCCTAATGCTTACAGGAGGCTCACCCACTTGAGGGTTTGTTGTGAAGGAAGGAGACAAAGAAGGGGCAGCCAGGAATAGGTGGCCAATGGTCTCAGCCACAGCAAGTTCAGTGTGAGGGGCCCAGGAACCTGCATTTAACAAGTACTCCAGGGATTGCCTGGTGGTACTGGTGAAGTGAGCAGCGTTTGGGTTTGAATCCTGGTTCTCCTTTTACCAGCTCTGTAACCCTAGATAAATTATTATTATGTGTAACTTTTCTGCATTTTCTCAGTGATAAAAAGCGAGGATAAAGATATCTACATCAGAGGTGACATGAGATGTAAGATAATGCACAGGCCTGTTCTCCAACCCCAATAAGATCTGATCTCCATTAGGACAGGGTGTTAATAAGAGGCCCCTCAGCACTTTGCACAGTTCATTTACTCACAGTTTACTAGGGCTGACTGGGGTAAAATGCTCCTAAAATGCCACTAAGCTAGCAGCAGTGTAGGGGTGAATGGGACACCCCCGTGCCCAAGCAGCTCACAGTCTAATGAAGCAGGCAGTTGTAAATACACTGTACACAGTGAAAGCAGATTTGAATTATTTTCAGCAGTGAAGTGATAGTATCAAATGTATGAGCTAGAGGGATTGTGGTAATGAAAAGAAGTAACTGTAGAGTGTTAATAATGGAGCCAGATGTCCAGGTAAAAGATCTAATCCAAGCAAGAGATAATTTGAGGGCTGAGGAAAAGGAGTGACAGTGGGAGTGGGAAAGAATGGGTGAACTCCAGAGAGAATTTACAGATTGAATATGCTGGTAAAGGGCTCGGGAGATAAGTCTGGTCCAGAAATACAAATTTAACACTCACAGCATTAGTAATGAAGCTGTGGATATAAATAAAAGCACATTTAGTGAGTATTTTTCAAAGACATACTGGTGGCCTTCCTGGTGTTCTGTACTGTTCATATCAGTATGCATGACGGATGAAGAAATGAAACATTTATTCTTTTTTCCTTCTTGGCAGCCATCTCATAAGGATGAGGGTCATATTGCTTTCTCTTTAGATGAATCCTTTTTTTTTTTTTAACTTTGTGGGCAGAAGGGCCCTAACTAGTACAGAGAAAGACCATTCCCTTGACCCTTATCATCACAGTGATTAGAAGCGTCAGCTTTGGTGTCATACTCTGGGGTTTTAGGTCTGGCTCCCTCTTGGTCCTGGCTCCATCATACATCAGCTATGTAAAATAGAGCACATTTCTTAATCTTTATAAACGGCATTTTCTTCCCCTGCAAAATGAAAATAACATTATCTCCACTTATTACAAATGCATTTCCTCTCCTTTGTTCAAACAGAGAGACGAGAGGGGAGGCAAATATGAGGAGCAAGAAAAGCCTGCCTCGAGCTTCAACAAATATGACATATTAGTGACTAAAGCCAGAATACCAGCATCTTGTGTATTTGAAGTGGTAGGTTGGCCTTTACCACAGGGATTGCCTATGTCACAGTACTTTCTGTAGAAACCTGGGGATTGGCATTCTGCCTCTCAGACACATTCTCAGTGAGGGGTGGTTCCTGCTCTGGGGGCCACCCCATTGAGCCTAATCACACATTCAGTTTTTGCTAGCAGTATGACTCACACTTTTTTACTATGGCACATCAGAGCGCCACAGCGTGTCATACCTCAGAGGCCTCACAAGTCAATATGGCGGAGCCTTGGCTGAGGAACCACATGGAAGGGATTACAGAGGCTTGGCCAGAAAGGGCTCAACAGCCTTGGGAGCAAGCACCACACACCTGCTGATTCCAGACAGTTCCAGCTCAGTGTTTGGGGTGCTGAAGAGATTTGCCAGCTGGGGTCTCTGGAAAGGACAGGAAGAAAACCACCACGATTTAAAACCACGTATGAGAATTTCTTTTTTAATATACTTGACATACTTCTTACAAATAGGCCATTCCTTTTCCTTGTCTAAGCCGAGGCCAGCCCCTCTCTCCCCAGAGACTCAATGCAGTAGTGCTGAACAAAGCAGAGTGAGATGGAGGAAATCCAGGGAACGGCAGAGGCAGCTCAGGGGAGCCCTGGACAGCTTTGCCTTGAGGAATCCAGCTGTCAGACGTGTGCTTTTCCTTACACATTGGGGTAAGCCATTTCCCTGATGCGGTCACATCAGATCTCTCTCACCCTCTCTAAGCATTTCTTTTTCTAGGGTATGAAGTAGCTATTCTGGGAGAAAAGCAATTTGATGTCAGGGACTCCTTTGAGCCTTGGGAATTGGGGCTCAGAAGCTTGGAATTGGAGCTCAGCTGCTAGTAGAAAATACACTGTGAATGTTTTATTCAGTAATGCATCTATAACATTGAACAGAATCCAAATACATAAATCACTTATACAATAGCCATTAAGCTACCTCCCAGAATTTCAGACCCCAGGTGCCAGAATTGCTCCCAAAGTCCTCTATTGCCATCTGCTGGTGGAATGTTTTAAATGCTGTTAAATCCTACTCCTGTATTTTTGGTTCCCTTTTGCCTCTTCACAATCCTTGGGCACTTGGGTTTTTCTTGGGTAAAATTTGCCCCCACCAAAACTTAAATGGTTTGTGTTTTTGAGGATTGCTAAAGAGAACCATAGTATTCTTCAAAACTCTGTCAAAACAGAACAGGATTGACAGAGGTGACAAAGCCATTTTCATCTTGACTTTTAACCAGATCTTTGTACATAACTAGGCTCTCTGAGGTCAGGCCCCAGGCCAGCCTGCATCTCAGGGCCAAGAACTCAATACTCAGTTGGTCTTTAGAATGGGTCCTGTTATCACAGCTGTCTACCTCTCAAGTCTGTATATCACAGTCACCGATGTATTACATCAAAGCAGGAATTATCAGTATCAGCAATAAAACCTGCCCATAAATCAGCATGAGCTCACATGATTCACAGTAGAGAAACCTTCCCCTGGAGGTTGCCGTGAGTCACCAAAGCCTGATGGTAGTGGACATCTATATAAGAGATAGTTGAATAATTATTGGGTAACTTTTTGACATCAGTTCAAAATGGCCATTATACCCTGAATGACAGACGTGTGCCAACAAGGAACAGACTGTAATCCAAACTGAAGATATTCCATATGGCCTTGGAGCACTAACTGATGTCACCTTCTTAGGTGAGTTGTCAGCATCACCCGTGAGTCATTCTCAACTTGAAATGGCATCACTGCAGTCCCCCAGCTCTGAAACAATGCATGCAGCATCTCATCTCTGAAGTTTCACGAAAGGCTGGATGGAGAACATCCAAAATGCAGTCACTTGGTGATTCAGAGGTAGAGGAGTGCTGGCAGAACCTGGGAGGCTGTGTCTGTGATGTGGCCACAGCGCAGACGTTCTGTGAAGCGTCTTCTGCAGGCAGGCAGGCCAAGGGCCCCAGCTGGAGATGGCAGTGCTCTTTTTAGGCAAAGGGCTTCCCAAAAGTGAAATTAAGAGCAGAGTTTCCAGAGCATACTGGGCTTCTCAAATCGGGGCATGGCTGTAAACCCCAAAAAGATGTTGTCATTTAACATCATCTAATACAAAGTTTAAGTCATGGAGGGAATTCATGTTTCAAATGTAGAGGAAAAATTAAAAAGCAAGCCCTTAACTATAACCTACAGATAAGAATGTGGAATGGTAGAAATTAAAACTAAGAAATTTAACAAGAATTATAAGCCCAAGAACTTTACGTATTATCTATTTATTGCTGCACGATTAATCACCATCAAAATGGTGACTCAAAACAAGTCTTCATTTATTACCACTCCCAGCTGTGTGGACCAGGAATTGAGACTGGGTTTGTCTCCTGAAGAATGCTCCTGAGTGACAAGACCTCAGCCTCAAGAATGAAAAGCTTGGGGCTGGAATCAGTGCACACCCACTCACTTGGTCTGGTGGTTGATACTGGCTGTCATTTGGGGGCTGTCAGCTGGACAGAGCATGCATACAAGGCCTGGGCTTCCTCAGAACATGGTGGCTGGATTCCGAAAGCAAGAGTCCCAAAAGAGAAGGCCAGGCATAAGCCATATTGCCTTTATGACTTAGCCTTAGAAGCCATGCCATGTCACTTCCACTGTCGAGATGTATGGGTCAAGATAGTTACAGAACCTGCCCAGGGTTAAAGGAGAGAGAACTTAAATTCCTTCTCTCAGTGAAGAAGTGTCAAGTCATGCTGTAAATGCGCATGTGTGGTGGCAGGACTCTCTTTGGAAAATACTACCTGCAGTGCCTGTCTCATTCATCGTCCGTGACCCCTTGCCAACACATGTACAGCAACAGAGTGTGGCATGCAGTCGGCCCTCACTGGCCGTTAGACGCGGGTCTGTGATGGTAAATGGGTAGGTCAGTGGCTGGCTCTAGTTCTCACTCTCTCTTCAACTTGCAGTTGAACCTGAAATTAGTCTCTCTGGATAAGTTTCCTTTCCAGGAAAACAAAAAAACTGAGGTCTAAGTTAGTGATGATTCGCCCTTTTAAAATGCCCTGATACACATGCTTCAGTGGTAGTAGGGTTTGCTACAACAGTAATTCCAAATGAGGTGATGGTAAAAGTTTTGAAAAATCTGTCTCAAAAATTCCAGTTTTCCTCTCCACCTTTGAGAATCCTGAGTTAAACAATCCCTAAAATTCCTTCCAGCTCTGATCTGTGTGAGCATTAAGACCTTGGACATGTTCCTTGGACCCTTTAGTTTCTAGTTTCCTACTCTAAAATGAAAGACCTATTAAACTATCAGTTAAACTTTTTTCAGCTTTCAAATATTTGGTTTTAGTATTCATTTGGACATAATAAGATTCCTTCACGAACAATATTTCTGCTTTGCTACGTGGATACACAAGATAACAGAAGTCCTGCATTTACAAGTTCCTGACCAGCTTATGGTTATCTGAGGTGTTTTCCTTTCTGTGGGATGATGCAGTCATACAGTGATTTTTGTGGTAGGGACCTTGTAAATCATCAGACTCTCCATTTTACAGAAAAGCCAAGTGATTCGTCCAAGGCCGGAGGGTATACTGGTCAGGGTTCTCCAGAGAAGCAAACCAATTCGATAATTAGAGGATTTATTATGAGGAATTGCTTCACAAGATTATGGAGGCTCAGAAGTCCCACAGTCTATACATGCTGCAGACCCTAGAAAGCCAGTAGGGTGATTCAGTCTGCGTCCAAATGCCTGAGAAGCAAGGGAGTCAGTGATATAAATCCCAGTCCAAGGACAGGAGAAGAGGAGATGAGATATCCAAGCTCAAGCAATCAGGGAAAAGGAGATGGATTCTTCCTTCTCCTTCCGTTCTCTTCAGACATCATCAGTGGGGAGGGTAAGCTAATTGCTGAGTTTACCAGTTCAAATGCTACTCTCACCTGGGAGCACCATCACAGACACACCCAGGCACCATTTTTAATCTGGACATCCCTTGGCCCATGGAAACTGACACAAAGAATTAACCACCCCAGAAGGCAAGTAAGTGGCAAATCAGGCATCACCTAAGGAAGGCAGTGTGCTTTACTGTTCGTGTGATATCATCCATTTAGTAGAAAAGATGTAGCATGGGCATCTTAGATCACACCACCATCTCATCTCCACCATCTCCATCATTCGAGGAAGGGCCTGTTGCCTAGACGGTGTCATCTTTTTAATTCCACAGGTGTGACAAATGTTCACTTATCTTTATAAAAGTAAATCATGTTTTTCAAACATGAAAATTCTAGATTAAAAAATTAAAGACCAAACTAATTATAACCAAAAGTAATCATGATTACATGTGGAGGTTCTTGGTATGATATCTATGGAGAGCAGCAGTGTTGAATACATGTAGAACTAGATGTTTTAAATACAAGTCAACGGGCTTTTAATCTAGGTGGATTGGGGGTAGAAGGTGGCATAAGGATGACTGGACTGCTACATTACAGTGTAAGGAAAAGGAAAGGGTACACTTTGGGGTTAAATTTGTATTACATAGCAAAGTTTACCATCTTAACAATTTTTAAGTACACGTGTTACATTTTTAACAGTTTCCTAATGAGTAAATAAGAACGTAAGAAATGGCAAGGGAAGAAGTGCTAGGCCCCATGTTCGCAGGTACAGATCAAGATGAAGCACAAGGTAACCTTTCTAAGCCCAACTCTGTGCTCCACAAAAGTCCTCAGCTACAAGTTGAAAATACCTGTAAAACACCATGAAATACTTCTGCTTTGTAAAATAGTCAGAGCATACTTCATCTAAACCTACTGTAGGTCTCCTGCAATGCTAAAGCCCTATGTAGTTTGGTTGTACTCATATACTTGTAAATTTCTCTTCCTCCAAACATTTTTTAAGTTACCTGAAATTTTAGTTAAGCGTCAGTGGAAAAAACAAGTCTTATGTAATATTAAACATAAGTGTCAAAAAACAATAAAATGCTGCTGTTTGAAAACTGAACACTTACTGTTACATAATACTCTTCAGTCTCCTAATTCCAGTCTGTATTTTTGTAAATACAGTGTGACATGTCATGAATTGAACTTGCTATTCTGTTGCCCAACTTTGAAGTGTATTGTCGATCAAAGTCCTAATTATGATGCATTAGCTGTGTTTATAGAGCCGGGGTGATGAGACAGTTTGACCTTTCGCCCTGTTTCTCCTGGGTGTTGGGCTAGCAGCCTGGGTGAGTCACCAGCTCCTGCCATTCAGAACTGACTACTTGTCCTCGCCTCTGTCTTCCCATCTCTACAGGAGAGATTTAAGTGCCCATTTCCTAAGAATGTCAACAAGGATAACACCCAGTTACATGTATAGGGTGGGACAAAAGTAGGTTTACAGTTGTTTGAATGGAAAATAATACAATAATTAATAAAAAGTAACACAAGAATGAACTCTGTGCTTCGGGTACTCACAATTGTAAACCTACTTTTGCCCTACGCTGTACATTAGGTCTCCAGAACTTCTTCACCTTGTATGTCAAAGTTTGCATCCTTTGGTCAGTATCCCTCCCCTTCTCCCCACCTAGTCCTCTCTCTGTTACTATGAGATAAACTTTTTTTTAAACTCTACATGTAAGTGGCATCGTGCAGCATTTGTCTTTTGGGTCTGGCTTATTTCCCTTAGCATAATGTCCTCCAGGTTCATCTGTGTTTTCACAAATTGCAAGATTTCCTTCTTTTTAATGGCCAAATAATATTTAATCGTGTGTGTGTGTGTGTGTGTGTGTAACATTTTCTTCATTTGTTGACAGACACTTAAGTTGTTTTACTGTCTTGGCTATCATGAACAAATTCTGCAGTGAACGTGAGAGTACAGATAATCTCTTCTTTACTCTCTGATACTGATTTTGTGGGATTCCTGGATCATATATGGTGGTTCTATTTTTAAGTTGTTGAGGAACCGCCCAAGTGTTTTCCATAATGTCTATAACAATTTTTTTAAATTTTTTATTATAGAAAAATATGAACATACACAAAAGTAGACATAATAGAATAATGATTTCCATGTATCCATCACCCACCTTTCATAATTATTTACCCATGGCCAATGGTAAATATTATTTATATGACCTCCCATTTTATTTTGAGGAAATTTCTATTTTATAGGAAACTATTTTACTATATATTTGAAAAGGTAGATTCTTTTTAAAAGCATTGCTATGATAACATCATACTTAACAAAATAATATTTCTTTAATATCATAAGCATACAGTGTTTAAATTTTAAATCATATCACTAATGTAATTTTTTTGACTTTGTGTGTCTGTTTTAAATTAGGATCCAAATAAGTTCTAGAGGATATGCGTCTTATATTTCTTTTTTTTTAAGATTTTATTTATTTAGTTTTAGAGAGAGGGGAAGGAAAGGAGAAAGAGAGGGAGAGAAACATCAATGTGTGGGTGCCTCTCATGTACCCCCCACTGGGGACCTGGCTCACAACCCAGGCATGAGCCCTTGGAATCGAACCAGCGACCTTATGGTTCACAAGCCTGGGCTCAATCCACTGAGCTACACAAATCAGGTTAAATTTCTTTAAAATAAGTTTGCCCATAAATTTTTTCTCACTTTTTGTCCTTGTAATTCATTTGCTGAAGGAGTTTTTATGTCTGTATTTTGCTAGTTTCATCTTTGTTTTGTCCCTTATATAAAAATTAATAGTAGGATCTTAACCAACTGAATTGTTAAACTTGACCAGATGTTACACTCATCTGGGGAAACTCCTGACATGTGGAAACAGTTTGGTGATTCCTAAATAAGTTAAACGTGAAATTACCATAGGACCCAGCAATTCCACTTCAGAAGAAATGACACAAGTGTTCAAACAAAAACTTGTATGCAAAAGTACATAGCAGCAATATTCATAATAACTAAAAGGTAGAAGCAACTCAAATGTTTTTCAACTAAAGAGTGGACAAACAAAATAAGGTGTCTCCATGCAGTGGAATTCAGCCTTAAAATTAATGAAGTACTTGCCCTGGCTGGTGTGGCTCAGTGGACTAAGTGCTGGCCTGTGAACCAAAGGGTTGCTGGTTTGATTCCCAGTCAGGGCACGTGCCTGGGTTTTGAGCCAGGTCCCCAGTGGGAGCGCGTGGGAGAGGCAGCCACACATTGATGTTTCTCTCCCTCTCTTTCTCCCTCCCTTTCCCTCTCTAAAAATAAATAAAATATTTTTTTAAGTTAATGAAGCACTGATACATGCTACAACCTGGATGAGCCTTGAAAGCATTATACTAAGTGAAAGAAGTTTGACACAAAGGCCACATATTGTATGATTTCATTTATATGAAATATTTAGAGTAGGGAAATCCATAGAGACGGACAGCAGATTAGTGGTTGCCAGGGGTTGGAGGGATAAACCATGATGAGTGACTGCCTATGGGTATGATGTTTCCTTTTAGGGTGATGAAAAATTTCTGCAACTAGATAGTGGTAATGGTTGTACAACATTGTGGATGTCATTATTGCCGCTGGATTGTATGCTTTAAAGTGGTTTAAATGGTAAGTTTTGTTATGTGTGTTACCACAGTTTTTACCAATTCTGACATGTAATCCACACCTTTGACCAAGTAAATCGTAATCTCTCAAGTGTGTTTTAAGCACCAGAATATCCTAAAGCTCTCCAAGGGATGTCAATGTGCAGCCAAGGCTGGATTTCAAGCCTTGTTCAGAGGTGGTGGTAGTGGTGTGATATGTTTAAAATCATGCCTGTCTGTTCACTTGTTCTAGGGAATGACCATGTCTTTTTGACTCCTGTCAGACAGCAGATAATGTCAGAAATTGGCTGCCTAGAGTCATGCAAAATGTTACCTCTTCTTTTCAGAAATGAAATTTTGGAAAACCTGAAAATATAAAGATCATTTGTACTGACCTGATTTTTTTTTAATATGAGAGAAAAGAGCCTCTATTTCTAACTGCTATCTAGATGTGTCAAACAGTAGCATAGCCCAGGAAACAGCAGCGTTGGAGTGGGTGACCCCTCGGGCTCCCAGCACGTGTGCATGTGCACGCACCCAGCCAGAGCAGACTCAGGGTCTGTCCCGGTCACTGTTTGAGAAAATCTAGCGGCAAGAGGCCAAATAACCACTACTGACTCCTCAGGCAAGAAAGTGAACTTTCTCTTGTCATTTTTCTAATCCAGGGATGGCTTGTACAGCCCTCAGTCCCGTGAACCCTCAACAGTGCTTGCTCCCTACCTCAGGAAGAAAAATGCCATTTCCTTAATGAGACTCGCTTCCCGTGAGCTTGGATCAGACCACAGCTGTGGCTGGCTCTGCGGCTTTGGCAGAATTACAAATAGGTTAAAAGTAGGGGGGAGTTCTAGTTCTCCCTTCCTTCAGCCAACTTCCTTTCCTGGCAAAATCTGAATAAACTCAAAAACACTAGGCAAGTGGCTTGTTGCTCTCCATGGCGCTTTGCAAAGCTAAGTTCTTCATGTGATCCAAGAGGTGGACGGCTTGTCATTTTCTTGGCTCAGTGTTATTCAGTTAATCCTTAAACTTTCATTTCTGAAAGATGTGCTCCTGAAGTAGAATTACAAATTAAACTTGGAAACCACAGCTCCATC
The DNA here is from genome assembly GCF_004126475.2 of Phyllostomus discolor. NCBI lineage: Eukaryota > Metazoa > Chordata > Mammalia > Chiroptera > Phyllostomidae > Phyllostomus > Phyllostomus discolor. The sequence continues at coordinate 86,745,493 of NC_040907.2, read as the reverse complement.
CTTCTCAGCCTTTTGTAGCCCAGCCTAAGTGACCAAAGGACTCTATTGTTTGAATAACATGCAGTTTCCATTTATAATATTAATTAGAAGGAGCAGTAGACACTTTTTCAGAAGAAATGTGTTGAAGAAGGTCATGCATTTTACTCTGACCCAAATTCCCCTCACCAACAGCCTTTCTAAATTCATCCCCAGCCTTGGAGCTGGCCTATTTCCTCGCTTTCATGCCCTGTCCTTTTATGTGCTTAACCCTACTAAAGTAGGAAAGCCTGGGGGGGGGTGTGTGTGTGTGTGTGTGTGTGTGTGTGTGTGTGTGTGTGTGTGTGTTAAGGGTTGTAGATTTTGGAGTCAGAAGACTTGGAGTGGAATACGTCAGCTCTGTAATTCAGTTACCAATTTCGAAAATGTAGACAGGTTACTAAATTTATCTGATTCTGTTTCCTCATCCGTAAGATGTATGTGAGTATTGAGTAGTTGTAAAAAAAAGTAAATGAAAAACTAAATAAAGCACCCAGGCCTGGCATGTGCCCAGTAAATGTTACTTTCCAAAATACGTATTGCTAAGAATGTGAAGCAAGTGATCCTCAAACTTAATCCCAGAGAGGCAGGAATAGGGTGCAAAAATGCCTTCTCTCTTCACTGTAGGGAAGCCACAGAGTTGGGAACAATTATGGAAACTTCCTTGGGGTTAAACCAGTTTAAAATTTAGGATCTGCTGGTAAATCATGATCTGTCAGGTGGGAGCCTGTGACTGGTTGAAGACAAAGGTATAAGTTAGGGATAAAATTATGAGACCAAAGCAAATAATGATAGTTCATCAATTATGATTTATATCTTATATTTTTCCCACTCAACCTTTATTTTTTAGGTAATTAAATATTTTTCTACAATGTTATTTTTAATAATTATATATTAAGAATATGCTCTAAATGAAAGCTTTGAGCAACTATGGAAGCTAATTTGAAAATCTAATAAAAACTAAATTAGTATGAGAAATGGAAAACTTTTAAATATTTTCTGTATCCAAGTCTTTGACCAGTATTTTTATTTTTATCTTTTTAATCCTCACCCCAGGATATATTTATTGATTGTAGAGAGTAAAACATTGATCAGTTGCCTCCCATACACACCCCAACTGGGAACCGACCCTGCAGCCTTTTGGTGCGCAGGCCGGCGCTCCAACAAACTGAGCCACCCGGCCTGGCCCTGACCAACTCTTTCAGTGCTTGTTGTCTTAAATATTTTGTGGACAAGTTTTCTTAATATTTTCTTTGAGGTACATGTATTGTATTTAGTTTGTTTACTGTATTATGCAAGTTTTCTCTGTCGTTACCTTTTTAAACATAATGGCTTTATTCAGTTTTGAAAGAGGAATATCAAAGTTCACCACTGTAATTGTATTTTTAGCAGTTTCTCCTTTCATTTCGAATAGTTTAGGTTTTATACACTTAGCTGCTGTCTTATTTAGTGCTTACAAGTTTGTGACTGCTGTATCTGCTGCATCACTTTTGTAAATGTTGCTCATTATTCAATTTTATGCTGTTAGACTCAATACTTCCTTGTCTAGTATTAATATAAACTGGTATTTTCCCCCAAAGTGTGCACAATGTATCTTAATCTATCTCTTGATTTTCAGTCTTTATCACTTTTGTTAGAATTTCGTTTTGTTGTCTATCGTAGTTCATTCGAATTTCATAAAATGGCTGATAGAGTTGATTTTATTCTTTCCATCTCATTCTGTTATTTATTAGTTTATTTTCTCTTCCTCCTTTCTTTATTTTTGGTGGTTTTATCAAATAGTTTCATTCTGTTCTCCGTCTTTTGTTAATTTGGGAATTCTATTTCTCTATCCCCTTGATGACTCCCTTCTGTAGCCTGATGTTCATAATTAGAATCATACTCTTTTTTATAATTATTTTTAAAAGGCCACCTGTTTTTCCCATCAAAACATTCTATTTCCCTACATATATAAACTTCATAAATGTGTTCCTTGCTTATTACTATTTGCTCCTGTTTGAGTCTCTCTAAGTGCTCTTACTGTGTACTGCTTGTTGTCCACCTCTCCCAGCAGCTTTATTTTGGAGGAGATACTTGGGTCAATATCCTTCTCTCTGACCCCTAGATTCCCTTAGGTGCACTGTCAGTTTTCTCTTCTCACTGGGGATAGGTCTGGTTGTTAGAGTGCCCTAAATGTCTGCAGTTTCGTAAGTGATGTAAGGGACGAGTTCCCCGCTCCCGAGGGGCCAGGGGGATAGCAGTGTCAGCTGCTGCCTGTCCTCCCACTCCTATGTTACCTTAGGCAGGCCCAGCCTCAGAAACAGGGAGCATCAGCCTTGCTCTTCAGCTCCTCTTTGACTAATAAAGCCCACTTACCGGAAGCCCATGTCGGCCACATTCCCAGGGTCCACAGACCTCCTCCAGTCGCACTCATCCCAGAAACCCCAGTGCTTCTCTACAGGCTCTGCAGGGCCCCCTAGAAGCTCGCATGAACTCTCCCTGCAACACCCTACTCCCCAGCCCAAGACCTCACTGCCAGCTGCTCTGCCTGTTGAGCAGCTTCGTATCTTTCTTAGAGTCACAGGAATTGGATTTGCTAGTGGAGGGAAAGCAAAGTACATTCAGCTCTTCAAGTTCCCAGAATCCCTTTCTCCAGCATTCTTAACACAGATCTCAAATTCATTTAGTTTTTATAATGAGAGCGAATTGAAATTTAGAATATAATCTACAAGAAAAGCATATCCCAAGTACTTAACCAGCTGAGACCTTTTAGGGCACCTCCCTCCCTCTCCATGCTCCCTTGGTGTCTCTTCGGTGCCTGATCTCTTTATCTGGGCCCTTTGGGGTTGCCTGGTACGGTCACTACTCTCTCACTTCAGTGTGGCCACTAAAGTAAGGATGGCCTGGAGCTATATTTTCACATTGTCTACAGTAAGATATGTTAAAGTTTTAAGAATTTCGTTTTCAACAAAAACCATAAAGTATGGTAGTCTGTGTAATGTGCCCCAGAGATGTTCACTTCCTAATCCCTAGAATCTGTAAATGTTACTTCTAAGAGGAAGGCAGAGAGAGACTTGACTACAGAAGGGGAGAAAGAGCTGTTACAACAGCAGAGGTTGGAGGGGTGTGTTTTGAAGGTGGAGGAAGTGGCCACAAACCATGGAGCAGAAGCAGCCAATAGAAGCTGGAGAAGACAACGAAGCAGAGCAGATTCTCCCCGAGAGCTCCAGAAGGCCCAGTCCTGCTGACACCTTGCCTTCAGCCCAGTGAAGCTGATTTTTGACTTGTGACCCCTGTAGCTGTAAGAGAATTTGTATTGTTTTAAGCCACCCAGTTTGTAGTGATTTGGTAATAGCAGCAATCAATACAAAAGGTAGTCCTTTGCAGAATCCATGAACTCAATTCCACTATTTCCAGCATCCCTAGACCCCAAGAAGGAATGGGGTAGACACACCACATGCATATACAGTGGCCCTTGATGTTCTGGGAGCGTGGCTGGTGGGTGGGCAGGGTTGAGGCTGTCACTGCCTCTAAACCCTTAGACCAAGTGCTGAGGTGTTGATAATCTCCACTCCACTGATGACCAAGAAGAGTCCTTTGTGGGGACTGAGCAGGTGTGTATGTGAGCTACACCTCAGAGGCTCTGGGGAGGCAAAGCCAAGTCTTTGAAGGAACACAAGTTACCTCAGAGAAGCCCTAGGCCTTGCCTCTCTGGGAGCATCCACTTACCCTGCTTGCCATTGAGATGGGGCCTCACTCAGCAATGTAAGTAAAAGGAAGATTGGTGAACTTGGTCATCCCCTCATAGCAGTTCACTTCCAAAGTGGCATAAGAATACCAGGAAGCGGGGGCAAAGAGAGGAAAACAAAGGACAGTAGGGAGAGGGCCCATAAGCCAAGGTTGTGGGGAGGGGAAGAGCATAACCTCCAAATCCACTTATTCGTGACAGTCAGTTCATTTAGAGTGGCCCCTGGAATCTTCAGAATGAATTTCTCTTCCTGAAAAGGAAAGGCTCTTTGTTATCTGCTGTGGATCAGCCGGGCAGCCTCGTAATTCTGACTTTGCCCAGGGGAGTGTGTTCAGCACTATTAAGTTTGACAGCTTAATTTAGCCTATAATGACTGGTGAGCCAAAGAAGAAACTTGTATCCACAAGGCCATGGGTGCCCTTATTTTGCAGTTCAGTGACTATGCAGTTGGCCACCCCCACGTTCAGCCAGGAGCAGGGGAAAGAGAGGCTTCCCGCTCCCATATATGAACATGATTCACACGCTCTTCTTGGAAACCCAGGGTGTGTTTCTACTCACAGAATATCTCGATGTGGACCGGCCTGTTTCAAGTGTTAAATAACCACATGGCCAACAGGACAATGCCAGTGGAGACAGTGTTGAAGCTGTAAACACAAACCTGTGATGGCTTTTTTAAATATCTTTTGACATATTTAGATGTACATGCTATACAATTCACCCATTTAAAGTGTATAATTCATTGGGTTTTATTCATTGGGTTTTAGTATATTCAGTCGTATACAGCCATCATCACAATCGATTTTAGAAGATTGTCAGTACCGAGAAAGAAACCCAGTATCCACTGGGAGTCACTGCACATTCTCTTCGACACACTCCCACCCCAGCCCTTGGCAGCCACTAACCGACTCCCTGTCTCTATGGTTTCCCCTATTCTGGATATTTCATATATAAGAAATCTTACAATATTTGGCCATATATGTCTGACTTCTTTCACTTAGCATGGTGTGTTCAGGGGTCATCCATGGTGTAGAATGTGTCAGTACTTCATTCCTTTGTATAGCTGAATAATATTCCGTTGTGTGGATCCATTGTATGAATAGACCACATTTTATTCATCATTCCTCAGGCGATGAGTTGCTTCCACCCTTTTGCTATCATGACTAGTGCTGCTGTGCAGGTTCTTGAATGCCTTTTTGGGTGGACACGTTTTCACTTCTCTTGAGCATATGCCTAGGAGTGTAACTGCTGCACAAAACCATTTTTGCACTGTGCTTTAGTTAATTTTTTATGCATTTACTTTGTCCATATCTGCCTGTTGTTTGCATTCTGCAAATAACTGGCCGTTTATAGCAGCTGCATTACTAATCTCCCTGTGGCTTTAGAGGTTTATATCCATTCTCCTGAGCACTATGAGTTGGTGCTGAGGCCCGACTGTGTCCAGGTCACTACCAAAGGGACAGGGACATGGAGAGCGTTTATCACTTCCTTCCACAGGAGAGGCAGCATGTGCTCTCACAGCACCAGGCATACCTTTATTATGTGTTAGAAGAGTTTAAAATATTTCTATCAAAAATAAATGAAATAATCTGGATATCTAGAGTTGGTGATAAACTCCTCGGTTTTTTTGTAATAGATTTACAAAGCTAAGTGATAATAACACATCACTCTAAGCCAGGGATGTCAAACTCATTCTCACTGGGGGCCACATCAGCCTCACAGTTGCCTTCAAAGGGCCAAATGTAATTTCAACTCCTTAACAGTTAAGAAGTATTACATTTATACAGTCCTAAAATTATTTCGGCCCTTTGAAGGCAACCTCAAGGCCGATGTGGCCCCTGGTGAAAATGAGTGTGACACCCCTGCTCTGAACAACTGTGCGGAAAGGAAAGAGGAACAGGTGAGGTCTTCTTTGCAAACTACCGTGCTCCAACTTGTCCCTGGCTATATCGTGCCCTCAAGAGTTAAATCCAAAGTCAGGCAGGGTTCCTTCCTCTGGATGAGAGAAGTGGGTCATCTTGTTTGAACTGAAAAGCAAATCAGACGTTGGTCCAAAGGAAAGCTACTTACAGCAGGTTAAGTTTGACACTCAACTGTCAAAATGAAAATCCAGAGCATAGCTTTTACCATTGAGATCATCATCAAAGCCTTCAAGTTTCACTCTTTGTAGAAAACAGGTGAGTACCTCTGATGTGAGAGTTTCTCTAGTTCACAAGTATAATTAGAATGTTTTATTCCTAAACAACATGAAGAATGCTCCTGAGAGGGGCTGCCTAAGGAAGGAGCTTTCCTCTTGCAGGCTCAGCTTTTTACTGGTGACCTCTCAGGTTACTGGGTGCTGCTCCTCTTCCACCAGGGCTTGCACAGAGATTTGCATTGTGCCTCCTTCTGGGATTCCTTCATTCATTCAGCAGAGATTCACTGAGTTACCATGCCAAGTACTAGGGGTGACTAATGGGAGTGTTTGCTGGGCTCAGGCCCAGCTGCTTAGATGCAAGGCTTCATGTTTAGGCTATAGTAGCAAGTGATTGGCTACTTTGTTGCTTTGAAGGGGGAGAAATGTAGCTCAGCCAGGTATAAAGATTCTTTAAGAGGGAGTAAAGATGGCGTAGTTCAGTGGATTGAGCGCAGGCTGTGAACCAAAGTGGATTGAGCACAGGCTGTGAACCAAAGTGTCGCAGGTTCAATTCCCAGTCAGGGTACATGCCTGGGTTGCAGGCCATGACCCCCGCCCCCCCCCCCCCCCGGCAACCACGCATTGACGTTTCTCTCTCCCTCTCTCTCCCTCTCTCTCCCTCCCCCTCTTCCTCTACTCTCTAAAAAATAAATAAATAAAAATCTTTTTTAAAAAAGGGAGTAAAGAAATCACAGAGGTTTCAGAGGTTTCTATGCCAGGAACGTGATCCATAAGGGATGATTGTAGCAGCTGTGTGGAACGGACTGATGGACTGAGGTGGGGTAAGGGCCCTTTCTCCTTACCATGGCTGTGCCAACCATGTCACAAGGTCACGAAAGTTGTCCGACAGATCTCATCTGACGAGGGCTGGCTTCCAGACTCTTAAAAGAATAGTTTCATTAAGGAATAGGATGGAAGCTAACTCCACACAGCTAGGTGCTAGCAACATGAAACAGACATAGCCCCTGACTTCAAGGAGCTCACAGCCTCATGTCAGAGACAAACACATAAACTACATAAAATATAAAGGCATGTGAGTGGTGTTGTGACAGACAGTACAGAAGGCTGTGAGGCCAGAGCAGTTTTCCCAAGCATGGTCTTACACCTCATCCCAGATCTATTAATGCATAATCTCTGGAGGTTGGCAAAGAGATTAAATCTCAGTACACGCCAAAGTTTGAGAGGCTCTGGCAAGGTGGGAGGCTGTGCGCCCACTTTGGAAGGAGCCAAGCAGGGATGTGGGTCAGGGAAAACTTCCTAGACAGAGAGAAACTCGATCTCAAGACCAAGTCAGGCTGTTTATTCTACATTAACTGGTATCTTTATGCTCTTGTGGTGGTTATTTAAAGTATATCCTCATTTTCCTGAATTGAAATAATTATCTTTTGGAGATTCCATCTATGAGAGACGTACATTTCTGAAATCATACTTTTAGCCCATTTGGATGTGTAAGTAAAGGATAAAAAAGATAAGAGTGGAAAAGAAAGGAAAAGAAGCATAAACTCATTAAAGTAATATATTTTCTAGGGTAAAGAAAATCTTTCCTCCAAAATTTTAAAAAGGGGGAGAGAGGGAAATAAATGAACCTTAACCTACCATTGATAATGTTTTCAGCTGAGCTCCTTAAAAAATGATACTGAGAGCAGATCTATTGAAATACACTGTTTAACATTTAGAATTGTAAAGACAATGTTGAACATGGGGAAATGTGTTGGTATTAGAATTTTAGATTAGCAATACCAAATAGTATGTGTACATAATATTTTGCCAACAGTAACTTTTAGTTTTTTTGTGTGTAAATGTGACAAAATTAGTATGCATAAATAAAAACAAAGTAGGTTTGGGGAGGTGGGGTTATGGTTCTTTGTTTGTTTGTTTATTTTAATAGTTTTTAAAAATCCACACTGTATTCACAGAATTAACTGAGATTTACAGGATGAGAATTTACAGATTTGCTTCAAGTCAGAATAAGAACTATGAACCCTGTGGTGACAGATGACACAGAGATGGTGGTGCCTGCTCTGCCTGCCTTATGAGGGTCCAGTTAGCCAATAAACTATGTAAATACTTTATAAACTTTAAAGTGTTGGTCAGATATTAATTATTTAATTATTACACAAGTATAAAATTGTCATGTTCTCTTTTTAAAATATATTTTATTGATTATGCTATTACCCTTGTCCCATTCCCCCCCTCTTTATTCCCCTCCACCCTGCACACCCCCTTCCACCCACATTCTGGCCCCACTTAGTTCATGTCCATGTGCCATACATATAAGTTCTTTGGCTTCTACATTTCCCATACTATTCTTAATCTCCCCCCATCTATTTTGTAACGACCCTATATGCTATTTATTCCCTATAACTTTTCCCCCATCCCGCCCCCGTCCCTGTTGATAACCCTCCATGTGATTGCCATTTCTATGATCCTGTTCCTGTTCTAGTTGTTTGCTTAGTTTGTTTTTGTTTTTAGGTTTGGTTGTTGATAGTTGTGAGTTTATTGTCATTTACTATTCATAGTTTTGATCTTCTTTTTCTTAGATAAGTCCCTTTAACATGTCATATAATAAGGGCTTTGTGATGATAAACTCCTTTAACTTAACCTTATCTGAGAAACACTTTATCTGCCCTTCCATTCTAAATGATAGCTTTGCTGGATAGAGTCATCTTGAATGGAGGTTCTTGCTTTTCATCTCTTTGAATACTTCTTCCCAGCCCCTTCTTGCCTACAAGGTTATTTTTGAGAAATCAGCTGATAGTCTTATGAGATCTCCTTTCTAGGTAACTCTGTCCCTTCCTCTTGCTGCTTTTAGGATTCTTTCCTTATCTTTAATCTTGGGTAATGTAATTATGATGTGCCTTGGTGTGTGCTTCCTTGGGTCCAACTTCTTTGGAACTCTTTGAGCTTCCCTCATTTCCTGGAAGTCTGTTTCCTTTGCCAGATTGGGCGAGTTCTCCATTATGTTTTCAAATACATTTTCCATTTCTTGGTCTTCCTCTTCTCCTTCCGGCACCCCTGTGATTCAGGTGTTGGAATGTCTAAAGTTGTCCCGGAGGTTCCTAAGCCTCTCGTCATTTTTTTGAATTCTTGTTTCTTTATTCTGTTCTGGTTGAATGCTTATTTTTTCCTTCTGGTCAAAACCATTGATTTGAGTCCCAGTTTCCTTCCCATCACTGTTGGTTCCCTGTACATTTTCCTTTATTTCACTTTCATAGCCTTCACTTTTTCCTCTGTTTTGCTACCATACTCAGCCATTTCTGTGAGTATCTTGATTACCAGTGTTTTGATCTGTGCATCTGATAGGTTGACTGTCTCTTCATCACTTAGTTGTATTTTTCTGGAGCTTTGATCTGTTCTTTCATTTGGGCCATATTTTTTTGTCTTGATGCGCCTTTTACATAGTAAGGGGCAGGGCAGGGCAACCTACGTCTCTGCCTCATGGCACTATATGTTGGGGAGGCGTCTGAGAGGGAACGGTGCCACTTGTTCAGCTCTCTGCTGGCTTTCAGTCACTTCCCCTGCTACCCACAAGCAAACTGGGCCCTTCTGGTGCCAATTCCTGGGTGGGTTTGTGTATCTACTAAGACTCTGTGGGTCTCTCCAGTGAACTCCCTTGGGAGGCTGGGAGTTTCTCCTTCCTCTGTAACCCCCACAGGTTTTTACAGCCAGAGGTTTTGAGGCTTTATTTCCCTGCTGTAGAACCCTGGGTTGCATGGTTTGTCTTTCTCCACAGTTGTTCCTTCTGGTTTATCTGCACATGAATGTGGCACCACCTTGCCACAAATCCTCTCTGCCCAGCTGCCCGTCTCCGCCCCTCCTACTGGTCTGGACAAATGTTTCTTTAACTCCTCGATTGTCGGACTTCCATGCACTTTGATTTTCTGTCAATTCTCATTTTTTGTTTTTAAATTTGTTCTTGTCCTTCTTTTGGTTGTGCAAGGAGTGTATCTGCCAATGCCTCCATCATGGCTGGAAGTCCAGATTGTCATGTTTTAATAAAAATGGCTTCAGTATGATTTCATTGAAGCACATGAAAGTGAAGTGTGGGTCAGTCGTGCTAGATTGCAGTTGCCCTAACAGAAGAGAACGGTCACAAGATCTTTTAAAAATCGTCCATGGCAAAAAGTTGGGGTCAGAAAGATTAATTTCCTTCCCCTTAGCAGTTAAAAATGAGGACATGTAGAGAAAAAGCACGTATCCAGGGAAAAGACATTACTTGTACATTGCATCTTCCACTGTGTCCTCAGGGTAGTTGCAGCAGCGGGGAGCTCCTCTCGCTGCCTCGCTCCTGTGAAAGCCAGGAGGGCACCAAAATGGGGTAGTGGAGGATGGTCCTGTACCAGGGTTTTTCTGGCCCCTGACCCACAGGTAGTCTGGCCTGTGCCCTGTGGCGCCTGCTGCTACAGCCTGCAGCGCTCCATGGCAAGTGAAAGCAGGACACAGGCAGGAGAGCCGAGGTGCCCTGGCCACCACTGCTTGCTGGCAGGGCGTCTCCAGTTTGTGATGCAGAGGCCTGGTTCTTTCTGTCAGGGAGTCAAGCTGCAGTTGACTTCTTGAATGCTGATCCCCTCCACAGGGTATTTAGAGGCTGTTTATTTCATCTGGAGCATCCACCTTGTGGCAAACTTCAAGCCTGTCCTGTTAGTTATGTGGTGGAGGACAGTAGTAAGCACAGTGGCTGCATGACAGAGGGTGTTGACTTTGGTGCTGCTTTTTGGGACATTAGAGCCCTTCTGGTATTGATTCTCCGTTTCCTGGGTGTTCTGTTGGAAGCTATGTTCCGTAATTGGGCTTCAAAGGACAGTGCTAAGGCTTTGTAAACTGATGGCAAATTCCCCATGTCCTGCAAGAGCCCAGGGATGGGAAAGCGGGCTAAGCAAGAGAGAAAGCTCCCCTGCCCTGTCCTTGACCCTGTGAGTGATGAGAAACACCAAGGAGTCGCCATACTGGGCTGACACCAAAAGAGAAGGCCCAGCCAACTGTCTCCTCAGACCCATGGTCTCCCTTCTGCCTTCCCTCTCCCCCTCATTCAGAATAACTTCCTGAAGCAAAATACAGACCATTCTGTTCAGCTGTCTTTACATCTCCCCTGCAGAATGCTAGAGATAAGTAATAAAATAGGAGATTTATGATTAGTAGCCTATCACTACAAACTCTGCATATCTTTTCAGTAATAGCCCAAACTGATTCTCCAAAGTCCCCACCCCAAAGGCATGCAGCTTCTGGTTTGTACTCTGGGAACTCTTTTCAGTGTTGAGTGTCACGCCTTTGTGCTACAACCTTGACTGTGGATCTGCTGTTTGCATTGCTCTCAAAATTGTGTATCTGTGACGATGACAGACATCTGCTGTAATACTGTCCTCACACCTGGAAGCCCACAGAGAGCACGTCAAGTCAAACAAAGTAGTGGGGTGACTGTTCGGTACTGCCTAACCACATACAACACTGCTGCCACTCGTCTTCTAATGAGGGAGACAAAGCAAAACCAAATGAAATACAGTCACTCCACACGTCTCCGGAAATGAAGGTGTCCTTGAGGGAAAAAATAGCACTAAGCAGCCCAATTATCCCAGAGAGTTTGTCACCAGTACTCCCCGGGCGGCTGATAAACAGAGAACTGGTTGGTCCCAGCACCAGCCCAGGAGTTTGCATCACCTCATGACTAATTATAGCGGTGTTGGGATTCTGGCCTTGCTGCAGGGGCTCAGTGCAGAGGCTGGACTCTTGACTGGCATCTGGCAGTTTGCCTCAGCTCTTGTTGTTACCACCCCCACAAAGTGTCAGGTTTCATTCTGACGTAATGTTTGGGTCCTGAGTCCTGCCCAGTTCCGAGAAGGGCTTGATGACTGAGTTGCAGTGTTGCTAACATCCAACACCATGTGTTTGTGCATCTGGGCACCTCATCTCTGGGAGCCCTCATTATACAATGCTTCGCAGCCGGCCCGAGGGGACTGGTGGCCAGCTCTGCACCCATCCCACGGCAGCGAGTGTGGTGACAGGACAGCCAGCACCTGCCCCTGTTTTATAACTGTCTGCCCTCCCTGAGCAGTGGTCTGGCCCAGCAGGCAGAAATCATCCACCTCTAAAGAACAGGTTGTAGAAGATAGGCAAACATAATGCCTGGCCTTCGTTAACAGTGTGGCATCTTAGAGCGGCATTCTAAAGTACAAAGACACTTCCCTCCCCCACTCTGGTCTTGTAGCTGTACCCAAAGTACACCTGGTGGGTAAACATCTACCTTGGGATTTTTTAAAAATATTCACCCACTACAAAAGAAAAAATAATTGATAATTTTAATTAATAATACTAATAATAAAGGCTCAGCCTGAATCCTCTTAGATGAAGTGCTTTTTGTCACTGAGGGTACCGACCAGGAGTGAGGCGGCGTTGATGTGGGTGACCCCACCTCCACCTCCCTCGTGAGAAAACCCTTGAGTGGGGCTGGGCCACCCGTGTTCTGACAGCTGACCCTGTGGTCCTGGGTCCGTTCCTTGTTAGGAACCACTGCCTTGCATGTGTGTCTCTCCAGAAAGGAAGTCTTGTTGGAATGGGAACCCCTGCCAGCTTCCCACAACTTCAGGCTCCTCTGAGGCCACAGTTCTCCGGGACCCATTAAAATAGGTTGATTTCCTTTACTCAAATAGCCTGGAGTACAAAAGAAAGAGGCCATCACATGATGGGGGTTTTTTTAATTGAACATCAAACATGCAGGAAATAATGGAATGGCCCAGAAATCCGACAACAGTGGAGAAGAGTTAGGGCGACCATATGATTGATCCTCCATACCAGGACCCTGGAGAGGGAAAGAAGTCTCTGTTAATAACGGGATGCTGGGACGGTAGGTGTAGCCCCCATGTGTGGTGCAGACACATTCTGGCATCTGCCTTCTCTCTTGCCTCTACTGGCAAGGATGAAACACATTGATTATTAACTGTCATGTGGGGTTTAAGGAAGAGATGAGAAGTTGTTCCTCACTCTGCCGGGAACATCATAGGAGAAATAAAAGGTCAGCTCACCGGTGCCCTCCCTTTTAGGAATATGCAGTATCAAAACTCAAGACTGGCAGAGTTGAATGGGGATGAAGTGTGTATGGGGAGAGGAAACTCTTGCATCCCTGGGTTCTCTGAACTGGCCTCCTCCTTCTCTGCTAACATGTTCAATTGGCTGAATTCCCAAAGATCTAGTTTTCACACCACAGGCATTCTTGTACAGCATAAAATGATGTCAAAGTTAAAAGTAGTAATATTATTACATAAATATTTTTTAAAACAACTTATGCTACTGGTATCAAGAAAGAAAAAGAGGCATGTGCATCAAGAGCTATTTTTAGAGGAAGACCATGTGACTTGTATTCATAAGCTTAGGGTTTAGAAAACCTCATGTTGATAAATGGAAAAGACTTGGGGGAAAGGGTATATGATTTTATGTATCCTTATTTCAATAGCTTCTTTCAAAGTTATTAGGGATAGCCCTGGCTGGTGTGGCTCAGTGGGTTGAGCACCAACCCAGGAACCATAAGGTCACCAATTCGATTCCCGATCAGGGTGCTTGTCTGGATTTCAGGCCAGGTCCCTGGTCAGGGGCGCGCAAAAGGCAACCAATTGATGTTTCTTTCTCTCTTGCATTGATGTTTCTCTCCTGTGTCAGTATCTCTCTCTCTCTTTCTCTCTCTCTCCCTCTCTCTCTCTCTCCCCCCCTTCCCCCCCCCTTCCCCTTCTCTCCCTTCCCCTCTCTCTAAAAATAAATAAATTAAATCTTTAAAAAATGAAAATTATTAGGGACATAAAGGATGATAAAACTGGTCTATTTGGAAAAAGTGTGTTATAGTGGGTAACCTGACTGTGGCAAGGCTGTGAGAGTGGCTCTCCACCCTGGAGAATTGCCATGTGGACAGACCAGGTACACGCATCCTGCTCACCTTCTGTGCAAGAGGCGGACAGGCAGCAGACAGCAGAACGGGTGGCCTGACAGGACACCAAAAGCTGAAATCCTGCCATCAAAGGCTCATTATACTGGTGGCTCAAATGATTTGGGGAGCTTTCCAAAGCTCCTGTCAAGTGTAGTTTTCTTAGGAAAGTGCAGTACCTTAAAAATATGTCTGTTCCAGGTGGGCAAAGAGGCATTCAATAAAGTGCATCGGATAAATAAAGTGCATCTTCTGGAAGGGCCAGAGTCACTCAACAACTTGTGGGACCATATTTATACTAAAGTGAGCATAAACACATTATGGAGCAGAACATACCAGTTACACAGCGATCCACAGGAGGCTTTAAAGATGTTCTAGTCACCAAAGCCTCTTCAAGCTAAGCCTTACCCCCCAGGAGTATGAGTTTGTTCATTAACTGTTTCTGCATGTAAGTAAGGTCTGGCTTCTAATTCTCCAATTCTGTTCATTTTTCTCTTCTTGAGCCAGTGCCACACTGTGTTAATTGTATCTCAAAAATGCTTTAATACCTTTCTTTTCAAAGTGTTCTTATTCTTGGCTTTGTATTCATTCAAATAAACATTAAAGTCATTTTCTCAAATGTCTCAAAGCATTTCTAAGTCTTACAGTTTTCTTCCTAAACATCACACACATTTCTTACTAAGTCTGTGTCTAGGTGTGTGGTGGTGGTGGTGGTGGTGGTTGTGACTGTCATCACTGCCTTTCCTCATATTTTCAGTGGGACCCACTGAGATGATGGCCTCGTGTTTGTGAAATGGAATAGCAAACCCATCTGAGCAATGTGGAGATTAAACACCATCCTTTCAGATGTGGAGATTAAACACCAAAAATGGAGTTAGTCTGTAAAAGCTTATAAATTGATGATGATAATGGTATCTCCCTGTAAAGTTGTGCAATTAAAAGAAGTAAATGCTTTTAATTGATTGATTAAATTAATTAAATGCTTAGAACAGTGCTTGGCATACAGTAAGTACTCTTTAAATGTTAACTGTTATTTTCATCATCATCATCATTATTTTGAGTAGTAGTAGTTTACTCATTACCATGCCATAAGCGAGATTTGGCACTGCTGCCCGTTGGACAAGGAGTCATCCCTGCCTGGTGGTTCCCCACCCTCAGAGAAGAAAGAGAGCAGGGACAGTCCACCCCTTAGCTTCACAAGCAGAGCCAGATGTCATCATCTCTCCCATAACTTTCAGCATATAGGGCCCCTCCTTCTCACACTAAACTGCTCTGACCAGCTAAAAACATTCTGGGCCCTTCCTAGGTGGGAAACTATGTCCTCAGAGCAGAGCTGATGAAAGAATGGACTCAAGTCCAGCTCACAAAGCTCAAGTTCAAAACTAGGTGGTGGTCTCAGACATCCCTGGCACCCTCTCTCCACAGTGTGGGTGGATTTACGATTACAAAATCTTAGAGTCTCACAGCTGAGGTGATGAGCCTTGGAGATCCTTGAGGTCAAGACCTGAGATCCTCTGGTATTCAACTTGACAGTAGATGGGCCATGCACATAAGTAACATTTAACGAGCTCTTACCACATGCCTGGCACTATTCTTATTTCATACCCCGACAGAATAAAGATATTTAATGTATTTGGGCCCTAGGAAGTATTTGGGGCGAATGGTACATTTTTTTCAAGTTTAATATCTCATTTGGTTCCCATAACAACCCAGTGAAGTAGGCAGGAAGTAGCAGAGGCCCTACTTCAGTGTTCCCACTGCCCCCTCCCCGCCTCCCCCGCCTCCCCCTCCTCCCCCGGCTATTGAGACCAGCTCCTCTGAGCCTAAGTCAGGTTGAGGTGTGTTGAACAGGAGACAGCACATTGCTTCAGATGAGTAAGCAGTGAAGACATTTCCCCAGTAGGTTGTTTGTCTAATGAGCCTCTGAGCTCATGTGTTTCTAGGCCATCCAGTCATACCATCTACTTGCAGTTGAGTGATCTGTGTGTTTTCCTAATGGACTCTAATGCCAAGTCCTAACGTTTATAGAAGTATGATCAGTTTTAATGATCAGTTTATGCATGGTAATAGTCTGATGTGGCTGTGTAAGTCAATTTCAGATTCTGGAGGGACTGTAAATTGAAGCTGTTAATTGAACTTCCTCACTTCCATTGACCAGCCAGTTCCCCTCACCTGCAGCTTGGAAGTGGCATGCTCTGTCATTAGCACCGCTGCATCCGTCCCCAGCTGGCCCCCTGATGTGTGCTGACACATTTTATAGCCCAAATAAATGCAACAGAACTGTTCCACAAACGTTTATTGCCTCATCTGTATCGTCCTTGTTGAGGTAACATTTTAATATTTCCCTCTTTGTGAGCTTAATATTTTTCCCTTGCCTCTTCTGTAATTGCTCTGGGTTAATCCTGTATACCCTTGGATTATAACTTTCAACCTCTAGCTGGGCTGAACTTAAATCATTTCATTTTGTTTAACAGTGAGTAAACTTTTTGTTACAGTAAATGGCCCTGTCGCTATTTTCATTGACTTGCCTTTATCATTTCCCTATTTCCACTAGGAACTCACCACAAAGCACTTCATGATCAGTTAGATCTAGGATTTTGAACTAGTGGACATAGAGCCCTGTGCCCAGAGATACCAGACTGGTATTTCTAGTTCTCAAGTACTAATGAGCACCTGGCATGGTCCTCACCTATGCTGTGAGGCAGCTGACTCTTTCTCCTATTCCCCGTCAGTCCCTGATACTCCTGCAAAGGAACTGAGACAGGCACATAAATGATGACAGTACAAGGCCAAACCAGTGTCACGTGGGTGGCACAAATATATATAGTGTTTCCAGGGAATCTTCAGCCACTGTCCCAAAGGGTGGATGGGCTTTTGCTCAGTGGATACTGAGTATTTCCTGGTGGAGCAAAGACATAGAAGCTACAAGAGGTGAGGTCTCATGGTGTCAGGGAGAAGTTCATGGCACATGGGAGGGTAGCAGCCATTAGAGGACTGTAAATATCAGACCAAGTGGCCTGGATAGATGAAAAGATACTAATTTTTATTCCCCCCTTAACATCACTAACATTGAGATCTTAATTCATTCTTCCCTTCTCTTCCCCATTTGCCATAGAAGTGTCACATCTTAATAGAATTTTAAAAATCTAATTCATACTTCAATCAACCTGGACTATAAATTTGAAGGTTTGTTTTGATTTAAAGTCTCCTAAACATGAGTTTTAGATCACCTCTTCATTTTCATTCTGCAACTTCCTTTGTAGCCTTTCATGGGGAACCGATTAGGACTGAGTCACCCATGTCACAGCTGCATTTCTTGCAAGAGAACACCTGCCCCCCCCAAAGGTTCCATCCCTATATTGGTGGACTTTGGGAAACACGCAGTATATTAAAACTATGTTAGTGGGGGTTTCTGTCAGGAGCACAGTTGAAGGGCCTCACAGCAGGAGAACCCTGTGTTCTTCTTACCCATCCATCGAGAAGGTGGCCATCAGCACTCACAGCATGCACAGTGGTTCCGTGGGAGGAGATGTGCTTGTACTGTGGCTGAACAAGCTGCCCAGCCTTCGCACAGTCCACCAAAGGCAGTGTCAGCTGGACAAACAAATGAACATTTTTGAAAGTGCTTTTGTAATATCTGTCAGGATCCATTAAAGTATTCAGACCTGTTCACCTAATATTTCCACTTCTAGAAAGCTTTTATAAGAAAAAACAGATGTGAATAAATTTTGTACTTTTATAAATAGTATAAAATGAGAATGAATAAATAAATTATGCTGTTTCTTTTTAATAGAATATTATGTAGTTATTAAAAATATTCTTTCAGCCCTGGCTGGTGTGGCTCAGTGGATTGAGTGCTGGCCTGCGAACCAAAGGGTCGCCAGTTAGATTCCCAGCCTAGGGCATATGCCTGGGTTGCAGGCCAGGTCCCCAGTAGGGGCGTGCGAGAAGCAACCACACGTTGATGTTTCTCTCCCTCTTTCTCTCTCTCTTCCTCTCTTTCTCTAGAAAGAAATAAATAAAATATTTTTTAAAAATAAATGAATAAAATTTTTTGAGATTGTGTGTTTGTATGCATACACACACATTTTAAAGGAAAGATGAATATTGGGCAGGCCCCAATTACATATATGGTTGATTACCTCAAATTTTAATAAATATGCTACTGTACCCTTTCATTGGAGTGTTCGTGATTACTACTACTGTGTGACAGTGACATGAAATTAATGCTATGAAGAAGTCAGCATTGTTAAGGGAATTGGTGGAGGGGCAGCCTTTTGGAAAAAGCACTAGACATATTCAAGTCTTTGATCCTCATGGATTGATTTCTCTGAGACTTCTTTCCTCAAACCAAAAAATTCAGGTAGTGATTCTTATGTCTACCCAGGTCGGTCTTGATCTTACTGTGGTTTGATTCCCCATTTCGTGTGTCACCCAAGTGATTCTCTGGTCTGCTCCACTCTGTACTCTGTCACCTCCTTAGTTCAAGCCAAAATCATCTCTCACCTGCACTCTTTTGAGGCTCTTGCCTTCACAATGAGATAAAGTAATCTCACCTTCTGTTTTTAGCATTTCAAAATTTTCCTCAGAATGAGTTAGCATCCATGACCTGACCCTAGCCTGCCTTTTACTCTCTCTTCTGTACCCCAGCCCGTCCACACTCACACAGCCCATGATGTCTCGGACATTCTCCATAAGCCCAGCGCATCATGTGCCCTCAGGCACAGCTGCCTGTGTAGGGGTCATTCCTGCTGTCTGGAATGTACTTCTCCCCCCTCCCCTGGCTCCCACTTCTCAGCCCACTGTACTCCTGAGGCCTTGCTTAAGATCCATCTCCTTATAAGTTTCTCTAGTCCTGCATGCTGCCCTCTTTGCTGGCACCTGGTAGGTCATAGTGAGGTTCTCTCACTCCCTGTCTGTCTCTGCTCCTCAATGAGGAGCTTCTGAGAGGAGGAATCACGTCTTCACACATCACCAGAGTGCAGTGTCTGGTACAGTAGGCTTTCACTGCTTGCTGCCCAAAGACAAGGGGCTGGGGCTGCCCTTCCGGCCTCCTGCAGGGTTTGCCGGATCTTTCACCCAACAAATATTTATTTTTTCTGCTGTAGGGAACCAACCTTTCACTGGTAGGAAGAACCTTGCCCTGTATCCCTATCTTCACTGCACAGCCATTGGCTCACCAGTACACTAGCTCAGCTCTGATGTGCAGGAATTGGCAAAGGCAAATCTGGTGACTACGCTTTTCCCACAGTGCAGTTCCCACCAGGGAACAGCCCTGTGATGGCAGACATTTGCGTTTAAATTTAAGTGTTAGAGATGCTCTTTCTGACTTTTCACTGCTAACGGAGTTCCATGGTTCTTGATCTGTGTCTTTTCTTTGCCTGCAGGTCCACATTGGCCAAATGTATGCAACTGACAAGCTTATCATTGAGAGTCAAGAGAAGCCCAAGACCTAAAGACCACCACCAGCCACCATCTGCAACCGTGGACCACCTTCCACATCCATTCTGTGCTTAGGGTGGGGGCTCCCAACAGACCATGAGCGTCCCCTTGCATCAACTTAAAACAATAACCTCCTGCTCAGCCTGCCCTGTAGAAACTGATAAATTGAGTGAGGTTTCCATTCTTCTACAGCCTTAGTGGGAAAAGGTGGCTGTCTTTCCTTGGTTCAAGTGTCAGAATGAAGAGCTGGTGCTCACTCAAATTAATGTCGTGTATTATTGTGTCTCCTCTCCACCGCGCCCCTCTTTAGTAGCTCATCACCACTTGTACAGAGCATCTCCACACTTTCTTAGTCCTTAACAATAAACAGAATTGTCTCCCTAAGCCTGCTACACCAGATAAAGCACTTTCCTTTCCTGCTGCTGTATGTCCTACAGAAGGCGATACAGGGACCAGGAGGGGAGGCTCCAACCCTGAGCTGAGTCCTCCCTTTGAAAGCAAGTCTAGGACAGAAGAGATTTGGGGGATGGCAGGAAAGAGGGCCGGGCTGAAGGGCAGAGGGTGCACCCTGCAATTGACACCTGGGCACAACACAACCACAAGGATGGCAAGTAGGTAGAAACACACCTATAGACAGGGAACTCCACACCCTGGCTGCTCAGAGAGCTCTGAGGATCCATACTTCCTGGGAGCAGAATCTCAAGGCCCACCTCAACCTTCTGAATCAGACCGGTCCCAGGTGCAGTGGAGGTAACTCCAATGCACCTAAAGTTCAAGAAGAGCTGCTATCAGCATTGCTTCCCAGTGCTGCCAAAGTTCACCTACTGAGTCAGAATCTCCTGGAGATTTTGAGAGGTTTAAAAAAGAAATTTCTCAGTGCTTCCCTCCCCTTGGATTCTGACTTAGTAAAGAGTGAAGCACAATAATTTAAATTTATATGTACATTTTTTAAAGCTCTCCTTGTGCTTTCAATGTTTAGTCAGCTCGGGAAACTCCGCTCTTTGAGTATGTTACAGGTAAAAGAAAATTGAATGGATTTGTCCTTGGAAATAACATCAGTTTAAAACATAGGAAGAAGGTATTAAATAACTTACTTCTGGAGATTTTATGAGGTACCCAGATGCTGTCTGAGTAATTTTTTGTTTGTTTCCTTTTGTAAACAGTACTAAGTGAATTCATTACTGATGGGTACAGGTTTGAGACGGGCTGATATAAATATTTACAGGCTCTAAAATAGGTGTGACAGTGTCACCAACATGCCACTGAACTGTCCCCTCCCCCCGCCATTTTAATTCATATGTGTGGAGCATGAGCCCTCTGGGGCTGTCTCATCTGTGGGTTGTAGATAATGTAACAGTGCATTCAAAACAGATTAAACATGTAGCCATTCTATGTAGCAATACAGCTTGTAACTTGAGAACGCTTTTGCCCATGGATAAAGTCTCATGCACCTGTGAGACTAAACAATTCTTAGTAGGTCCCGTAGTCCCAGGGCTACAGTGTGAGAATAAACATTCAGCAGACGGCCAGTGTCAGTAATGTGGGAAATGTTCTCTCCTCCTCCCACTGACTGCAGTGGGGTGAGAGCCTCCAACCCCATGTGTGGCTCTGAGCCACCTTCCATTCTGCGTCAGTAGAGTTTATGGCCATTCAGCAGCAACTGCACTCAACAGCAGTGCTTGCCTAACAGAGGTCACCTCTGATTTACACTTAAATAAAGGAGCTGCTGCTTGAAAACCCCTAAGTCCACCTATGAACCTCTTTCCTACAAGTCTTAAATTTCTAGCAGGCTAATGACTCCATGGAAGACGTTTTTCTCCAGATTTTAGTCACAGAGACAGTGGACCCAGAAAACCTGATTGTTCTGCAGGCCTTACACAGCGGGTGGCTTTTACATTAATTAAAGCACATGAATGGGCTTGAACATGCCCAAAGCCTTAATAAACAGACCTAATTTTTGTAACTCAAATAAGATTAACTGTGCATTTAGAATCTGTGGAAAGACATGAATGAGAATTCAATGACATAAAACATGGGTCTTGAACAGATGCAGGCAGGCTGTGCCTTATACAGAGTATTTCCCAATTCAGAGGACCCCAGGTTGGCTGTGGAGCCTTGAATAAAATGACATTTCCATGGGGACAGTCACTTGTGTTTCTATAGCAAAGCATGCCGCTTGCTTGACTAGGCCCCTACTGACAGACTCGGGGCGAGGGGATTGATGGTTAGCCTCACTGAAGTCTGGCATGTGCAGCTGTTCTTGGAATTTAGGCTGAGTCTAAAACCCACCTTCCAGTGTCAACATTTAGCAAATAGGAAATACCACTATAAGTTAACTTCTGAGACAAAAACAACTGGTGAAGTATGGCTGTTCCCTCAATCTTCAGAGATAACATTCTATACCTGGGAAACCTTAAATGGCCAAGTGCATGCCAGTGTTGTTCTGGTGGCTGTTCTCAGGGCTGTGAACTGAAATATCTTCGTGGATTGACAGACCTTGCTTTACATCTATTCTGCCCTGCCACCACACAGCAGTACCTCTAATCCCCTGCATGCACAGCTCACCCACCATCTCAAGTCCCCAAATACAACCAAAAGTGCATTCTGCCATCCGAGAGCAAAGGGGGCGGGCTGAGATGAAGTCCACAAAGATGACAAAATGTCAGAGCTGACATACTAAAGTTCACCTAGCCTAACACCCAAGCCTGCAGGTGTGAAAACAGATCTAAGCATCTCCAGATCATCTGCAAGTCCATGCTGTTTCCCTTACACCCCTTTCACTCATCTTTTATCGGTATTGACCGAGAGCCAGCTGGTTCAGGTGCCAGGGAGAGACCAGTGAATAAGACACAGCCTCTGCCTTCACAGAGCTTACAGTCCAGCCGGGGAATTAAATGAGGAAACAACAAGCCTAACATGTTACAAAGGGTGAAGTGCAGGTACTCTGGGAGCCGATGATGATGAGGCTCAGGGAAGGCCTCCCTGAAGAAGGAAGATTGAAGGAGAGAAATCAGTCTGCAGGGAGGGAAGAATGGAGCAGAACAGAGCAGACGAGGCAGAGCAACATCCTCCTGACTAGCAGCTTTACACTTCTGGGCTTCCCAGCCCTGGAAAGGCCCAGTTGCCTTTACATTCTACATGATACCCCACTGTCCGTCAAACCAGCTCTCCTATTTGCTCAAGCTGGCTTGAGTTAGTTTCTGTAGCTTAGAGTTTGGAACATGGACCAATGCTGTGTTTTTGTGGAACTATGGGGCCATGTTGAGGCCTGCAAGAAGTTAGTTCACATTTCTAGTAGGTAAGTTCCCCATGGAGAAGGGGACCCGGTTCCCGTCTCAGTCCCGTAGAGGTACATAACTGGAACTTGATGACAGGACCTAGGTGGGAGGAAAGGGCGCTTCAGCTCTTGCCAGATACTAAGAGGTCTCATGAGACCTCTTGAGAGACCAAGGAGGAAATGAGGAACCCAAGAAAAATCTCCTTTTTTGTGTGGATGAACTCCAGATATGCTGTCTTCCCTGTGTTCATACTTGTAGCAGTGTATGGTTAAGAGCAATGGGTCTGGGTCCAACTGTGCTGGGTTCACATCCAGGCTCAGTCTCTTTTTCCCTGGACACATTACTCAACCTCTCTGAGACTCAATTTCTTTAGCTACAAAATAGGAGTAATACCTATCTCTCAGAGTTGTGTTGGAGTCTCAAAGGGGGTGCCAATAAATAGCACCCAACCTCCTCCCAACCCAAGTATTGAAATAAGAAAAATGAGGGTCAGTAGAGACAGACATCATCTTTATAACTGGTGTAGGCTACTCGCAACACTGCCAAGTGTGAGATTCAGATGGGCTAAATAAGTCCATATGGCCAAGAAGACTTTATTCCAGGGAAGTGTGAGTCTGCAGAGTGTACACAGTGCCCAAGCTGTGGCCTCCCACTGTTGTGAAAGAAGTCCTACCCTCAGAACCTGTGATAGACGAACTCCCCCACCAATGGCTGCCCTGCCCCCCAGGTCACCGTGGGCCACAATGAGAAGAGGGACAAAATAACCACAAGTGTGTGAGAAATGCTTGTTAGCAACCAGGAGTGTAGACAAGGTGTCTCCTCACCCCCCAGCTGATAGTTGTTCAAATTGAATAAAATAGTCCAGGCAAGTAGTATCCCATGCTATGGGTATCTAACCAAATAAAAATCAGCCATTCTTCTAGCAAGAGAGTGACATAATTGACAAGGTTAGTACATGGGTTCTGCCCACTGCTGCACTCAGGGGGCATGTCTCAAGGAGATGCGAGGTGGAATGTGCGGATCTGTTACTCCTTTGCGGTCTCCACCACACCTCAGCGGGGATATGAAGATCTCTGAGTGCTGGCTGTGACTGCTGATTGCGCTGTTTCCAGTTTTTGACTATTACACACAATGCTGCTATAAACATTCTTGTACGTGTCTCTTGTACGTGCTTATAAGGACAGAGGACAGAGAGTGAAAGGTGTTTTGAAAGACAGGATAGCAGACAGAAGGACAATCAGCCTTGAAAGAGACTGACAAGGAGCAGCCTGGGGGGAGAAAGTAAGTCAGGCGAGGTCTGTCACAGAAGCCTAAGGTCACAAAGAATGAATGTTCAACGACACCAAACTATTCAACAACAGGGCTCCCCCAAAGTTTCGTGAGACAGGAAGGATTATCTTTCAAGGCAATGCAACGGATGTAAGTCGGTGAACATACACAGGTTGTATACATTATGTCAATGACATGTATACGTAACACATCCCATCATAGGAGAACCAGGAAATAAGTAGCATGTTCGTGTCCAGGCAATAAGAGCAGTTTGTGTCATTAGTACATTCGGGTCTAGTGTAATTTTTCCCCCAAATTGGAAGATGTATTTATTCTTTGTACATTCTGATGAAGTCAGACACCATTCATCCTCGGGATAGAATCAGTAGAAACCAGCTGGCAGAGGGAAAAGAAAGACAACTATAGATAATGGACACTTCACAAATAAATTGCTTTTGTGGTCACAACGGTCTAGTTAGGCCAGAAGGACTGCCCCCGTTTTGCAGATGTGAAACCACACGCTCACTAGGGAAAGGGACTTGCCTGAAATCACACAGCTGGCCAGAGCTCAGCTGCTGCCTGGTGCAGGCCCGGCTCGCCTCGCACCTGAGCAGGTTCCCACGTCCTGCCGCCTGCCTGGCAGCGCTGCGCACTCCCTCACTACATAGCACCCGGCAACACTTTGTACGCTTCTCAACTGTAGGTTTTCTTTAAAAAAAAACTGTTTAATTTTATTAAATTTTTTATTTTGAAATGGTTTGAAGCTCACAAGAAATCGTAGAAATAGCACTGAGAATTTCCATGTGTCCTTCCTATAGCTTTTCCCTGTCATGATATCTCACCTTAACCTTAGCAAATTGTCAAAACTAGGCAATTCATGTTGGCACAAGACCATTAACTCCGGATTTTCCAACCTAACAGCTTCAGAATCCTTGGTTCTGAAGGCCATCCTGTGTATTGTAGGAGTTCAGCAGCACCTCTGGCCTCTACCCACTGGATGCCACTGGTGTGACCACCAAAAATGTTCCCTGACTCAGTGATAGCTTCTAAAGCACCAAATTGCTTCACATTCTTTATTCATATTAGGACTTTGTGTTCAGCTTCTTTTCTTCTTCTTTTTTTTTTTTTTTTTTTTTGGTTTAACACATACAGAAAAATAATCATAAAACAGAGCAGAAAACACAAAGTTTTAAAAAACAAGTCCTCAGAATTGAAAAACACTTTCAAGCCACAAAGATAGAACTATCCTTTTTTTAATTGAACTTATTGGGGTGACATTGATTAATAAGATTATATAGGTTTCGGGTGTATAATTCAATGTATCATCTGTGTATCGAATTGGGTATTTACCACCCAAGTCAGGTCTCCCTCCATTGCCATTTACCCCCCTTTGCCCTCTTCCACCTACCCCCATGTTCCCCTTCCCTCTGGCGGTCACCGTGCTGTTGCCTGTGTCCATGAGTCTTCTTTCCTTTGTTTAACCCCTTCACACTCCTCAGCAAACATCTTCCCCTCTGACAGCGGTCCTTTTTTTAGGATTATGGAGAAACATGAGGCTGGGTTTTGACTACAGTAGTTCTCATTAAATAAACACTTCCAAAGCACACATTCATAGAAATGTGTTACTCATCCCAAGCTTCCCACTGGGCACATTTCTCAAGCAAATCTTAAAATGAAGGTTGATGAGGTTATTTTCTCACATTATTAAACAGAAGGAGCTGCGTTAATCACATAAAATATGCTATCTGAAACTGGCCCACTCCTGCTGGTGCTGTGCAGCTGAGCTGATAAAGGAGCCCTCGGCCCCATCTGGTTTCAGCTAAGGAGGGCAGACACAGTGCCAGCAAAAGCTGATGGTCATCTTCACTCCAGCTCTGATGACCACCCCCACCCCAGATGGGGCTGGGGGCTTCATCCCCCTCCTTTGGCAAGTCAGAACCCTCCACAGGCAGTGTCCCTGGAAATCTCAGGGTTGGGGACACACTCTGGTTAGGCTCCTTTGCATGTTCAGACCCTGGAGAAATGACTTGGACATTGCGGGGATATTACAGTGACAGTGGACCTTAACAAGATTGGTCTGTGGGCCAACACAAACTCCATCACCACTCCCAAGGAGCCATTGCCCGTTTAAGTGTGTCTCCCTGCCCTACAGTCCCAAACCCCTGCTCTCACATAATGGGTCATTTATCACACGTGTCCACCATTGCCTGTGATAGGACCTGTCAGGCACAGGTACACCTGTGCCTGAAGAGGATGTTGCTAAATCATTTTAGAACCCCTTGGCTGTAACAAATTTATCCAGATAGTAAAGACTCCATTTGTAAGGATCTTCTGAAGCAACTGGATGTGGCAGAGCCAAAAGCAAAGGTTTATACACTATAACTTCAGCCTCACAGCGGCCATCAGCACACTTCTGCCCAGGCCAGAGCCTGCACGGGGTGGAAGGGAACAGGCCCCAGCAAGCAGGCGGGTCATGCAGGGCAATGCCTTTACAGTCCATTGCGAAGATGTTGTTTTCTCTGCCAAAAAAAAAAAAAAAAAAGCTGGTCTTTCAGGGAATGTTGCACCAATACATAAATTCATTTTTAATGACTTTCTGGTAAATGGCAAAGTTCAAAATAACTCAGGATCTGGTAACAGAAGCAATCTCTAATTCAGATTTGGGCAAATAGTGGGCTAAGGTGAGGAACTCACAGACCTTTCTAAATACAATGCACTAAGGTTTTCTTTTCCTTTTTTTTTGCAAAAAGTATATTATGAATTTTATTTTTAAGCACTTGTCTGTAATTTAATATATATTTATACCTGCAATTATCCATTTAATATCAATTTATAGCTATCCAGAGACATTCAAACTCAATTAGATTTATAAACTCACAATTCTTTTTTTTGAAACATATTTATTGCTTATTCTTTTTTTCTAACTTTATTTTAATCATTGTTCAAGTACAGTCTCTGTCCTTTATTCCCATCCCAGCCCACCCAACCCTCCCTCCCCACCTCCCTCCCATTTCCACCCCCCCTAGTTTTTGTCCATGTGTCCTTTATACTTGTTCCTGTAAACCCTTCCAATTCTCCCCCGAAATTACCCGGAAATTCCCTCCCCTCTAAACTCACAATTCTAATGCAACAAATAAACCTCACTAATCTTGCGGCCTGCATAGTTGTGACATGGGTGGAGCACAGGCCTTGGGGTTTTCTAGCTGAAAAAGGTTAATATCAAAACACATGCCTGAAGTCTGCACCTAAAAACACGACTGTCCCTAAACAAACTTAAAGGAACATACAAACAGAACGCTCTGGACTATTTAAAAGGAGTTCTGAATATAAACTCACATTTTGTTTGTGAGTTTGTTCGATGCCTGAGGCATCGAAACCTCTTACGCTCTGGAGAGCAATACAAAACGACCCCTTTACGGACTATTGGCTTCCCATGGCCATAGACTTCCCTTCTGCTGGAAGGGATGCTTCCTTCCTCAGTACAGCATGAGTTAGCTATTTGCAGGAAAGCCTCTGCTGGACGTGCTTATGATTTTTTCAACTTGATGATTAAATGTTTCAAACTTAGTTCACAAAATTCACTTGCTTTCAATCTTTATTCAATTCAGATTTTCAGACTGAATTTCCCATTTCAGGATACATCAGGGTGCTATTGACTCAACTTGGGAAATGACTTCAGAGAACCAGTTTCAAAGGGTCAAAGCAATGCCAACAATATGAACAGGATGAGTAAATATAATAATGGAGAAATTATACTGGCCTAATATCTTTAAATATCTGTAAGTTACTCTAAAGTACCTTTGCTTTCCAGAGATGTTTGTAGCTTTTCCAGTTGAACCGGCTTTGGACACTTGACTTAAATTGATTTCTGTTCTCCTGTTAGATTCTCTAGGCAGGTCTCACTAGCACATCTTAAAAGTAAGCCCTTGATCTGTGCCATCTCAAAAAAAATCTACATTCAGCTGAAATGTTACTCCGTCTTTCCTTGCCAAAATTTGTCTGCTCACAGATGGCCAAGGTCAAAGGATTAAACTCCACAAAATGCAAATGTAAAGTCTACCAAAAAGATAGAGTTTAGATCCTAATGACCTTAAAGTACAGTTTTGAGCAGTCCAACTACCAGCCCCTGGAGCATTAAAGGACCATGTATTATGATAGTCTCCTAGTCAGTGAAGGGGAGTCATAGAGGAACAAGATTGCAGGTTATTGAGCAGAACGTATCTGCTTTGTAGTCCAGAGGAGAAACCTGGGTCAGTCTCTCCCACAGGACTTCCAGGCACAGGCTCACTTATCTAACCAGATGGCGAGGACTGCTCTGCAGGAGGAAAGGTGAAGCACTGGGCTGAACCCAGTTTGTCAGGTTCCACCCTGCACCCAGCCCCTGGCCGCTGTGGCTGCAAACAGCACATGCCTGTCCCCTGGAGATTGTCCAGGCCCTGGCATCATGGTGATTGGCTGGGCAAAGGCTAGACTGCAAAAAGCTCACTGTCAAGGTTGCTTTTTAAGTTACCACACGTCACAGTGCTTTCTTTTAACCTACAAACCTGTGTCCCATTGTGTGAACCAAAAAAATGCATGTCTGACTCTTTTCCATGATGCCACAAAAAAGCAAAACATCCAATTTCCCCACCCCCGAGAGTGTTCCTAAAGTCCTGACAAAGCACATATAACAGATCACAACGCTCCAAGTGGCTCCAAGCCACATGCTCCTAAAAAACACGACTGAGTCAAGGAATGAAAAAAATTTAGCATACTAAAATATGCAAAAACTTATGCTAGAAAGCATAAGTACGGGAAACTCGTGAAAAGATGTACAAAGAATCCAATATTAAAACTCCAAAACTAAAATGAGCAGAAGTGTGTCTGCTTCGCCATGAGCCGACATCTTGTGGGTGGGCTCATGAAGCAAGCATGCCCGGGGAAGCCCCAGCGTGGTCACCGCAGACGGAAGGGCAGAGCAGGTGAGGGTGTGGTCAGGTGGAGGCCCACTGCCCATCTGACAGAGGAAAGTTTCCCTGTCCCTAGGGCCAAGGTTCATGGTTCCTGCCTCACTACCTGGGTACTACAGGAAGGCTGCCAGGGCTGTGGCCCAGCTGCCCAGGGACAGAGATGCCTTGGCGTCCCCAGCACTCACTGGGCTCCCAGAATCCTGCATCCACTCCCTAGAGCAGGATTCTGGTCTCCCTAGTTAGGTCTTGGCACCAGTTAGCCACCTTGATTCCTAGACTTGGCAGTCCTGAGGGGAAACTTTTTTCCATGTGCCACCCAATCGAGCAGGGTTTGTGCCCTGATGTGCAGCAGAGCCAAACTCTGAACACCGAGTTTTGTGGTGTAGAAATAAAGCAGTTTATTGGCAGGACACCATGCCAAGAGGACATGGAGCTGGCACTCAAAATCCAGACTCTCAGATGGTTTTTAATCAAGGGTTTTCAAAGGCAGACATTGAGGATTAGGTGTTAGGGGTCAAAGGTGAAACTGATTAGTCAGTTCTTGTGTAAGCCTCCGTGGTTTTCCTTTGGTTAGTTCAGCTCCTGGCATCATCTTGTCTGTGCCTTCCTCAGAGTGGCCGCTGACCCAACTGGTTGAAGAACCAAGATTCAGCTAAGTATCTCATGATTGTGTATTAGTGACATTATCTTTAAAGCAAAAGGCAGAAACTAAATGTCTTGTGACTATTGTTAATGTTTAAGTTACCATTGTTTTGTGCTTAAATAGCTATGAGGGAGGACTCCAAAACCCCAGAATTATCTGCTAGAGCGGGCCCCTTGTAGTATAGGCTTTCCAGCCAGGTGAGTGTTCTAGGAGCCCATCTGTATCAGTGTACCAGCTGGCACTGTTGTGAGAGGCATCTGACTTCAGTGATTTTTTTTTGGAAAACTCTTTCAAAGCATTTGCTCATTTCAAGATGGGTGATTTACAAACATACCTGCCCACACCATGCTGAGTGTTCAGCCGTTTTTGACCAAACACTACATGACCCCATGCCCCACCCTATTCACATGGTCTCACCCCAGACGACTTTTTTTGTTTCTCCAGATGAAAAATGTCCTCAAAGGGAAAGTTTTGC
Organism: Phyllostomus discolor; assembly: GCF_004126475.2. Taxonomy (NCBI): domain Eukaryota; kingdom Metazoa; phylum Chordata; class Mammalia; order Chiroptera; family Phyllostomidae; genus Phyllostomus; species Phyllostomus discolor. The sequence continues at coordinate 86,715,616 of NC_040907.2, read as the reverse complement.
CCATGTAGAGAGGTGAAACAAAAAATGGCAGAAGCACAAAAAAGTATCAAAATCAATGAGTTCAAAAACTGTTTTGAGCAGAGGAAAAAATGTCTTGATAAGTATATTGCATCGAATGAAGAGTACTTTGAAGGTGAATGAAGTTTAAACATGTCAGGGTAAATACACAATTGTTTATAAATGAATTCCTGGTTTTGGGGGGCTTCCCCTGGTACCTTTGTCTATTCTGTCAAGCAAAGTGTATTTTTAAACATTTCTTCTGGAACTCACTTTACAGGCAGGCAGGCCTTTAGATTATGACAAAAGTATTTTCTTAATCTTTGACCCTAAGCAACACGATAGCCAAAGCAATTGAAAACTGATACCTCCGCCTCTGGCCTCCACTATTCCATACCTGAACATGTTCAGTGTTAACGGTTGGTGCCACACAGATGGCCACATTCCCAGCCACTGCTTCAGAAACGCGTGAGGTAGGGACACACTTCATGCGCCGTCCCCAGACCACTTGCCCACAGGGAGAAACTGGGATCTCTCTGGCGGCGGCCAGGGTCGTCAAACAAGCTGAGAACTTGTTTCTGATCACTAGAGCTATGTTAAATGCTTAAGCTATTATGGTTTAAGCAGAATGACCCTCCTTTATTCAAGCTGAAGTAAATATTTCTGCAAACAACAACAACAGTAATTCACTGTATTGTGGGAATTTTGCTTTTGGGGTGAGTATGGGTGTTCTCATTCCATTCAGAGAACACACTCTTAAATATTTCCTTACTCTGGTCAGTATTACCACTTCCTTTAAAATTAACTTTTCACAAATAAATCCTATTTTAACTTCCTTACATTTCTTTACAAAATGTTTGCTATCAGTCTATAATGAAAGTTGGCACTTTGCTATAATCATGTGCGGGAAGACTGGGCTGTTCAAAATCTTCTACATAATTCTGAACCTTAAAAAAGCTGTTCTCCAAGATTTGGGGGAGAGCAAAGATAGATTTCCTTTCTTAACAGCTCTGTCTGACATTTGTTTTATTATAAAATAAGAACTTTTAAAATTAATGGTTTGATTTCCAAAATATACTTTTGGAAATCAAAAGTTTTTTATGAGAATAGGAAAGTTGCTGTGCATCAGTGTACCAGCTGGCATTGTGTACCTCCTAAAAACCCATTTCTCATCTATTTTATTCTAGATTTCATGAGTGACCATTTTAAAGGACACCACACAAGAGGATTTTATTTCTATTATTGTACTGGGATCCTCATTTTAAATAATTCAAATGCATTTTTACCATATAAACCAGCATTTCAATCTAAGTTATAGGCTATGTACGTTATCAATACTTTTCAATTAAAATGTATTCATAATACATAAGAAAAAATTCAAAGTATCATGGTGTTATTATTATGTAATAAAGCACTATTCAAAAAGAAATGGTATACCAGACGTATGAAAAGAATACTTGACTACTTTTGTATTTAGGAACAAAAAAATGAAGTAATTCTAGTAATTGCTTATTTGTTATAGTATTTGTAAGAATATGTGACCTCACCCTGGCTGGTGTGGCTCTGTGGATTGAGCACCAGACTGCAAAGCAAGTGGCGGCTGGTTCAATTCCCAGTCAGAGCACATGGCTGGGTTGGGGGCCAGGTCCCCAGTAGGGGGTGTGTGAGGAACACCTACACATTGATGTTTCTCTCCCTCTTTCTCCTTCCCTTCCCCTCTCTAAAAATAAATAAAATCTTACAAAAAACTATGTGAATTAAAATTTCATTATGTCATCTATGTAACCATTTTTTAATCTACTTTACTCCAACTATAAATAAAGCTTTAAATTTTTTCCATGATTAATTACTTTGAGACTACTGCAATCAAAAGGGATGTCTCTAAACCAAGGTCAAACTAAATATTTCTATAGCTTAAGATGCTCATTTTGAGGTAGCATCTCAAAAATATGTAGCAGTTTTTGTAGCTTGACGTTAATTCAGATGGATGCTACATTTCAGACACACTGATTTATTCTTAGATGTGTCCTAAAAAATACTAAATGGAACCACTTTAAAACAGAGCCAAAGTTGCCATGCCAGAGAAGCTGCCTTGCATGCATTATACCTCAAACCTGTGAAATATTGAAACAGGGCAAAAGAACCTTTGGACTGGGCCCAAAGCAACATTGTGCCCCAAAAAGCAGTTTGCAAAGATAACAAGAAAGCACTTATTATAACTATAAGACTGAAAATTAAAAACACTGTTTAAAATTAGCATCCCTATGTTATGTTTCTGCACCAGCAGAAATGCCTTCCTTCTATTGATGTAATTGTTTCTTTTACCCTTCTCATAAATACCCTTGTCTTTGTCTCCTGACCAGAGCACCGTTTGGGCTTCTGCCTGAATCAGTGCATCCCAAACAGCTGCTCCTCGATCTCAAGAAATGCTTATTGTCATTCACTTCGAAAGGCCTTTTTATTTTTAGGTTAACAGATGAAAGAAGGCAACAGGTCAATTCCCTTCCCCAGTACAGGAATAATTGTACATTGGTGTTGTAGTGTTTATTCTAACGAAGATTACTAAGAGTAATGTAAACCATTCTACCTTTACTCAAAGGAGGTATAGTTCAAGTGGCAAATTTTAGTGAAAGTTTAATTCCTTTCCCCGGCCAGTGTGGCTCAGTTGGTTGGAGCATCCTCCCAAAGACTGGAAGGTTGCAGGACCATTCCTCTGCATAAGAGAGACAACTGCAGGAGACTGTTCTGCATGGCGTGGGCTCAGCTCCCACTTGGAGATGCACAGGACCCACATCCATGAATAGGTTCTCCCATGGGGAATCAGGCTTGCAATGTGCCTAAGCCACTTTGAGTTTTGCTCTTGCTAAAAAAAAAAAAAAAAAAAAAAAAAACTCCCTCGCCCTGAATTGAGGACATTTGCTGCAAAGTAACTTCCTAAAATCCATGCTAAACCTTCCAAGGATGAGTGTAAACAGTTAAACCACTTTTGCCTTTTCATTTGCAAATATCCCTTTTCTGTGATGTGATTAGCAGCATTGACTCCTTTGTTTTCTGTAAAAGGTAAAAAGGTAACCACCTAAAGCAAACCTGTACATAGTAAATGGGGACCATCATGTAATGTGCCGAGAAACCCAATAAAGGCCGGTCACGGCAAGGGCCAAGGCTTTTGCTCCCCTTGAGGGAAAAGCCATGCTGTCCCTTTTCCTCCACCGGACTCGGTAGTCCGTGTGAATGTCTCATTTCATCTATAACGATGCAGACACTGAGGGCTGGTGTCTGCATCAAGACAACAGATTTGTTTCTCATATCCAAGTTTCCCTCTTCCACTCTCTCCCTCACTTCCTTCTGCTCTCTAAGCATGCCCTCAAGTAAGGATAAAAATAAAATAAAGTAAAATTAAAAAGTGTACCTGCCTTATTTGGTATAACTCTCACAATATAGTGTTTAAAAAATACTGCTTCTCTAGAGCAGGGATTGGCATGCTTTCCGTAAAGGTCCAGATAGTAAATATTCTAGGCCTTACCATATGGCCTCTGTTGCATCTACTCAACTCTGCTCTTGTAGCAGAAAAGCCATCATAAATACATGTAAATAAAGGCCCATGGCTATGTTCCAATAACACCTTATTTATGGACACTGAAATTTGAATCTCATATAATTCTCATGTGTCACAAAATAGTATTCTTTTGAATTTTTCCAAATGTTTAAAAATGTGAAAATCATTTTTTAGCTGTCAGGCCCTACAAGGACAGGCTTCAGGCTTAATTTGACCCACCCTTATTCAATAGTGAAACTGCCCCTCTCCCCTAAAGATCACTATTACAAATCAAATGCATTGTAGTAGTCATTGCAAGAAAACATGAAAACGAAAGAAAGACAAATTAATTACCAACAGATGACCAAGGTGTAAAAGAATGGAGCCCTCATCCAGGATGCCCATCTGTCCTGCTCATTCATGGCCACCCCATTTGGACATCCACAGCCATCAGCGGTGCATGAAGGGTGACCACATCCGGGTCCAGTCCTGCCACGTGTGGGGCACCCATCTGGGTAAGAGCATTTACTTGCTGGGGATGTTTCGCCATGCATCACATCACCACTACCTGCTGTGGCTCGGAGTGGGACAGAGGGCCAACTTTTCATTCTCTATCCACTGCGCTTGGGTCCAGCTTCAAAGACTGCTAATGGCCTGGAAGAACTCAGGCTCTGTGGTCTGCCTGCACAAAGGTGGCTGGAGATGAGCGCCCAGCTCCCGCGCGCGGCTAGCAGCCAAGGCCCACTGGATTACTCTGGCGTTTCGTTTCACTTATTTCATTGGGGGACAGAACCCTGCCACGAAACATATTAAAGAATATTTTTTGCCCAGTCTGGGAAATTTGGGCCTTTACAACAGACAGGAGGGATCGAAGTGAGGAAATTCAGTATTAGCACTGCTTAACTACTGTGAAACTGCAAACGTCATCAGCTGAGGAAGCTCCCCTACCTGTCAAGACCTCCCAGACCCCCAGGAACGGAATTATAAAGTGGAGCATAAGAGGTGTGCAAGTGGCTTTTACTTTTTTAAAGCGCATTTGTACAAAGGCACAAGTAAAGATCGTCAAGGCCGGACAAACGCCTCCCCGAGTCCCATTAAGAGCAAAGGACAGCGGTCCAAGGCCCCACCCGGTTTTCTCTGAGAAAGAACCCCGAGGGAAAGCTCCCGCGAACACCCACAGTCCAGCACCTTCCTTTGGGGAGATGTGGCGGGATGCTTCGTCTTTTCCCTGAGACCTGGGTGGTCTCCAGCAAGCTTCAAAGACTGAAACACGATGTTGACAGTTAAAAACACTTCCCAAGGTCTTAGAGCCTCGCTCAGGGGTCAAGAGCCTTTTTCTTGGAGAAAGCTACTGGTCAGAGTCTTGAGGATTTCTTTCCATTCTGATGCAGGGTTAGAAGTCAAGAGGCCAGTTACGAAGGCCTGAGGGACGAGAACAAGGGCCGGAGGTCGGGTGCTTTGCCGAGGCTCACCATGCCTGTTCGCAGAATCTGCCTGGGTGCGACTTTACGATTGAGTGGCTCCCTCCCTTCCTTCCACAATCCCTTCACTCAAGGTGGACGACGCTCAGCAAGGCATCCGGGCAAGTCACCTGGCGCACTCCCTTCCCACAGTCCCTGGAAGCGCGCTCGGACTGCTCAGAGAGCGTCGGCTGGGCGCGCGTAGCATAGCGTGTAGTTGGCCCCCGCGTTGTTGTCCCAGTACTCGCCTTGCGAGCAGCGGTAACAGACTGCAAAGTGGACGGCTACATCCGGCGCGCTCATCTCCTCCCCCTCCTTGGGCTGCAGACCCGGGGGCAGGCACAGAGAGAAATGGAAGCGCTCGGCGCGAGGCTCCTCCTCCGCACTCTCGGGTCTAGGTTCTCCCGCTGGCGCCTCCTGCAGCTGTGTCTCCTCTGGCTCCGGCTGCAGTTCCGCGGGCACGTCCAGGAAAGAGCGCCATTCCGTGAAAGTGTAGCGCACGGCCACGGTCCTCGGCCCGGGGCAGCCCAGCACTCGGCCGGAGCCCGTCACCTCCGAGCCCCAAGGCGCAGAGCAATGCACTCGCTCCAGGCACACGCGCTGCCGCCGGAGGCGCTCGGCCGCGGCTCCCGGCCCGGGAAGCTCGAAGAGAGGACGGAGCCGTGCAGGCGGCGCGGAAAGGGGCGCGGCAGCCGCGTTCAGAAGGCCAGGGAGCTGCTGCAAGTCCTCCGCGCTCATAGGGAAGCTGCGGAGACGAGAGAGCACGGCTGGTGGCACCTGAGGCTCCTCCGCCTCGCTGAAGTGCTTAATGCTGGCCAGGCTCAGCCCAAGCGCGTCCGCGAACTGCACCCGCTTCTTGCACTTGGCACAGCAGTCACCCGGGCTGTGCCGCGTGTCTTCGGCCCTCTCGCCTCCCTCTGCACCCAGCTCCAGGGCAAGCTGCTGTCGCTGCTGCAAGAACTTGGCTGCCTGCAAGATCGGGTCGGCGGGCAGCGAGAAGGAGCGCGCGCGGCGGCGGCGGCGGCATTCCAGCAGCTCCTCCTGCTCCCAGAGGTCAGCCTCCTCCTCGGGAGACCAGGGCTTGGCGTCCACGCTCCGGGACTCCTCTGTGTCACCGCTGTTCCTAACACCTTCCGTGGAAGGGATCACCGCGGAGGACACGTCCTGGGCTGGCGGGGGGTCTCCCAAGGGCGCAGGTCCCTGCGCCTCCAAAGTTAGCAGATGCGCCCCCTGGGGCTCCATGAAGCCTTCTGGCCTCCGGACCTATCTGGGTGGCGAACCCCTGGGCTCAAGACTTACGGACTCTTAACACCTTGAGTCTTTGGCCGCGTGCAACGCGCACCCGGGGCTCCTTATAAGAACGCAGTTTCACGTGGGAACCTCGGGGTTTTAGCGGCGGCCGCCTGGGCGGAGTGGGAGGAGGATGCGGGTCAAGGGCCGGCTCCCGGCCAGGTCACCTCTGGATTGAACCTGCGGGTGACCGGGGAGGACCTGGGGCGGGGCGGTCGAGGAACACCTGGAAGCGAGGCGGCGCGGGGCTGGAGCGCGCGGGCGGGGTTTCCAAACGCTCAAGCGGAAAGTGAGAGATGGCTTCTGGAAGTTGGGGAGCCCTGTCACCTCCCTCCCACCCCAGCAGGGCCCGCGGCAGTCCTGCCTCCGGAGCTCCTGGATGAACTCCCGCTCAGCTTTCGTTGACACAGGCATGAGCAGTCTTTCTTCGGCCGGTAATGTTAGTCCGCAGGCCCTGACCGGTTCGCCCGCGGAGGGCCGCAGAGCGAGCTCCTCCCGGCTGTCTGAGCGGCCCAGGAAGTCCGCGGGGCTGAGGCGCAACTGAGGAGAACCCACTTGTGGGGAAGCTGGGAGGCGGCCGGCCGCGCGGCCCGAGAGCGCGAGGTGTCTCCTTCTCGTCCTCTCCCTTCCTATAACTTTGGGGCTCTCCGGGCGCCAATCCCAGTCGGAATCCTGACCCTGCCGGGCATGCTCCCTTCCCGGCGCTTCCGAAAGCCGCTCCGCGTGCACCTGGGCCGAGTCTGGGGCGGGGAACCGTGCGGAGACGCGCCGGCCAGCGCAGGGGGCAGCGAGCCCAGAGCTGCCGGAGGCCATTCGCGCGGCGCCCGGGAGCACGTCCCCGCTCCTCCTCCGGTCCCGCCCGCCGCCCCTCCGCGGTCTGCGCGCACCGCCCCACCGCCGCAGGAAACCGGCGCCACCGGCCCCTGCGCCCTGTCCCCGGCGTCGGGGAGCTGGGGTCTGACGTGTGCTGGGACTGCGGGGTGGCCGCCCTGCTGCTCCGAGGTTGTGAGAGTCCCTCCCGGGCCCTCCGAGGGAATGCGGAGCCCGGGGATTGGGGGGACTTCAAAAATGTTTTTGCATTGTTTTGTTTCGTTTCGTTTCGTTTTCTTTTGTGTTAAGGCTAGTTTTCCTTTGATGTAAGTCAATGGCTCTCAAAATTGAGCGCGCAGGAGCATCCCCGGCGCGCTTGCGGAATGTTGCCGGGCCCACGCTAGCGCCCTGAGTCAGTAGGTCTGAAGCGGTGCCCTACAGGCTCTCTAACCAGGGCACACTGATGCAGGGCTCAGGAGACCAGTTGGGGGAACCACTAAAAAACCTATGTGCACGGTGTGCCGTTACTTGTATAAAACGCGGGAGAGACTAGAAACACATCCGCAATTTCACAAAAAATAAAAAGCAAATCCCGCCTACCCAGGTCATTTAACGGAGCCATAATAACCTTATAATGTGGCAGAATTTAAAGGGGCCATGGCTTTAGGGGTTTTAGACATTCGGATGTGGGAGCAGGTAAAAGAGGTAGTGAGGGGATAGGTAAGGATCATGTTAATGACTAATATTGATTGCCCAACGGTTAACGGTGCTGAGCCGCGCACCCCCCCCCCCCCCGGTTTTTATACCAACAAAAGTGGTGAGACCACTTCTATTCAACATAGTATTGCAAGTCCTAGCCACAGCAATCAGACAAGTAAAAGAAATAAAAGGCATCCACATTGGAAAGAAGTAAAACTGTCATTATTTACAAATGACGTCATACAATATATAGACAACCCTAATGGTACCCCCCCCAAAAATAAAAACTACTAGAACTGATAAATTAATTCATTAAAGTTGCAGGATACAGAGTAAACATTCATCCCTACTTGGTGTGGCTCAGTGGACCGAGTGCCAGCCTGCAAAACAAAGGGTCGCTGTTTGATTCCCAGTCAGGGCACATGCCTGGATTGCCAGTGGAGTCTCTGGTGGGGGGTGCAGAAGAGGCAACCACACATTGATTTTTCTCTCCCTCTCTTTCTCCCTCCCCACCCCTCTCTAAAAATAAATAAATAAATATTCGGAAGTCAGGTGCATTTTTATACATCAATAATGAACTATCGGAAAAAGAAATTAAGAAATCTATACCATTTATAATTGCATCAAAAATAAGAAAATAGCTTGGGATAAATTTAGCCAAGGAGGTAAAAGACCTGTACTCAGGAAATTGTAAGACACTGAAGAAAGAAATTGAAGAAGATGCAAATAAGTGGAAGCATATACCATCCTCATGGAAAGGTAGAATTAACATCATTAAAATGCCCACAACTACCCAAAGCAATGTATACATGTAATGCCATTCCTATCAAAACGATAAAGGCATTTTTCACAAAACTAGGAAAAAATAACCCTAAAAATTTATATGGAAACCACAAAAGATCCCAAATAGCCACAGCAATCATGAGGAAGAACAAGGTTGGAGGTGTCATGCTGCCTGACCTCAAACTATGGTACAAGACCATAGCAGTCAAAACAACATGGTCCTGGTGTAGAAATAGACACATACTGTAGATCAGTGGGACAGAATAGAGGGCCCAAAAGTAAACCCATGCCTATATGGTCAGTTAATATACGAGAAAGGAGGCAAGAACACACAATGAGGTAAAGACACTCTATTCAATAAATAATTTGGGGAAAATTGGATGGATACATGCAAAGAAAAAGAAACTAAACCACCTTCTTATACCATATATAAGAATAAACTCAAAATGGATTAAAGACTTAAATGTAAGTCTTAAAACTTGTAGAAGAAAACCTAGTCAGTAAACTCTGACACTGCTCTTAATTTTTTTCTGATATCTCTTCAGGCAAGGAAAACAACAAAAAGGTAAACAAATGGGGCTACATGAACTGAAAAAGTTTTGCACAGCAAAAGAAACCATCAACAAAATTCAAAGACACCCACTGAATGAAAGAAGACATTTGCCAATCATCTATTTGATAATGGGTTAGTACCCAAAATTTATAAAGAACTCATACAACTCCTCAGCATAAAAACAAATAATCCAATTTAAAAAATGAACAGAGGACCTGAATAGATATCTCCAAAGAGGACATACAGATGCCAGTGGATAAATGAAACATGCTCAACGTCACTAGTCATCAAAGGAACGCAGATGAAAACCACAATGAGCTATCACCTCGCACCTGTCAGAGTTTTCCTAAGAGCCCTGACTGATGTGGCTCAGTTGGTTGGGCATCGCCCCCAAAGGGACAGGTTGTGGGTTTGGTTTCCTGTCAGGACCCAGGCCTGGGACGTGGGGCAGTCCCGGGTGGGAGTGTGTGAGAAACAACCAATAATATTTCTCTCATACTTTGATGTTTCTCTCCCTCTTTTTCTCCCTCCCTTCACCTCTCTCTAAAATAATAAAATATAAAATAATAAAATAAAAAAAGAGTTTTCATAGTCCTCAATCTCTAAGTCCCTTCTCCTTCTTGGAGGCCAGTGGGTGAAGCTGAAAATTCCAACTCTAATCACTCGGTCTTCCTGGTGAGGAGCCTTATCTAGGGGCCCCACTCTAAATCACCTCATTAACATAAATAGGTGTGATCAAAATGGGCTCTTTATAAATAGCAAAATACACCCTGTCACTCAGGAAGTTGCAAGGGTCTCAGGAGTTTTTTGCCAAGACTGGAGACAAAGGCCAAATACATATTTTTATCATACGACAGCAGGATATGCTGGTCTAGAGCTCAGAAGGTCCCATGACTGAGCTTTCAGCAACGCTGTCATTTGGGGTCCTCTCCTTTGCCTCCTGAAAGGTGTGGAAGTGATGGAGGGTCTCTGACTCTCACCCCTCACTTCTGCTCTTGCACACCAGGTGGTGAAGTCAATGTCTCTCCCAGGCTTAGTGTTCCCTAAGCTTCCACCCAGAACAGGGTCCAGGTCTTCACTACTCTGGAGTCCAGATTACTGAAGTCGCTTGTTAAATAATGCAGCATGCAAAATAACTTTCTGAAATTTAGCCCGTATAGAACTGAATACATTAGTCCATAATGAACACATTTCAGTGGTGTGGACTATATGGGCTAAATTTCAAATATCATGTGTTCAGCTGGTAAAATATTTACTCCAGGCATTTGGAGGCTCTTTGCTTTACCATCAGCTCTGGTTATTATTGCTGCATAAAAAACCACCCTAGATGTAGTTGGTTTAACCACAGCATTTGTTTTGTGCATGAACCTGCAAGACAGGCAGGGCTCCCTTGGTTCAGCTTGATTCTTCTCCATTTGTGGACACTTGGAGGCTAGAGCTGGGATAGTTTGATGCCCAGGTCTGGGGTCTGGGCTGGGAAGCCCCAGACTGCTGGGGCTGGACCCACTGGTACTCCTTAGGCATCTTTCTGTGTGATCTCCAGCAGAGTGGCTTCAGAGCAGCCACACTTGTAACCTGCTTGCTTAGGGACTGAGAGACAGAGTAGCTGTATCACTTTTTATGGCCTGATATCAGAAGTTTCATTGTTTCTCCTGTTATATTCTGTTCCTAAGACCATAGGAACAGAATGAGTCACTAAGCCCAATATATTCAAAGGGAGAGAAATTGGATTCAACCTTTTGATGAATGTGTGTCCAAGAAACTGCAGGTGTGTTTAAAAAACATCATGTTATATAAAACAGAACAAATTAGAAAGGACCCAAGAGAGCTCAGCTAGTTAGTTTAAAGCTCAAATGTTTTAGACCTTCAAGCTGAGGCTCCAAGAGGAAAACTCAATTGCTCAGACTTTTCATTCAAGGCAAGAATTGAGCTGGAATAAAAATTCTCTTGATTCTTAATGTTTGAGACTGTGCCTCAGGAATAGGACCATTTTTCTGTACATGATATTATTCCTTCATTATTATTGATTTTGTTTTTTGATTGTTAAACTGGACAGTAAATAATAAGATGTATATAACATGAAACCATGAAGGGATCAGAACATGTCACCCAAAAATGTGGTACTTTGGCATTGTTTTGGTCCATCTGGGCTGAGGTAACAAAGAAAGCATGGACTGGGGGCTGTGGGGCTTATAAACAACATCCGCTCTTCACAGGTCCAGAGGCTGGGAGGTCCAGAGCAGGGCTCCAGCTGATTCGGTACCTGGTGAACACTGCTTCCCAGACAGTCGCCTTCTCCTGTGTCCTCACATGGTGGAAGGGGCAGAATTGCTCTCTGGGGTCTCTCTCTCTCTTTTTAAAGATTTTATTTATTTATTTTTATTTTTTATTTTTTAAAATATATTTTATTGATTAGGCTATTACAGTTGTCCCATTCCCCCCACTTTACTTCATGTCCATGGGTCGTACATATAAGTTCTCCCACTGCCCTCCCACTGCCAGGAAGAAGAGAACATTCTGATCACCTGAGACAGGAGTCAAGGCTGAGATGAGTCTGCACAAACACACCTGCTAAAATAACCCACGTATTTCCTACTCACTTTCCCACGAATCAGCACCTTCGGCCCAGACCCCTTTTTCCTTTGTCCATCACATCCCCACAACTTGTCTTTCTTTGTTGAAACGGTATGTGAGCTCTCAAACCTGTTTGAAGGTCTTCATTTCTTACACATGAACGCCTTTATTACAGGTAAAAATATTAACCTGAAATAAAATCTGTTTGTTTATTCTCCTGTTATTCTATCCTTTGTCATTTGAATTCTCAGGTCTGTTACAGAACCTAAGAGATCAGAGGAAAACCCATTCCTTCTCAATACCATATATAACATATTAGAGTATTTCGAAAATACTCAAAATTTTAAAATATTTTAAAAGAGCAAAAGCATTTTAGAAACATTTCCCCTACCTCTTCTTCAGCTTTTGGGAAGAGATTGGCTTGCTTAAATTAAAGTCTTAGTGATTTTTCAGGGACTTCAATTCAGCGATGGAAACTTCCAAGAAAAAATGCTTTACAACTTGAGTAGATCAAGTTCTGTAGCATCTTTGGCCACATTTATCAACACAACTGAAATATAGTAATGAAATAAAGTTTCAGTGAATTTGAGAAAACATAACCCTGCTTGCCTGATTCAATTTGCTTTCATATGTGTGCCTTCTAATAGAATCAAGGACCTTTAAGAGGTCTCAGTACAATCGACTTGCTGAAGTGCAGAAAACTAAGCCAGGAGGGACTCAAGTGACTGATTCAACCAAAGCCATTCAGCCACATAGGACTAAAACAATGTCTAGCACAGATGATATTACTGATCACCATGTGCTAAACACCACTTACAGCATCTCTTCACGCAGCCCGATGGGACAGTTGTTACTGTTAAACCCAGTATTAGGTCTTGGAGGCCTAGAGAGGGTAAATAAATGGCTCTAGTTACCCAGGGAGTAAACTTGCTGAGCCAGGTTTTGTACTTAAAAGCACCTGGCACATTCCACAGTCTGAGCCCCACAGCAGCCCTCTCTGGAAGCCCACTTATGACAAATCATGCTCGTTTTGTTTTGTTTTGTTTTGTTTTGTTTTTTTTAAGCTACCAAGTCAGCTCCTGGTTGGACAGCTCAGTTGGTTAGAACATTGTCCTGATACCACAAATTTGCAGCTTTGATCCTGGTTCAGGGCACATAAAAGAATCAACCAATAAATGCATAAATAAGTGGAACAACAAAAATGGATGCCTCTCTCTCTGTAAGATGAAAAATATTTTTAAAAACCCACCAAGTTGGAAAGGGTTGCCCCACCTTCTTACAATCAAAGGTATAAAGAGTTAATAAGAAAGCCTGGACTTCCGGCAAGATGGAGGAATAGGTGGACGTACCGTACCTCCTCCTACAACCAAGATTAGAAAACCAATAATTTACAACAATAATTTACTATCAGAATAACACCCAGATCCGGCAGAGGATTTATCTGAATGGAAGTCGGGCAGCCAAGAAGCTGAAGTAGACGCGTTCATCCGGACTGGTAGGAGAAGACGAGCCGGGCGGGCGCGGGGCTGGCTCGGGTCGGCAGCGCGCGGAGGTCGGGGGAAGGTTTGGCGCGAAATCGGCGCAAAAGCCATTCGTCGCGTAAGAAGGCAGCGGTGATCACTGAGTACGCGAGCTGTGGCTGGCAGACCCAGAGGGGTAGCGATTGTGGACCAGGGCAGAACTCGCGGCCCAGAAGCCCAGACAAGGGTCTGAGTCCAGGGGAACGGAACTACCGCCATTGCTTTCTCCCGCCCCGCTCCCGCTCCCGCCCCCGCCCCACCCCCACATATAACGTCACAATCTAGCAACCAGGGTCCCCAGCCCCGGTGAGCACCTAAGGCCCTGCCCCCCACCGTAACAAGAGCAACCAGACCGGAAAAAAAAAAGGAGAGACGGGGAAAAACAAAAAACCATGTTTTCAACAGAGCAGATCAGTCCCCCAGGACTCATCCTTTTGAGCGACCAAGAATTAGCCAATCTATCAGATGCGCAGTTCAAAACACTGGTGATCAGAAAGCTCATGGAACTGGTGGATTTTGGACGAAATTTAGATGAAAGAATGCAGATTACCATAAAACAGATGCAGGAAGACATGCGGAGGAGAGCCAATAGTGAAAGGAAGGAATCTGAGTCTCAAAACAATATAGTGGACCAGAAGGAAGATAGAATCAACCAAGCAGGAAAGCATGATGAAATAAGAATTCAAAAAATTGAGGAAAAGATTAAGAGCATCCAAGACACCTTTAAATGTTCCAATATCCGAATTATAGGGGTACCAGAATCGGAAGGGGAAAAGCAACAGATTGAGCACGTATTTGAACAAATAATAAAGGAGAACTTCCCCAATCTGGCAAAGGGAACAGTCTTCCAAGAAATCCAAGAAGCTCAGAGAGCCCCAAAGAAGTTGGACCCAAGAAGAAACACACCAAGGCACATCATAATTACATTAGCCAAGGTAAAAACGAAGGAGAGAATCCTAGAAGCAGCAAGAGGTAAGCGGACAGTAACCTACAAAGGAGTTCCTATCAGACTGTCAGCTGATTTCTCCAAAGAGACCTTACAGGCAAGAAGGGGCTGGAAAGAAATATTCCAAGCCATGAAAGACAAGGACCTACATCCCAGATTGCTCTATCCAGCAAAGCTCTCATTTAGAATGGAAGGGCAGATGAAGTGCTTCTCAGATAAGGTCAAGTTAAAGGAGTTCATCATCACCAAGCCCTTATTTTATGAAATGCTAAAGGGACTTATCTAAGAAAAGAAGATAAAGAAAAGAAATGTATAGTAAAAGGACAGCAAACTCACAAATATTGACAACCACACCCAAAGCAAAACCAAAAGAAACTAAGTAAACAACTAGAACAGGAACAGAACCACAGAAATGGAGGGCACATGGAGGGCTAGCAGCAGGGGGCTGGGAGGAGGAGAGAGGGGGAAAAGGTATAGAGAATAAGTAGCATAGAATGTAGGTTGAAAATAGATAGGGGGAGGGCAAGAATAGTACGGGAAATGTAGAAACTAAAGAACTCATAAGTATGACACATGGGCATGAACTAAAGGGGGAAATGTGGGTGGGAGGGGGGTACAGGGTGGAGGGGAGAGAAGGGGGGAAATGGGACAACTGTAATAGCATAATCAATAAAATATATTTAAAAAAAGAAAGCCTTAAGGATAGATTTATTTAATTTTTTCTCTATTTCATTGGCTTTTCTATTTTAATGACTTTTGCTTATGTTTCTGATCATCAGGATATTAACATGATTTGCTTAATATTTTCTCAGTGTAACTTTTAAGGTTCCTAGACCTGACTGGACTCAGACCCAGCTCAAATCTTGAAATTCACACAGCCATTAAAACCTTCCATTTTAAAGAGAGTACTAAGGGAAAGGGAGGGAGGGAGGGAGGAAAGGAAGGGGGGAAGGAAAGGAAGGGAGGTGGGAAGGAAAGGAAGGAGAACTAGAATCTAGTTGACTTCCTAACTATTAACATTTCAAGCTGTATATATTAGCTCTTTATTCTCACATAGTTTTTATAACAGCTTTAAGTCATTGCACTTATATTTAGTGATTTTTCTGACTTGATTTTGGTTAACTGTAAATATCAGTCATGATAACAAACATAAACAAATACGTAAAAACTTCAGTTCTTGATATATTTAAGACAATTCTAGTCTGGAAACAGGAATAAATCTTAGGTGTGCACGACTGATAACAACCTAATACCTCTGCATTTGCCAAGAGAGCCACTGGGAAAGGGGTCCTTGCCTTGCCTTTTCCACCTTCTTGTCCACAGGACGTACCCACTTCTTTTCTCTCTGTAAGACAGAACCAAAAGGTTAGGGAAATGACCATCTTTCTTTGAAGGGCAGAAGGAAGGTGAACAGAGCTGATGTTTCTCAATGCCAACGCCACTGGCATTTGGGCAAAAGAACTTGTGACCATCTGCTGCAAACATTCTAAGGTCTTTAATATCTATGAGCCCTATCTTCAAAATGCCACTAGCAGCCCCAGGAATTGTGACAACCCAAAAACCCATATTCCCTATTTCCAAACATGCCTGTTTGGGTGGTGATTTGACCCCTCCCTCATTGAGAACTATTGACAGTTTGTGAAATTTTAAAAAACACAACCTTGCATTAGGTGAAGGAATGTGCCCAAGCATCTGGCCCAAGTTTTAACTCCAAAGCCTGACTCTTTCTTCCCTGCCTGCTTTTCCTCTAGTCACAAGGGAGTTACTCTGAACTTTATGATTCTGAGTTTTCTCCTCATCAACTTCCTCTAAAAGAACAAAGCTGGTTGGTTTGCCCAGTGGGAAACAAACAAACAAACAAATAATAAAACAAAGGACAGAATATTTACATGAAAAACATTAATATATAAAAAACATGTATACCTGTCCATATATGACATTTTTGGAAATACACTGTAAACAAGGATCTGGGCAGTGGAACTAAGGGACTGGGGGTACAAGGCAGGAGGGAAACTTACTTCTCATTTAGATTTTTTTGTACTGTTTGAATTTTTTATTTTGTGCAAATAGCTTTCAATTTTATGAAATAGTAAAATTTAAAAAGCATTTATACATAAGCCTTATGTTATATAAATTTTACCATAATCTGAAAATGTTTAAAAAGCAATTATAGGATTCCACATCTAAAAAGTGGGGTCCATGCCCTGACTGATGTGGCTCAGTTGATTGGAGCATTGTCCCGAAAAATCAAAGGTCACATGTTCAATTCTGGATCAGGGCACACGCCTGGGTTGCAGGTTTAGTCCCCACTCAGGGCATGTGTGAGAGGCAACCAACTGATGTTTCTCTCTCTCCCTCTATTTAAACCTCCCTTCCCCTTTCTATAAATAAATAAATGAAATCTTTTAAAAATTTTTAAAAATTATGTATTTTTAGAGAGAGGGGAAAGGCGGGAGAAAGAGAGGGAGAGAAACACCCATGTATGAGAGATACATCAATCAGTTGCCTCTTGCACGCCCCTACCTGGGGGCCTGGCCTGCTACACATACATATGCCCTGACCAGGAATCGAACTGCTGTGGTGACCGTTTGGTTCACAGGCCAGCACTCAATCCACTAAGCCACACCAGTCAGAGCTAAATACAATCTTTTTTTTTAAAAAATGGGATTCATTACAATACTCAACTCCTCTCTCACTAGCTTCCTTTGGCAGCTTGGTCTTAGTTCCATGCCCATTCTTCCTTTCATTGTAGTGGCTTTGGAGTCCATCCTTTCCTTTTTCGTAGCACTGTCCCTCATCTCACATGACCCTCCTCCAGGCCCTTGGGGTAGCCTCAATGGAGGGATTTTACCCAGTCCCAGTTCTGACACCAACTGTGTACGTCTACCAACTATGGTCCAAACTCTTCCCCCTGAGATAATCTGACTCTAGACACTTTTCCACCCCCTCTCCTCTAGTTAGTAAGGCATTTTTTGCAAAGTTCTCCTCAGAGCCCCTGGGGCAGATGTGTGCTTTGACAGCAGGGCCCCAGGCCCTCTGCTCCAAGTGTAGCTGAGAAACTGCATTTTTATCTGCTTCACACATTGGAATTCCCCAACATTTTGTTTGAGCAAAGAACTCCACAGCAAAACAACATCACTATTATCATCACCATCATCATCATCATCACCATTGTTAATGTAAGAAAGATCCCAACCCATAGAGAATTTTTATAAGAGTTTATTTGAGCCAAACTGACAACACACTGGGAAGCAAGACCTCAAATGCTCTGGAGAATGGTTTTGCAGGGGTTTCCCCCCCACCCCCCACATTTGGAATTAAGGACAGAATGTAAAAAAGATTACATGGAGGCAGAAGAAAGCAAGGTTAGTTAACAAGATTATGTGCTTTCTTAGGGGTGGTTGCACCTCCCTCTAAAAAAGTGGATTAC
Organism: Phyllostomus discolor; assembly: GCF_004126475.2. NCBI lineage: Eukaryota > Metazoa > Chordata > Mammalia > Chiroptera > Phyllostomidae > Phyllostomus > Phyllostomus discolor. The sequence goes on along the minus strand of NC_040907.2, from coordinate 86,698,019 downwards.
TCCAGCTTTTCAAAGGTGTTTTAATCTAGGTGGACAAGAATGATGCACAGAGCTTGCTTAAAACAAAGATAGTGGGCCTGGGGGGTGAATGGGCACCATGACCACCCAGTTAGGTGAAAGACCTAGGCAGGCCTAGGAGGAATGGCAAATCACCAGGCTAGATAATCCCACCTGTGGAAAGCTGCCTACAGGCTCCACCCAGGAAAAACAGACGAAGATCAGGGTCTGGGGTGGGCCTATCCAGCATAACAGGATGCAGCTTTAACTTGAGCCTGCACCCAGCAACCAGCTCTAGCCAATCAAACTCTGATACCTTTCGCAGGTTTTTGTGTTTAAAAAACCTGACCTAAAAACAACCAAGAGAGTCTCAACCTCCCTTGGTTGGTTCCACTTTCCCTCTTATTTCCCGCTTAGTAAACCCTGTTCTCCTTAACTCGCTGCATTCGTCCGGTTTCTTGAGCGACTCGGACCGAACATAAGGTATTTATGATTTATTACCACACCCCCTTTTCTCCCGCAATTCTCCCTTTTGGTCATAAGCCAATATGAAGAATGCATTAGTGACCGACCTTTCAATCAGGTAGTATGGTTTCATAGCACCAGGAAGGCTCATCCGAGGAACTCTCAGTATCACTGTTGCCTTGTTGAAATAGTGTCTTGTTGAAATCACTGTGTCCTCACATGGGGGTGGGGCGATACTGCAACTACAGTGTGTGAGTGGAAGCTGAGTTTTCCCAAGAAGAAAGGGCAAGTAAATGGGAGGCAAACAGGGTTTATGGCCTTTGTTGTGAATGAACACTCTGGTCATTTCTATCCTCTGAACTACTGCGCTTTGCCACCGGTCTTGTTTTTCTGCGTTTTGTACCTGGTTTAACAGTTAGGTAAGCCATAAAAAGAGTATTAAAGGTATCTTATACATGTTCAGTAATCATAAGCAGCTGGACTATAAAGAAAAACCCAAAGAACAAGAATAACTTATGATTAATAGCAATAGCTGATAGGTAAAGAAAATCAAACAAATGGTCTCCGAGTTCAGTACCAATCCGGGGGTCCACAGATGTCTTGACGTAGCTGTCTACCTCTGGTGTCAGTGGCTTCTCACCCTCGAGGAGTCTTCAGTGCCCACTGTCGATGGAGGTGAGTCTCAGAGACTGAAGTAGATGTCCATTCATGTTTAGGCACCTGATAAGGTCCCTTTCAGTGAGGTTGGAGAGTGTCTTTTATTTTGTCCTTTCCAATAAACAAAATATCTTGGTGGTAGTCAGTGGCCTCTAAGTCTTTGTCTACTGGGAGTTTACTGTGAAAGGAAGCAGTTACCAATTTGGCATTTTCTTGAAGTGACTTTATCAAACCTTGACAAGAGTGTAAGATGACTCCTTTCAGTAATACCAGTTCCTAAATTCCTTCATCTGTTTTAAGTCCAGCTTAAAAGCACTATGATGCATGAAGGAATGCAAAAAACTGAAAAATGGGGTTTGCCAGGGAGCCCCGAGGAACCAGGTGGCTGTCCTGAGTTTCCCGTAGTCCTGGCTATTCATTTAATAGCCATTTACAACCACTGTTTTACTCCAGCAGTGTGCATTAGGAGTTTTTTTAATCACTTATTTTATAATGCTTCCCATGCAATTTAACATGAAAACAAATCTTCTGAGGTGTTCCAGAAGCTCTCCTGGAACACTGAAAAGTTATTCCCACATATATTGAGATTTTTAACCCTTAAAACCTCAATTTCTATTGAAGATTAAGAAGTAAACTGCTAAAATTCTTTAGCATGGCAGATTTATAAAGACACTTTATAACCTCTAGAAACATAGGTGCTTTTATTATCAAATGCATTTCATAATTTTAAAAACACATGCATTCTCAACAAAAAAACAGAACATTTCATGAACAGATCCAAATTGATCCTTTCATTTCTTTGTAATAATAATCCAAAAGTAGGTAAACTTGGGTCGAGCAATTAATTATTATTATTTTTTGTAAACCCAGTTAAATTAAAGACATGTTTGTTTTACTTAAACCAATGAATTTAAACTAGTTTTTATTTACTAAGGATTATTTTTAGATCATGTAATCATGAAAAGGTTTTGAGTTAGTTTCTAATATCTGAGAATTTTTAGAATACTCAATCTCTATAAGGGCTTGCCTTTAAATAAATTAATTTTAATTTATTAAATTAATTTTAACAATACCGTGTAGAGATAAAAAATATCACATTTACAATATACATATACACACACACACAGATTTTTTAGCTATGAGAAAAATTCACTAGTTTATTAAACAACAGTTGGATTCAAATTTCATTTTGGCAGTTGGGAGATAGAATTTGTATCTGTCCCTGACGAGCCAACTTCCAAATGACCTCCTCCTTTTAAAATAAGGTCACCTGGGTTTTCTGTTTGTTCGTCCGTGTGCTTGCTTTTAAACATGGAATGCTTCATGAAGTTATGTGTCATCCTTGCGCAGGTCCATACTAATCCTCTCCGTGGTTTAGTATATGTTCCAATTTTAGTATATGTGCTGCTGAAGTGAGCAAAGGTCAGCTGTTTTTAATATACCTCAAAAGACTTAAGTTGCCACCTATACAACATCATAGGTGATCCACTTACCTAAAATTTTTGAAGCCTCTAGAGAATAATTAAATATGCTTTGCATGGCTTCCAGAATGTTCCTGTGACCCATTCTACTCACTTAGCCAGAGGCATGCCAGAAAGGTCCAGGGCCACAGTCCACAGCAGTACAGACAGTGTCCTATGGCACTGTGCCAGGCAGCTCCCAGGGGGCATCCCAGGGATCTCCACTCCTGGTAGTCACTCAGCAGAAAAAGAGAAAACCTTTTCTTCTACTCTCCTAGTTTCTGCAGCTGGGGCCCTAGAACTTAAGCTGTCAAAAGACAGAAAACTGGAGAAAAGAAAAGAGTTTATTTATACATGCACCACAACATTCACACAGGAGAAACTCAGTGATGAGTAGCTCAAAGGGATAATTGAACTTTGGGTTTTTATATCATTTTTACAAGGAAGATTACACCTTTGAAGAGGTAACAACACAAAAGAAAAGGGGGTTATACTCTGGGGAGGTTAACATATTGGGTAAACTAATGGGAGACAAGAGTTGTTTGGTAAGTTTTGTTATGTAGATTCCTTCAGCGCCGTCTCTGAGCCGGGAAGAGCCTAGAGGTCTCTCTAGTGACTAAGAATGTAGCAGTTGTCCTCTTCCTGGCAGGGAGGACAGAAGCCTTTACCAATGAAGTTTCATGTTGTGTGTTCAGCCAGGTAGGAGGAAGACAAAGAGCTTTTTTCTCTGTCTACAGTTTCTTAATTTTCTTCAGCTCCAAATAATCCTCATGCCAAAGAGGCATATTTCTAAGGTGGCATGTCTGATCCCCACCAGTGTTCTGTGGGATCCCCTCTGTGGGCTGGGCCCTTCTGCTGGGTAATGGTAGCTGTTACTTCTGTGATTGGGTCTCCTGTTGAACTCTAAAGAAGTCAACTGCTATGTTGTGAGACACTCTGGGGAGGCTTATGTGGAATGGAGCATTTTTTAAAATGGTAATCGTGTGAAATAGAATTTTTATCAGATTCTTGTGTTTGTAGGCACAAACTATAATACATCTTTTACAGATGATATATGAAAGACACTTGATCCAGGATTTCCGAAAGTTTTGTTCAAAAATGTAGGGAAAATGTATTATAGAAGCATTTCATATAGTTATTCAAAAATTGTATTTTCTATATTTTGTGATAGTTGGTGTAGGTTAGGTTTTAAAAATTTATATTTTGTTGCTATTTATTTTCTCATTCTAAATAAATATTTGTTTCCTTACTTATTTTTGACTTGAAATTTTATAATCCTTTTCCTTAAATCAGACTCGTACCCTACACAATTATATAAATTTCAGCCCCAAATAACTGGATCTACCTTTTTTTTTTATTGGTTCTGTTTTTATGTAAAATGTCATCCTTTTGTTTCTCATGGATTCCTGACATTAATTTGATTTTTAATATACATTTTATTCTGATTGTTGAGGTCTTTGGTGCCCCCATGTTTTTGTGCCTGAAGTGACTGTGTACTCACCCTGCCCGAGTCCTGACCTGCTCACTGGAGTCAGTGCACAGCAGCCCAAGGCGCATGTCCTTCCTCAGCAGCCTTTCCTGACTCCTTAGGTTAGGGTTCAGTTTAATGCGATTTTGTAAACTTTAAGATATACATATATATGCATATAAATTATATATATATACAATTTGCCTGTATGCATAAAACATCACTGAAAAGTTATCCAAAAATACTTTGTGGGAGGTAAATAGGAATGACAGGGCAAAGACTTGCCTCAGAGATTTGCCTTAGAAAATGTATTTTTAAATGTTTCCCTTGGGAAAACTTTCTAAGGTAAATATATATTTTTCCTTATTACAAAAAGCAATATTTGTTCATAGAGAAAAATTAGAAAATACAGATAAAGTAGGAAACAGAAAGTATAAACATTCTCATCATTCAGCAATAATTCTGTTAGTTTATATATCAGTGTTTATCTTTTTCTGTCTGCCTCATTTTCATTCCTGCAAACTCATAACATTTATTGGCTGCTTCTCTGCCACGCTTCTTACCATTGGTTCTGACTTGGTGGTTCTGACTTATTTCCAATCTCATCTCAATTAGTGTATCTGTGCTTAGAGAACAGAGACTAGGTCTAACTGGTCTTTGTAACTTCCCTGGAGTATGAGATAGGAGGCTTAGCCTCAACCAAAGACCCAGTGTAGAGAACCCCTGAGTTTAAACCCCAGCGCCACCGTTTCGGCAGGCTGCATGACCTCTCTGAGCTGCAGTCTCCTCATCCGTTAAACCGGGTCCGGTTAGTGCCTACCTAAGGAGCGAAGCCGTTCCGCCGAGCCCAGCACACGTGCATGCACAGTGATTGTTTTCTATTATTACCCATTAGCACCGTGCTTTCATGCATTAATCCAACACATAGTTATTGCTTGAGTACTGCCTGCTAGACAGTCTTCCTGATGCTGGAGACACAGCAGTCAACAAAACAGACACAAATTCCTGCCTCAGGGAGCTTATATTTTAGTGTCTGGGAGTGGGAAACAAACACTATACAAAAACAAGCAAATAAAAACATAAAATGTAAGCACACTTAATAATGATGCATGCTATGGGAAATACAAAGCCTTGCACATAGTAGGTACTCAGATGTGTTGATTGAGTCATTTTCTTTCTCCCTTTGTCCCCACTTTCTCTGTCCCAAGATCCCCTTTCCAATGTGATTAAATAATGTTTGCATCGCCTGAACTCTCAAGATGGGCTGTGGATCCGGGAGTTATGACTGCCAAGGGTAGCAGCGGGGAAGAACCAAGACCAGAGGTCATGTGGCATTTGTACCTATGACAGGGGAAACACCACAGGTGTTTTGACGTGAGTTTTCTTCCGGATGATCACACTGTTGTACTCTAAAGTTTGTTCTCTTTCGTGATCAATATCTCTGCTCTGTGAAGTCAGGACAGTAAACAGGCTCTGAGGTGCTCCGTGGGGGAGGGTTTGGGAGACGCTGACCTGACAGCCCTCGTGACCCCTGTGTGTGCGCCTGCAGTGTCTCCTGGCCGAGACTTTTCTGGCCGCTTCTGCAGGAACCTTGCACTGGGTTTGTCTTTTCTCTGCTCCTCCCTGGGCACTTTGACTGGGCATCTCAAAACCCATTAGAGCTGCAACTTGGACCTCAGGCAGTGTGTGGGCCATCAGGCACTAATGTAAGGCAAACGTATTTGTAAATAATCCAAAGACCAGTGCCCCAGGTAGAGTGTATGAGCCCAAGCCTTGCATAAATCAGAGTGTGAAGAACTGAGATGTTTATAAAAAAGAAAATAATAAAATGTAGACCATATCTAGCATTGTAAAAATGTAGGGTGTTTTTGTGAGAAGATGTTAAATATGTGGAAGTTAACTTATTACTGCAATATTCTCACATCCAAGCATAACATATTTTTAGTTTACACAAATTTTAAACCCTCATACTATATATTCATATTTAATAATTTTATTATTTTATTATTATGAGGGTTAAAACTTCTCAACACAGATTGTTTGCTACAAACTGGCATTGGATTTGTTTTAATGTTGCTTACTTTGTGTGTATCAATTAACTTTAAGTTAATTAAAATTTTAAAATTTTCCTTTTTTTCCAAATACAAATTTTCCACAAGAAGCATAAAACAAGTCCATGAACTGCTGTGTAGGGAGGTCAGCTTCCCAAGTAGTTCCCAGTGATTGGTCTCCTGCTCTTCGTGTGTTTCCTATAACCTGTGCACCTAGCAGGAGGCATGCAAGTGACTGTGTGGGACCTGAGGCCAGGTGGTGGAAGACACTACAGGCCCCTTTCTCTCTCCCACCCACTTGCGCTGGGGAAGCAGTCCCATGCGAGAGCACTCAGGCAGCCCTGGGGTGCACCCAGTGTCAGGTGGCCACTCATGTGCGCTGGCACAGAAGTGGGTCTAAGTCTTCAGATGATTGTAGGCTTCTTTTCTCTGACCACATGAGGAACAGATTCAGGACTATGCAACTAAGGCACTCCCGAGTTCCTAGCACTCGGAAACAGTAAAATATTAAATGTTTGTTATTATTTTATGCTACTAGATTTGAAGTAATTTTGTTACACAGCAATAGATCGTTAATGTGTTCTATGTGCAAAAATGTCTGTAAATGCGTAAGAAGTGTCTAGAGAGATGCACATGAGGAATGTTGTAAACTCAGAGGAAGAGGAGTGATAACAAGGAAATGAATACTGTATGTTTCAATTATGTAATTAAAAAGAATTTTTTCTAAATCAATACATAGCTTTTATTGCATCTTTAAAACATCACAAACAGACCTCCAGCCAAGATGGAGATGTAGGTACACACACTGTGCCTCCTCGCACAACCAAAATTAAGACAGCAACAATTTAGAAACAAAATAATAACCAGAACTGACAGAAAGTTGAACTGTATGGAAGTCCGACAACCGAGGAGTTAAAATAGACACATTCATCCAGACCCGTAGGAAAGGCGGAGTCAGGCAGCTGATGGAGAGGGGTCGAGGCACAAAAAGCGGTGGCACCGGGCACTCAAGGCACCCCAGGCACGCAAGACCTCAGTGGGCAGACCCTGGGCACATAGGCAGCAGCTGGCATACCCCAGGCTCAGGGTGGCAATGGGCAGGCCCAGTGAGGCAGCAATTGTGAAGCAAGGCACTGCCTGCAGGGCGGCTGGCTGACCTGGCAGTCCCAGGGTCCCAGTCCCAGGAAATAGAGCCTCAGCACACTGATTTGAAACACCTGTGGGGGTAGATGCAAAGGGAGAGACTCCCAGCCTCACAGGAGAGCTCACTGGAGAGACCTACGGGTTCCTAGAATGTGCACAAGCACACCCACACGGGAATTAGCATCAGAAGGTCTAATTGTTCTAAAATGTTCAGACACCTTGCTCTCCCTCGGGGATACAGTGGCTCCGTAAAGCCAGCCTCAGCCACCTCCCACTGCACTGAGAAGCTTCATGGTGCCAAGGCTCACGGGCCTCATGGGCCACCCCATCTGGATGTCATTCTAAGTGCCCTCCAGAAAAAAATATCACTTGCTGCCCAGCTTGCCCCACTCAAAAATCCTACTCAGGATGACTGTGTACTGAAGGGGAAATGCCTGCAGCATTTCCTTCTGTGACTGTTGAGAACAAAGACAAGGGGCAGAAGTGAACTCATGGGAGGCCGGTGTATGGGCGAGCAGTTCCAGAGTCCCGGCGGTAGACTGGCCACGCCTCCCTCTCCTGTGACCATGACCATGGGACATCCGCCCCATACGGGTCCTCCCAAGGCTTGGTTCTGTGAGACTTCCTCCTTCCCTTCTCCTGCTGGTTGGGCCAGGCTTTGTTTTGCCCCAGATTCAGTAGTTATGCCCACTGGAGATCATAGATTCTAAGACATGATGCTTCTGCTGTGTTGCAGTTATAGGAATCAACAGATGGAGCCAGGAACTCGCATACCACGTGCACAGAGACTCCCCTGGGACTAGGGAGGCGGCAGGTGAGGGTGGGGTTATTTTTTCCTATTTGTGTGTTTTTAGAATCATCCTTACACAGGGTGAGCTTTCAGTACAAGGAAAGATGAAGTGCAGATAGGCAGCCCAGCACAAGGCTTCCCTCCTTCCTGTTGTGGTTCCTCATCAATACCTCTGGCCACACTTACATCAGGCATTTCTTAAGAAGAAATGGCATACTGAATAAAACAGTGATGGGGAAGAAAAATGCAGAGAGATCATGAGATTAAAGAGAAATAATAATTACTAGGAAATTAAAATAATAGTATTTTAAACCAGGAGAATAAAGAAGCAAATTATCAGTATTAAACATCTTAGTTTTATACAAAAGTACTAGAGTTAATTTTACAAAAGTTGAGCAATACACACGTATGAGAAACTTCCATTTCCAGAGAATTTCAAATATTAGAACATCTGTAATTATGGTGTAAATATTTAGTATCTGAGTGTTGACTCTCTCATAGTATTCATTTCTCCAAGAGGTTTGTAATTTTGTGTGTAAACTCATCTTTTAAAAGTTTTATTTATTTTATTTTTAGAGAGCAGAAGGGAGAGAGAAAGAGAGGGAGAGAAACATCAATGTGTGGCTGCCTCTCACATGCCCCCTACTGGGGACCTAGGCTGCAACCCAGGCCTGTGCCCTGACTGGGAATCGAACCAGCGACCCTTTGGTTCACAGCCCATGCTCAATCCACTGAGCATACCAGGCAAGGCTGTAAACTCATTTTTGTGGGAGTTCTGTAAGCCCTGGGTAGGAAAAATGTTACTATAGTACAGAAAAATGTAAGATTTCCTTCTGCCCATGTCTCTGTGGGCTTCAGTGGTCATGGACCTGTTTTTGTGTTAATTTCTCAGGTTTCTGTTTCTGGGCCATGCGGATAGGTAGATCCAAATCCCATTTACCTCACCATCATATATGGCCCATATCTCTCACCTTCCCCATCCAGCAAAGCTCAAGACAGGGGACATGCCTCCTCAGCACTTTTAGCTGGTGGGCCATGGACCACAACTTTTACATTCCAAGGCTTGCCCTGACTGGCGTGACTCAGTGGATTGAGTGCTGGCCTGGGAGCTTAAAGTCTGCCAGTTCAATTCTTGGTCAGGGCACATGCCTGGTCCTCAATGTTTCTCTGTCCTTCCCTTTCCCTCTGTGTAAAAATAAATAAATAAAATATTTTAAAAAATAAAATAAATCCTGGAGCTGGCATGCAGCCCAAACTCTATTTCTGACACAAAAGGTTTATGTTTCATTCACTGAAACTTTGTTATGTGACTTAAAAAAGGGAGGGCAGCAATAGCAACTGCAGCTACAGCTGCAGGAGAAGACGGACAAGGGGAAAGCCGAGTGACGTCCATCTTCATCTGAAACTGTCACAGAAGGAAAAAAGAAAAAGTTTTCACTTTCTGAGTTACATAAGATAACAAAGGCATTAAATGCTAAACCAGAGGATGTTTGTGTTAAGTCACCGCTGTCCAAACTCAGGAGCTCAGCATGGTGAGATGCCCCTTGGCAGGGGGTGGGAAGGAACCCTAAGGAACAAGGTCCTTCTCCTGGATTATAAAAGTAGAAAAGGTGTCCGTGGGCATCCTGTCACTTCTAAGACATCATCAGAAAGGCAACTCAAAGCTGTGTTGATGAATATCCTTTGCACAGATTAAGGACAAAAACTTAGAAAAACCCTACCCAGAAACAATGCTAATTCATGTGATGCCAACAAGGTGTAACCAGACTCATTACCTTCAACATCTGTTGACAGCCTAGAGGCACGTCAAAAATCAGAACCTCTTCACCAAAGCCCTTCATTTATCTGAAAGGATACCCAGAGACATGTTGACATATGTCCTGGGAACAGAGCTGGGAAAAAAATACATATAGACCTCTCCTGTAACTGAGGCCAGTGTGGGCAATAGACAATTTGCAATCAATCAGAGCACCTTTCTTCAACATCTGATGACAGCCTAGAATCTTGTCAGAACCTAAATCTTCACAAGAGCTTCTTTTTATCTGAAAAGGGTTCTCAACTAAGCAAGACAGTAGATAAGAATTAGTCAAAGCTGGCTGCACAAACCAAAGGAAAGAGAAGAGGTGATGAAGGCCCTTCTGTTGCAGTGTCTGATACTCAGTCTAAAGACCGTTAAGAGTGGAAGAAGGGGTGGCGATCATGTTGAGGGGAGCAGAAACAAGGATGGTACATATTCTAATTCAAAACGGAGCCCACTCTGATTTCCAAGAAGAGCAAAAAGAGGCTTAGAAGTAAGTAATTTACCTGATTCTCATAATTTTATTTCTTTTTTTAAAAATAAGATTTTATTTAGAGAGAGAAGTAAGAGAGGGAAAGAAATATCAGTGTGTGAGAGATACATGATCAGTTGCCTCTCACCTACTCCCAGCTGGGATCCTGGCCCACAACCCAGGCATGAGCCCTGACCAGGAATGGAGTCAGGGACCTTTCAGTTCTCAGGCCAGAGTGCAATCCACTGAACCACCCAGCCAGGGCAATCCTACTTCTTTGTATGCCAGCAGAACAGACAAAAGAACAAGAAAATGAATCAACAGTATCCTCTGAGTTTGAAAACTTAAAACCATTATCAAGACACAAAACTCTATGAAGAAATTACACCTGAACCTGTAGAAAGTGATTTTACTAAACTGTGCTCACTTAACAGTCAGGAGTTGGCTTTGAGTGCTATTCCCACATCACCTCTGACTGTTCAATCACTGAAACTTTTGAGACTTCTGTTTCCATGGATACTTTGGGGAATTCTACCTTGGTTGAGAAGGATGAGAATAAACTGAACACAATAGAAGAGCCTGTTTTAAGTGAACACAGTGAAAAGAGCCCATTGTTTCCAGTGATAAAGAAGGACCCGTTGGACATAAAAGTTCAGAAATTCTTAAATTGTAGCCTAAGCAAGACAATGACATCACTAACAGAAATGAAAATATTACTGAATCAGCGTTGTCAGAACTACCAATGAGTACGTGTGAATCAGTGCAGGTGTCATCTGAATGATGTCCTGTCATGGAAAACATTTCCTGTATTATACCTAGTAATGAGATGGATCTACAACTGGATTTTGTATCTACATCTGTTTATATTGGTAAAATAAAAAAGAGCTCTAAATTTGTGTTACATTCATGCCAAACTATATTAAGATCCCATTTCAACAATAAATAATGATACTAATAATAAGTTATACAGAGGATGACTTGTGCAAAGGAAGAATGAAGAAGAAAATATATATACAAATAGCATTTCAGAGATAAACTAGATGATAGGAAGCTTTTGTTCCAAGACTGAAGATGTGATCAAAATAACTTTAATTCGACTCCCCAGATACCCATGTACAGAAATCACAGTTATATATTATGATAATGAATCTAATAATTAGGAAGCTACTGTAAGTAGTAAGAATACATAAGGCACAGAATTAATATATTGATAGTCCTAATTAGGAAGTTTGGTAAGTTATTATGGAATAATGTAACATTAGCAATTTAGCAGACGTCCAAATAAAGACCCATGATTCAAAAGGAAATAACAATTTCAGAAAATATACTGATATAGTTAAAGACCTGTGTAACAGAGCTGCTTGTCAAATTCTTTTTTTAACTGAGATGTAATTGAAATACAACATTACGCTAATTTCAGGTGTGCAACAGAATGATTTGATGTTTGTATATATAGCTGACCCTTGAGCAGTGTTGATTTGAACTGCATGGGTCCACATATGCATGGATTTTTTTTTCAGTAAATATACAGTTGGCCCTACATATCTCAGGTTTGCGTCTGTGAATTCAACCAACCATGGCTCAAAAACAGCATTTTCCATCTGTGGTAGGGAATTCTAAGATGCAGAGGGCCTACTATATGCATTATTCTGTGTCATTTTATATTAGGGACTTTGGCGTCCCTTGATTTTGGTGTCTGCCAGGAAGGGGGTCCTGGACACTGGCCTCCCAAACCCTCGTGTTGTTCAAAAGTCAACTCTATTGCATAATGATGCCCACAGCAAGCCCAGTAAACATGCATTCCCATACTAAGTTATAAAAAATTATTTTCCTTGCAATCAGGACTTTTAAGAAATTCTCTCTTAGCAATTTTTTAATAAGAGATTTTAAATGTTTGTTTTTGAGAGAGAGGAAGGCAAGGAGAAAGAGAAACATCGATGTGTTTGAGAAACATCAACTGGTTGCCTCTGGTTCGCTCCCCAATCAGGACCAGGCAGGCCTACAACCCAGATGTGTGCCCTGACCAAAATTCTAACTGGCGTCCCTTTGCTTTGCAGGAAGACACCCAACCAACAGAGCCACGCTACTCAGGGCTCTCTTAGCAACTTTCAAATACACAATACAATATTATTAACTATAGTCACCATGTGTGTACTAAATCCTCATGATTTATTTATTTTATAACTGGAAGTTTGTACCATTTGACCCCTTTTGCCTACCCCATCCTATGCCTCTGGAAACCACCAATCTGATCTTAATTTATGAGCTTGCTAGGTTTTGTTTTGTTTTGTTTTTTTAAGAATCTGCATAGTAAGTGTTATTATATAGTATTTGTTTATCTCTGTCTGACCTATTTCACTTAGCATAATGTCCTCAAGGTCTATCTATGTTGTCACATGTGGCAATATTTCATTCTCTTTTATGGCTAAATAGTATTCCTTTGTACGTATAATACACACACACACAGTATCTTCTTTATCCATCCATCTATGACATTTTATCCATTCATCTAGTGACACTTAGGTCATTTTCAGATCTTGGTTATTGTAATAATGCTGCAGTGAACATGGCATATATATATATTTTTCTGAAGTAGTGTTTTTGTTTTCTTTGAATAAGTACCCAGGGTGGAATTGCTGGATCATATGGTAATTCTATTTTTAATTTTTTGAGGAAGCTTCATGCTTTTTTCCACAGTGGCTGCACCAATGTGTTCCCATCAACAGTGCATAAGGGTTCTCTTTCCTTTATATCCTCACCCACCCTTATGTCTTATCTTTTGAAAATCGCTCTTCTAACAGGTATGAGATCATATGTTATTGTGGTTTTGATTTGTGTTTTCATGATTAGAGATTCAAGCTCCCATTTGTATGCCTGTTGACCATCTGTATGTCTTCTTTGGAAAAATTACTTAATGTCTTACTTAGTTTCTCTGCTCACTTTTTAATTGTTTACTTTTTTGCTATTAAAAATGGAAATTGTGTTTTTTCTCCAGCTTTAAAAAAATCAACTTTATACACTTTGTAAAGTATGTAATTGTCTAACCATTATGCTATACACCTGAAACTAATACATAATAATATTGCATGTAAACTGTAATTGAAAAATAAAAATAATCCACTTTGTGAGGTATAATTTACAGGGGATGTATATATATTTTATCCAGGATTAATCCAGCAGGGAAGGGACTGTAAGTCACATACCATACATTTCACCCATTTAAAATGTAAAATGCAGTGTTTTCTAGTGTATTCACAGACTTGTGCAACCATCATCACAGTTAGTTTTAGAATATTTTCATCACTTCAAAGTCAAAAACAAATGCTTCTCCTTTAGCTACTGTTAATGAGCACACACTTGATGTGTATAAGCCTAGCAAGTTACAAGATTGGGATACAAGTAATATTTCTATCTTTGTCTCATTTGTGTTATAAATAGAATAAACCCTCTTTATTTTAGAGTTATTCATTCTTGTACTTGAAAAAAGACAAAAATGCAATAAAATATTCAAATAATTGCAAAATTGTTCTCTCCAGGCAGTGGAAGCAGTTCAGCCAGAACTCAGTTGTTGACTGAAAGTCAGTTCTCACGTGAGAGACGGGCTGTTTGTTTGTTACTGTACATGAAATGTGGTTTATGGGTGTTGGCAAACAATGTAGAAAGTACACATTGTATCTTCTTGGTACAGGAGAATTGACAACTGCTTATAAATCATGTTTGGGATAAAGGAAACAAAAAGCTAAAGTCTGAGGAATAAGTTAACATCATGAAAATAGGTGGATTGAAGGATTAAGAATAAATTAAACATTAAGGAGTTAAAAGTAAAATAACACCAAACTAACACCAAAAAATAAAGACTTAATTTTGTTTTAAGTAATGAAAGTCAAAATTCAAGGCAAGGGAGACAGATGGACTATTGAGTGGAAGAAATATTCCATTTAGTAAAAACTGCAAAAAGTGTAAAATACCTGCAAATAACCTTAGCAAGAACTATACAGGCTCAAGTCTGTACATTGAAGAAAACTACAGTTCTACTGAGAGACACAAATGAAGATGTAAATAAATAAAAACACTTTGTCTTTGAGTTGGATGAGGTGATAGTAGAGATATAGTAACTCTTCCTAAGTGGATCCACAGTTGTGACCACTATAAAATAAAACTATTTTTGAGAATAATATATACTAAAATTCATATAAAAGTAGCCAGAGAAATTTTGAGGAATAAAAAGAATGAGGAAAGGGTTGCTCCAAACACATAGTAAAGTGTATTTTACAGATGTTTACTTAATGGATTGGTCCTACATGTGACCAAACAGACAGATCAAGAGAACCGAATAGAGAGCCTAGAACTAAATGCAAATTGCTATGAGAACTACATGATGAAGGTGGCATTTAAAGTCAGTGGAGAAAAGATGAATTGCTTACTAAATACTACTTGCAAAACTAGTAGTTGCATATCTGGGAAAAAATAAAACTGTTCCTCAATCCTAATTTTCAAAATAAGCTCCAGATAGATCACAAACTTTTAATGTAAAAACTGGAACCAAAAGTGACTAGAAGACAGCATAGAAGAGATAAAAATAAATAATCTTAGACTGGAAAAGACCTGACTTAAGCAAGAAACAAAAATCAAAAGTCTTATTTGAATTTACCTGCAAAGCATAAAAATTAACTTACCTGCATAAAAACCCTACATTTCTTCCTGTCAAAAATGATTAAAAAACTAAAAGAAAACACAGGGGAACAGTATTTCCAGCACCTATGACAGAAAGCATCCTCTTTGGAGGGCGATGTGACAGCATCCGTCATCATTCTCAGAGCAGCTAGCTTGGCCTTACAGTTCTACTTCTAGAACTTGGTCCCACTCTTATGGGGGTGTGTGTGGATACACGTTTCACTGAGGTATGTCTGTAATAGAAAGAGGTCAGAAATAACTGATGTGTTCTATAAAATACAATATAGTATGTACATCCATAATTCATGTTATTTGTGTGGCTCTTAAAACGTTAGGGTAGCTCTTTGCGTGCTGATATGAAATACTCTCCAAGATGTAGGGTTCAGAAGAGAACAAACAGGTCTGAACTGTGTGTGTACTAAGTTCCTGTTGGTTCAGTGAAAGTGGAGGCATCTGCTTCTACAGGGAATGTAAGATGCTAACATGGCTACCTCGGCAGACAGGGATTAGGGGACCAGAGGTCTTGCTTGCTTTTCATTGTATACTCTTTATTTATTTTCCACTTTCATCATATGCTTTTATTACTTTTCCAATTGAAAAGTTAATAAAAATTAAGGAAACAAAGCAGGAAATTTTTACCTTAAAGAAACATACAGGAAATTAAAGTAGAAAGATAACACGGAAAACAAACAACAGACATTTAAAAAAATCGATAAACTTGAGAAAAGGAGATACAGAGCTATAAAACCAAATATGACATTGATAAAACAGGGAACTAAGAAAAGGGTAGGGAAAACGTAACAGGTAGAGGCAGACAGCTAAGTCCTCTGTGGAGCCTCTGGGTTGGACATGTGTTCCCACGGAGTCCCCACCAAGGATGCCTGAAGTTGAGTGACACGCAGCCCAGGTGGGGCCCAGAAGCTGAAAAGCGCAATGAGAACAGAGGGGTCTGGGCGAGGCGCAGGACCTGTGTGTGGCAGTTCCGGGAGCTCCTCCAGGCCAACTCTCTCTGGCACCCAGCCTGTGGTTTGGAGATCGACGGGCGTGTAAATGAAGGGCTGTGTCCTCAGAGCACCCAGTTCCAACGGCGACAGTGGGCTTGGACAGTGTGTTGAGGGTGTGGGTCTGGACGGAGGGCTGGCAGCATCCAGGGAACAGCCTCTGTCACACTGTGCAGGGCCCGTTTTTAATAGTGATCCCATGTGACAAAGAGCAGTGGCCCCAGTGGCCTCAGGAGAGCTCCAAGCCTCTCCTCTCTCCGGAACAGAAGACCCCATTTGGACCCCTCATGTGGGTGGAACCCCTAAGAAGGGGACACTGGATCTTGGGTAATTGGAACAATAAAGGAGATGGACTGTATTTGGAACCTAATGTAGATGCATGAGTCATATAATAACTGAAGACAAATGAGGGTATCATCCAGAATGGGTGAACTTTAAGCTCTAAAGTTAGAGTCCCTTGGGTCTTTTCTAGTGGCCTCTTTGGTTCCTAGGTGGGGATGGTGGGTGAAGAAGGGAGGGGACAGAAGGAAAGAGATCCGGAAAGCCTTGAGCTCCCCCTTCAGGTTAAAGCACGCACCACACTTTTGTTAAAGGATACAGCAGCAGTACTCAATGTTCTGAGTCTAGGGAAGGGCTTGGATTCCATGACGTTGAAACTATTTTCATAACAATATTAAGACATTATTTGACCTTCCATGTTGTGGACATTTGCACAGCCCTTGAGTGCATGGCTTTTAACATTCTGTGTTACCAACGGGAGGTGTGCCTAAAGCACGTGTACTGCCAAGGTGTGCTGCTGCCTTGAGGAAAACCACTTGGGTTGTCGTTGAATTGTGAGTTAAACTCGCTGCTTTTTCCATGAAACATCATTTTTAAAAGAATGACTGATAGACATTCACATGATGGATGAACATTCACACTTGGGCACTTAGCAGGTGTTTTCCTGCAAATCATTGAAGTGAGTCTCTGACTTCAAAGAAAACAATGAGAAGAATGTGTTGTTAATTTTTAAATCTGAGCTTTGAAGAAAAAATTGTAATTTAAAAATATGTGAAGACTTTTCTCATGAGATCAGTAGTGAAACAAATGTAATTTTTGATAATAGATAACAAAAGGTAGGAACATTTGAAAGATCTGCATATATCAGTGAACTCATTTTCTAAACAACCAATGCATGATGCCACAGAGTCATGGTGGGTAAAAGACCCATGCAAAGTGCAAGATAAACCCGCTGTAATGTGACAGAGTCTGAGAAGTTGGTTGACAAGCTGTCAGATTCCACACTGTAACTACCTGAAAGAAACTATATCTAGTTGAGTGTGCTATCAAAGAAGAATGTCTACAGTCATCAGCCTGCTAAAAACATTCCTTCCTCCCCTGACTGCTGTGGCTCAGTTAGTTGGAGCACTGTCCTGCAAAGCAAACGATTGCTGGTTCAATTCCCAGTTGGGGTACATGCCTGGGGAGTGGCTTCAGTCTCTTGTTGGGGTGCATATGCTGATCAGTGTTTCTCTCCTTCTCTTTCTTCCTCCCTTCCCCTCTCTCTAAAAATAAGTAAAACCTTGAAAAAAAATGACTCCTTCCTTTCTCAAATGTATTTTGATGTGACGTTGGATTCTCTTCATAATCTTCAGCACGTATCACAGCTGATGGCATGTAGAAGTAGATATGGGAATCAATTGCCTTCCATTAAACTAGCCATTAAGAAGATGTGAAAGTTATGTAAATCATCACTACCTTTCTGACCAATTTTCTTTTGATTTGGAAAATATTGGGTTTTTCCATAAAAAGAAGAGTTTTTAAAAATTTAACTTCTAATGTTTTAAATCAACTAATAACTGAATAAATAAATAAATATTTTAGATTTTTTTGTTTAATTTCTATTATGGTAAATATCAATAGATATAGCCCATGTGAACAAAAGCTTCTTGGGCGGGGGCGGGGGCGGTCTTCAACAATAGTAGTTGTGATAACAATAAGGTCCTTGGACCAAAAACTTTAAGAACCACTGGTCTGGGAGTTAATACCAGTGGGTCTGCCTGTCAGGATGCACATAAGTTTCTGCTGTTCTAGGTTTTCCTTTAGTAGGTCTCCTTTAGCTCTGCTCTTCCAGCCCCCTTAACTGAAGCCACAATCTGAAACGCTGAGTAGATTCTGGCATGGTGGCCAGAGACCTACTTAGCTCAGGATCCTTTCTACCCACTTAAAAGATTTCTGCCTGAGTAAGGTAGGGTGGAGGGAGGCAAGGTGAAATACATTCAGTCCTGAGATGGCAGTTAGGCACATGAAACCCTTTTAATTCTGCCAAGGAGATTTGGGAGGGAGTTAAGAACTGGAGACAGCACAGAGGTCAGGTAGCATTTGATCCAAATCTTGAGAGCCATGTTGTATTTGGCCTGGCAATACAACACATACAGATCTGAAACAATCCTAGGCACACCGACTTCATCCTGGTGAAAGCATGTCAGTTCTTGTCTTCTTTTCTGCTCTTCTTTCCATCTCTCTCTCTCTTCCCATTACCAGGTATTATTCCTACAACTCCTTGGCATGCCTCAGAATAAAACTATTATCAGAAATGTTATTAGAAATACCCTGCATGATTTGAGGCTGAGAGTAAAGGCTTACAGTTTGATGTTAGCACAACCTCCTGTGAAAACATCATAGGACAGAACTCAGTTGGAATTTTGGCTTTACCTTTTCTTTATTCTGGGATCTTGAGCAAATTACTGAAACACTTTAAGCCTCCGTTTCCCCATCTGGAAAGTGGACACAGTACCACCAATGCCTCAGAACTGTTTAGACAACTATTATAAACATGTGGAAGCATAGTGCCCAGGACCAGTCATTCATGCAACGAGTACCAATTTCTGTCCTTGCTTTCCCACTTCCTCCCTCCAGCCCTGCAGAGACACTCGGACTAGGCTTCCAGTCAGGAAATGTGCCTTTTGAGAGGACAGAGCCATCATGGCTTTAGTTCCTGGGTGATGGCAGCAAGTCCACTAGACTTGACAACACCATGTGTGCCATATCATGCTTACCTGGCAGGGGAGATACCATGATCACAGAGGTGGTTTTCCCAGGGCGAGGCTTATCCACCACACTCTGGATGTGTTGACCCTTCCACTCCCCCAAATGTGGGAAGCTTGACTGAATGATTTGTGGTAGTGTGCAGGCAGTGGTGATGGGGGACCAGAATGTGTGCTGTATGTAAAGTACCATTTCAGTGATTTTCTGTTAGTGGCAAATCAGGGATTGCACAGGTGTTGCTACTAGAATGTGAGGCAGGATAACCAGCACATACAGGCCCTGGCTAAGGCACACGCTGAGAGCAGAGCAGGGCCATTCATCTGTTTTGCCCGCAATGGTTCCGGATTTTTTTATCATAATAGTTAGGCAGAAGGCACCCACTGAATACAGGGTCCTACCCTTGGGACTTCATGAAAACAACAAAGGGATTCACTGAGAATTGCTGAAATTCTTTCAGATAGAACATTAGCTACATGCAGTAAATATCTGTACAGTTAACCTGGAAACAATACTAAAATATTATAAATAATTTCCCAGGGATTCTGGTTTCAATGTCAAATTTCTTAATGGATGCTGCTTTATTATGTCAGAGCATTTAATACTATTTGTAGTAAGCTCTCTTCTCTGTGTAGATGACTGCTCCAAATTTAAGAACAGAATCCTCACCCCCATAGTATTCCAGAAACCTACTGCTTCTATTCCTACCAAAGGTCTGTTGCTACTTATTCCCTGGCCAGTGTCCTCTCCTTCCTGTCTTCTCACTCCTTCCCTCCCTCCCTCCCTTGCTATCTCTCTCTCCCCCACCCCCACCTCCACACCTTCTGTTCCTCTAGCTCTCTCTCCTCTTCCCTCTCCTTTGTATTAGTGGCCCTGGGGCTGAAGTCAGAGCCTTGACCCTATAGTCAGCCACTCTTATTCCCATAGTTCTGTGCCCTCTGGAACTATTAGTGAACTGGGGTAGAGGAAAGAATTTATCTAGCTCACTCTTGGGTAGGAAAAAGAACTTCCTGCTTTGGGGAAGGAGCTAAAAATGGACACTCATTCTATCAGAAACAGGGTCATCATGACATTTCCTGTTTAATACTACTTAAAAACTCCCTCACTCTCATCCTCCATGACTATATGTAAGCACCAAAGTATATAGAAATATCTTGCCTGTCTTTATACTATATATAATCATAAAATGAATTTCAGTTTGCATAGCTCCTTAAGATTAAGAGGCAGCAGCTGGCAGTATGGTCTCTTCAGAGTGACTGAGAGTGAGCCCTGACTGGCTCAGTGGGCTGGGCGACATCCCACAAAGTGAAAGGTCACCAATTAGATTCCCCATCAGGACTCATGCCTGGGTTGCAGGCCAGGTCTGCAGATGGGGGCTCACGAGAGGCAACTGATCATATATCTCTTGCACACTGATGTTTCCTCCTCTCTTTCTCCCTCCTTTCTCCTCTCTCTAAATTAAATAAATAAAATCTTTAAAAAAAGAAGTAGAATTATGAAAATCAGGTAAATTACTTCTAAGTCTCATCTCAGAAGAGAAGGAAGGAGGCTCACCCTCCCTCCCCCTTCTCTCTAAGAATAAATAAAATCTTTTAAAACAAACAAAAAGAAATGACCACAAGAGAGAAAGGAATAAAAAAGCATTGCTTTTTACTACGAGGAAACAGCTAGTGGGAGCATATAGAATCATGTGTGTATGCTTCCATACTCTCCTCCCTAGAAGTGAAGTAGATAAGAGTGAGGACAGAGAGAGGAAATGTGAAAAGAGTCTCCTGGGAAAACATAAGATACTTCTCTTTTTCATTTTAAAACAGTTACTTTTAAAAATTGTGGTAAAATGTATATAACATAAAATTTACCACTTGAACTATGCAAATGTATAGTCCCATGGCAGGAAGCACATTCACATTGCTGTGCAGCCGTCACCACCATCCACCTCCAGAATATTCTTCATCCTGCAAAACTGAGCATCCTAGAGTTAGGACACCATTACTTTAACATGTTCCAGCTTAATTCTAACAGTATACAAAATCCTCCTCCTATAAAGCCTCCTTACCACATCCCATCAATATAGTATCACAAAATTTCATTTTTATGCATATATGACCAAAAGCATAGACTAATAACTGTTTTTATACATTAGTCTCTTAAATCATGTAGAAAACAAAAAATGGACTTATGAACTAAAGTTTCAGTAATACTATTTTATAATTGTCCATATATTTATATTTACTTTTTCCAGATATCTTTATTTCCTGCACTGCTGTCTAGTGTCCTTACATTTCAACCTCTAGCATTTCTTGCAGAACAGGTCTAATAGTAGAAAAATCTCTCATCAATTTTTTTTATCTGAGAATGTCTTAATTTATCCCTCATTTTTGAATGACAGTTTTGTTGGGCATAGAATTCTTGTTTGACAGCTCTTTTTCCATCAGTGCCCTGAATATATCAACCAACTCCCTTCTGGCCTCCAAAGTTTCTAACAAAGTCTACTAGTCATCTTGTTGGTGATCCCTTGTATGTGATGAGTCACTTCCTTCTTGCTGTTTTCCAGATTCTCTCTTTGTGTTTGGCTCTTGATAGCTTGAATCTAATGTATCTTGGCATGGGTCTCTGAGTTTTTCTAGCTTGGATTCTATTGAGCTTCTTGGAAGTTTATTGTCATGATTTTTTAAATTAAATTTGGGGAGTTTTCAAATGTGGCTCAGTCGCTTGGGTATCATCCCACAAAGTGAAGGGTCACCCGTTTGATTCCCAGTCGGAGTACATGCCTGAGTTGCAGGTTCAATCCCCAGTCAGGGCACATACAAAAAGCAACTGATCGATATTTCTCTCTCACTTCAATGTTTCTCTGTCTCTCTTTAGAATAAAGATCTCTTCCCTTCTCTCCAAGAATAAATAAATAAAATATTTTAAAAAACATTATTTATTCAAATTATCTATCTTCTCCATCTCTCTCTCCTCCTTCTGGGACCCCCACAATGCATGTTATTCCACTTGACTCTGTCCCATTAGGTCCCTTAGGCTCTTTTCACTTTTCCTCAATCTTTTTTCTTTCTGTCCCTCAGACTCAAGAGTTTCATTTTCCGACCTTTAGGTTCACTGATTCTTTCTTTTGCCTACTCAAATCTAATTTTAAATCCCATTCATGAATTTTTCATTTCAGTTATTATAATTTTCAGCTCTAGAATTTTTTGTTTCCTTTTTATTTTCTATCTCTTTATTACTACTTCTATTTTGTTCATACATCATTTTCTTGACTTTATCTACAACTTGTTTTAGGTTTTCGAGCATCTTCAAGACAGTTGCTGTAAATTCTTTGTTTAGTAAGTGTGGTATCAGATCTTTCCCAGAGATCCTGCCAATTGACTTATTTTTTTTCCTTGGAGTGTGCCCTACTTCCCTGTTTCTTTATGTGCCTTGTGATTTTTGTTGTTGCTGAAAACTGGACATTTCAGTCTCATATATGTCAACTCTGGAACTCATATTTTTTCCACATACTGGCTTTTGTTTTTAAATTTTTAGTGTAGGGTATCTCTGTGCTGGAGATCAACCTGAAAAGTAAACTTAAGGCCTTCTCAGGTGTTTTCGGATTCTGCACCTTTTCCTGAGTAAGTACTATGACTCTCTAGATTCCTCTGTATATGGGGTTGCTTTTAAATGTTCTAGTGCTTAAATGTCTGCCTCCAAAAAGGGGCGGGGGGAGGAAAATATGAAGGGGAAAAAACAGGATTTAAAAACAAGTGTCAGCTCTTAAAATCCCCTGGAAGTTGCTTCAGCTGCAATAGGCAAGGTGTATCAATGACAGTAAAGAATGTAGCAATGCTGACTATCTCTGTGTCTGCATCTTTGCGATTAGAAGCAGTAGTCAGTAATTTAGAGAAGTAGGGTTATTTTTGTTTTTGTTTTTGTATCTATCTTGGCTCCTGTAAGCTGTGGGCAAGCTGTGCCCAGAACTTGTGCATATCTGCATGCCCTAGAGCTGGGCATCGGGGAATGCTACTATCCTGAGAGCTAAAATGGACCAAACTCCACCACAATTTACCACTTACTCAAGCCTTCTCCTATATATACATTGCAAGCTTCAATAGACTTCAGAATTCCAAAATTTTTAGAGACAGATTCTGCCAGTGCACTTGTGGACTATGAGGATACACGGATTCCTGGCGATCCTATTTGCCATTTTCACTGACACTAAATCTCAGAGTGCTTCTTAATGCACTGGAGGTCCATGGCTGTAAGGCCACTACCTCCACATTCTGGAAGTATGCCATTTCCCAGACATTTTGGGGGGAAAAAGATACAAGTTAGGTTTTTATTCAAAGAGACCATGTACTATTGTAATGAGCTGTTATTATTCCATGTTACAGATGAGGAAACTGAGGGTAAGGACCATCAGTCACTTAGCTATTAAGGTTCTATGGCTCTTAAGTGTCAGGTCCTATGAATGATAAAGCCTATGATCTCAGCTTTTGTTCTCTGTTGATAGGGGATGGTTTTGTGGGGACTCTCAGTCACAGCATGTCAGGCACATTAGTCAACCTGGATGAGAAGCTTGTGTCCCTGGGGGTTGGGTCCTGTAAGGGCAAGCCCTTCATTTCCAGTGCCTTTAGGCCTGGAGGGAGAGAGCATCCTCAAATTCTCAGCTTGAACAATGGTAGGGGCTCCATGTTGTCTTGGAGAGGAGGATGCAAGTTCTCACTCCAGCAGGATAACTGACCTTGGGTGATAAATGTCAGAGATAGAGTCTTGCGAAGTGCTGCTTATTTTTCAAAGGATTCCAAAAAAACTTTAGATAACTTCCAGTCAAGATGGAGGCATAGGTAGATACACTGTGCCTCCTCACACAACCCCCAAAAAAGGACAACAAATTTAAAAACAAAAAAACAACCAGACCTTCCAGAAAATCAAACTGTATGGAATTCTGACAACCAAGGAGTTCAATAAACATTCGTCCAGACTGGTAGCAGGGGTGGAGAAGGGCAGCTAGGGCAGAAAAGACCTGTGGCAAGGCAGAGGCTGGAGGACCAAGGCAAACAAGGTGGCAGCTGGTGGAGTGGGTGAGGCGGCAGCTGGTGGACCAGCAGTCCCACATTTGCATGCAGATAAACTGGGAGGAAAAATTGGGGAGTGAAACAGACTGTACAACCCAGGGTTCCAGTGCAGGGAAATAAAGCCTCAAAACCTCGGACTGAAAAAAAACCTGTAGGGGTTGCAGTAGTGGGGGAAACTCCCAGCCTCACAGGAGAGTTCACTGGAGAGAACCACAGGGTCCTAGAACATACACAAAACCACCCACCCAGGAATCAGCATCAGAAGAGCCCGATTTGCTTGTGGGTAGTGGAGGAAGTGACTGAAAGCTGGCTGAGAGTGGGGCAAACAGCATTGTTCCTTCTTGGACCCCTCCCCGACACACAGCACCACAACGTAGCGACATGGGTTGCCCTGCCCTGGCCAATACCTAAGGCTCTGCCCTTCACTACATAACAGGCACCCCCAGGACAAAAATATGTGGCCCAAATGGAAGAACAGATCAAAGCTCCAGAAAAAAATACAACTAAGCGATGAAGAGATAGCTAACCTATCAGATACAGAGTTCAAAACACTGGTAACCAGGATGCTCACAGAAATGGTTGAGTATGGTCACAAAATAGAGAAAAGAGTGAAGGCTATGAAAAGTGAAATAAAGGAAAATGTACAGGGAAACAACAGTGATGGGAGGGAAACTGAAGGAAGGAAGAAAAACAGTCAACCAGGACAGAATGAAAAAACAAAAATTCCAAAAAAATGAGGAGAACCCTGGCTGGTGTAGCTCAGTGGATTGAGCACCAGCCTTTGAACCAAAAGGTTGCTGGATCGATTCCCAGTCAGAGCACATGCCCAGGTTGTGCACTGGGTCCCCAGTGGGGGGCACACAAGAGGCAACCACACATTGATATTTCTCTCCCTCTCTTTTTCCTTCCCTTCCCCTCTCTCTAAAAACAAATAAATAAAATATTTTTTTAAAAATGAAGAGGCTTAGGAACCTCCAGGACAACTTTCAATATTCCACCATCTGAATCATATGAGTGTCAGAAGGAAAAGAGGAAGAGAAAGAAATTGAAAACTTATTTGAAAACATAATGAATGAAAATTTCCCCAGTCTGGCAAGGGAAATAGACTTCCAGGAAGTCCAGGAAACTCAGAGAGTCCCAAAGAAGTTGGACCCAAGGAGGAACACACCAAAACACATCATAATTACATTATCCAATATTAAAAATAAGGAAAGAATCTTAAAAGCAGCAAAAGAAAAGGAGACAGTTACCTACGAAGGAGTTCCCATAAGGCTATCAGCTGATTTCTCAAAAGAAACCTTACATGCAAGAAGGAGCTGGAAAGAAGTATTCAAATTCAGGAAAGGCAAGGACCTACATCCAAGATTGCTCTCTCCAGCAAAGCTATCATTTAGAATGGAAGGGCAGATAAAGTGCTTCTCAGATAAGGTCAAGTTAAAGGAGTTCATCATCACCAAGCCCTTATTATATGAAATGTTAAAGGGACTTATCTAAGAAAAAGAAGATCAAACCTATGAACAGTAAAATGACAACAAACTCACAGCTATCAACAACCAAACCTAAAAAAACAAAAACAAAAATAAATTAAGCAAACAACTAGAAAAGGAACAGGATCACAGAATGGCTATCACATGGAGGGTTATCAGCAAGGAGGGGGAGGAAGGTTGGGGGAAAAGTTACAGGGAATAAGTAGCATAAATGGTAGATATAAAAAAGACAGGAGGAGGTTAAGAATAGTATAAGAAATAGAGAAGCCAACAAATGTATATGTACAACCCATGGACATGAACTAAGAAGAGGGGGGATGCAGATGGGAGGGTGTGCAGGGCAGAGAACAATAAAGGGGGGTAAATGGGACAACTGTAATAGCATAATCAATAAAATATATTTAAAAACAAAGCAAAAATACTTTAGACAAATTGTTGAAATAAGTAGACAGATAGCTTCCCAAAAAGCACTTTGAAAAAACAACCATATTTTAGATAAATTTTGATTTAAGTCTCTTAAAAATCAGATAGCTAGCAAAGTTTATGAACAAGATGAACAGCAGTTTCTGCTATATTGTACTTCCAACATGCGTTGTTGCTGTCTATGTAATTGGAATATACACATATAGAACTTATTCCTAAACAGTTTCAAAGCAAATATTATTTTTATGTTCACATACATTTAAATTGGTGTTTGTTTTGGTTTTCTTTTGTGTTTTTTTTTTGTTTGGGGTTTTGTTTCACTGAAATATTAACAGTGGTTTGTTAATGTGTTTTCATAAGCCTTTTCAAATGCCCTCTTTTTTCAATAATTTTTTCAATTACAGTTTATAGTCCACATTATTTTGTATTAGTTTCAGCATAGTTTCAGGTGTACAGCATAGTGATTAGACAATCATATACTTTACAAAGTGGTCCCCATGATATTTTCACCACCCACCTGGCACCATACAGTTTTTACAGTAACATTGACTATATTTCCTATGCTGTACTTTACATACCCATGAGTACTTTACAACTACCAATCTATACTTCTTAGTATCTTTACCTTTTTAACCCAGTTCTCCAACCTCCTGCCCCTCTGGCTACCATTAGTCTGTTCTCTGTACCCATGACTCTGTTTCTGTTTTGTTTGTTCATTTATATTGTTCTTTATAGTCCAAATATAAATGAAATCACATGGTATTTGTTTTTCTCTGTCTGACCTATTTCACTTAGCATAATAATTTCTAGGTTCATCCAAGCTGTTGTAAATGGTAAGTTTCCGTTCTTTATGACCAAGTCATATTCTATTGTATATAGGCACCTCAGCTTTTTTATCCACTCATCTATTGAAGGGCACTTAGGTTGCTTCCATAGCTTGGCTGTTGTAAATAATACTACAATGAACATAGGGGTGCATATATTCTCTCCTGATACTTTTAAGATTATCTCCTTGTCTTCAACCTTTGGCATTTTAATTATGATGGGCCTTGGAGTGGGCCTCTTTGGATTCATCTTGCTTGGGACTCTCTGTACTTCCTGGGCTTGTATGTCTATTTCTTTTGCCAGGTTAGGAAAGGTTTCAGTCATTATTTCTTCAAATAGTTTTTCAATTCCTTGCTCTCTCTTCTCCTTCTGGTACCCCTATTGTGTGAATGTTTGAACACTTTATGTTGTCCCAAAAGTCCCTTAAACTGTCTTACTTCTAAATTTTTTTTTTTTTTTTTTTGCTGCTCTGATTGGGTGTTCTCTATTAACTTAGTTTCCAGATTGCTAATTCAACCTTCTGCTTTATTTAATCTACTGTTGATTCCCTCTCATGTAGTCTTTGTTTTCAAAGATCTTATTTATTATTGTTTAGAGAGGGGAAGGGAGGGAAAAAGAGAGGAGAGAAACATCAATGTGTGGTTGCCTCTTGCATGCCCCCTACTGGGGACCTGGCCTACAACCCAGGCATGCACTGTGATGGGAATCAAAACAGCAACCCTTTGATTCTCAGGCTGGCACTCAACCACTGAGCCACACTAGCCAGTGCCCTCTCTTGTATTCTTCACTGCAGCTATTTTATTCTTCGTTTCTGACAGGTTACTTTTTTATGTTTTTCATCTCTTTGTTGAAGTTCTTACTGAGATCATTGATCACTCTTATAACTAGTGTACTGAACTCTGCATCTGCTAGGTTGTGTGTTTCCATTTTGTTTAGCTTTTTTCTTTGAGTTTTATTTTGTTCTTTCACTTGGGACATGTTTCATTGATTCCTAATTTTGGCTGCCTTCCTGTATTTCTTTCCATGAATTAGGTGGAGCTGCTATAACTCCCGGTCTGGGTGGGGCAGGATCTTATGGAATCACCAGAGTGGGACAAACAGTGTGAACTAGCTTGATGGAGACTCAGATATGGGGCAAATATAGACTAAGTTGAGGGAGCTCAACAAAGTGACAATAGCTTCTGCCAACACTTTTGAATGAGAGAAAGCTGCACCCCCCGCCCCCAGCATTAATCCTGAGGCCAGACAGCACAGTATCTACCCATATGTCCCTGGTGCCTTTCAAGGTGCTGCCTCAGTGCTGGATTTTAGAGCTGGTGAGTCCAGTCTGTCAGTGAGCAAGTCCATGCATGGGCCCTTCAGAAGGGATCCTGCAGACTCTGTCAGCTTTCCATTTCACTCAGTTACAATGTCCTCTAGTTATCGCTGCCAGAAATTATGGAGACTTTTTTCCCCAGCACTGGATCCCTGGGAAGGGTAGCCCAGTGTGGGACTGGGACTCCTCCCTCCTCTGGGGAAATCTCTGCAGCTGAGATTTCTCCCAAATTTTAGCCACCACGATGTGGATGTGGGTCCAATCCAGTCTGTGTCTTTGCCTCTCCTACCAGTTTTAGCATGGCTTCTTCTGTATATCCGTAGTGATAAGATTTCTGCTTGGATAGACATCTGGAGGTTCTCAATGATTGTTGTTCTATAATTTAGTTGTAATTTTAATGTGGTCACAGGAGAAGGAGAGTATATTGTTTAACTACTCCCCCATCTTTTTAAAAAGATTTTCTTATTTATTTATTTATCTTTAGAGAGAGGGAAAGGGAAGGAAAAGTAGAGGGAAAGAAACATCAATGTGTGGTTGCCTCTCATGCACCGCCCACCAGCGACCTGGCCTGCAACCCAGGCATGTGCTCTGACTGGGAATCAAACTAGTGACTATTTTGGTTCACAGGCCTGAGCTCAATCTACTGAGCTGCACCAGCCAGGGCCACTATTCCCCCATCTTGACCAGAAACCTCTAACTGAAATTTCTACTTTCATATGTTTTCTTATCACTAGTTACTACCTTTTTATTGTAAGACCAGTTTAATGGTAATGAATTCTTTCAGCTTTTGCTTCTCTGGACAACTATCAGTCTCAATTCTCTATGATAACTTGCCAATTATTATTGGTTGAAAGTTTTTTCCTTTCAGCATTTTAACTATATTGTGCTACTCCCTTCTGGCCTGCAAAGATTCTGCTGAAAAATCAGCTGATCGTCTTATGCAGGTTCCCTTGTACATAACTAGTTGTTTTTTTTTTCTTGCTGCCTTTAAGATGGCCTCTTGATCTTTAACTTTTGACATTTTAATTATAATGTGTTTGGTGTGGATGTCTTTAGGTTCATCTTAAGAATCTCTGTGCTTCCTGGAGCTGAATATCTATTTCCTTCCCCATGTTAGAGATGTTTGCAATCATTATTTCTCAAATAAGTTTTCTACCGTTTTCTCTCTCATCTTTCTCTGAAATTCCTATGATGCTAATGTTATTCTACTTGATGTTGTCCCTTAGGCTCCTTAAGCTATCTTCACTTTTTATTTTTTAAGTATATTTTATTGATTATGCTATTACAGTTGTCCCATTTTTTTCTCCCCTTTATTCCTCTCTGCCCTGCACTGCCCCTCCCACCAGCATTGGTCCCCTCTTAGTTCATGTCCATGGATCATACATGTAAGTTCTTTGGCTTCTCCATTTCCCATGCTGTTCTTAACCTCCCTCTGTCTATTTTGTACCTACCATTTATGCTTCTTATTCCCTGGCCCTTCTGCCCCATTCTACACCTCCTTCTCCTTGCTGATAACCCTCCATGAAGTCTCCATTTCTGTGATTCTGTTCCTGTTTTAGTTATTTACTTAGTTTGTTTTTGTTTTAAGTTCAGTTGTTGATAGTTGTAAATTTGTTGTGATGTCTTCACTTTTTAAAAATCTTTTTATTTTTCCTGCTCTGTTTGGGTGATTTCCACTGCCCTGTATTCTAGGTCACTGATCCATTTTCTCCTTCATCTAGTCTGCTGTTGAACCCCTTAGTGTATTGTTCAATTCAGCTATTGTATTCCACAGGTTTATAGCTTATGTTTAATGCTTTGTTATATTTTCTCTTTGTTGAAGTTCTCATTATGTTCATTCATTCTTATGAGTTCAGTGAGCATCTTCATGACCATTACTTTGAACTTTGAACTCAGTAATCAAGCAGATTACTGAGGTTTTTGCCTTGTTGTTGTTGTTGTTGTAATTTGGAAACCATTTCCTGGCATTTTTCATAGCAATACACAACCAGCATGTTGAGTCGTAACCAGAGCACACCACTAAGATGGTGCAAGGATGAAGAGCATGGAAGGAGAGAAATGCATGATCTGTGCGAGTGCATGGGGTTCAGCTTTGGGGGTTATTTGCTGACTCAATGTCACCAGGATTTCTGCTCTGGAGGTAGAAACTCTTACTTCCTTCTTGCCCAGGAGAGAGGATAAACCAAGTTGTAGGGTAACAACAGTTTACAAAAATGTGTCCATAAAAAGGAAGAACTACTTTGTGTTTGTATTCAGATTGGGCAGGCTGCTAAAGTGTTCCATCCACCAGGACAATACACAAGCCAAGTTAGAAAATCAGAAGTAATTTTGGTCAACTCAGTGTAGGAGAGTTGAGTACCAAAAATCACTAGTCAGTCTTGGATTGGATCACAAATAAGACAGGCTAAATTCTCACTCTTGTTGAAGATAATCAGGGATGAGAAAGAAAAAGAAGAAACCATGGCCACCTTTCTAGAACAAGTCCAACAAGTAGAGGTCAGATCTAGGTTCTAGGGTGCACTTGGGGGGGGTCCTGAAGTGAGGTAGTAAGCTTCACCTTCTTGAAGTTTCACCCCCAACACTGGTAGTAGGGATGAAAAATTTTCCAGCTCTTTAGAAAAAATTCACAAGGACGTTGAGGTATGCTAAGCGCAACAGATCAGTACATGATGGCCATTGAAAAGAGCTTATTATTCACAGTTGCCAAGAGGAGAGGGTACATGCCATGCATTGGCGGGGGGGTTGGCACATCAAGAAGTGCCAGGGCTGATCAGAAGGCAGAGGGAGAGGAAGGAACTGTCAAAGAAAGCCTTTGTTGTGATTCCTGTGGGAATGAATAGGTGAGACAAGTCCAGGATAGGGGCACCAGTCCAGCAACACCTCCAGACTTCTCAGATTCTCTGGGTTGGAGATGTCTCCAACACTGGCTGTCCTAGCCTGGGCATTTAGTGGCCAAATGCCATTGTGAAGGCAAGGAATAATAAATGCAACTTTCTGTCATCTTGGTAGACACAAAGACCCTGGAGCAGGGTAGAATTAAGTCCTTAAGATAAAGTATCTTTCCTTCCTGGTTTTCAAAGAGGAACATTGCCAGAGCTCTCAAGGGAGTGTCTTCAGAGGTCTTAGAGGGAATCCTGATCAATTGGAAGGAGAAAAGACAGAAATGGGGTTTGAGCTGAGGCAAAGCACCTCTGCAGGGCACAATAAAAATGTTTCCTTTCCTGGAAGAGGATCACGAAGATCAAACATGGGAGGGATGCAAAACTGTCTACAAATGCCTTTGAACTTTTCTTCTTCCCCTCTCTTCCTGCCACCTCCCACCACCTTGTAGAGCACTTCCAGGTTCTAGGCATCTATTTTGTGCAGAACCTTTGTGCTAACATAATTATAGAATCCAGAAAAAATAAACTGATGGATAGAATAAAAAGATAGCAGAAAAGAGAGAAGGAAAGGAGGAAGAGGAGTCATGTGGTCTGAGCCTCAGATGGCTGAGGGTGTCAGAAGCAGGGTCTTTGGAAGCTGTGATAGAAACTTTTGGGGGTGAAGGGAGAGAGAGATGAAGAAATAGAACATTTTATAGATGTTTTACTGTGTTTTAAAAAATATTCTCTCTTGAAAGTTCTCTCAAGAGACTAAATACAGATTTGGACTACTTTCAACCCTACTTTTATATCAAGCTGTTACTCCTTGGAAGGTGATACCCTGCCAGGACTGGATTGTATTGGAGTCCTGTGTTTATATGGGTTACATTGTATTGAGCTGTGTGTTTTTATAAAATATAGTCAGCAATGATTCTGCCATTATCTGCTTTCTATAGAAAAGCAAAAAAAATATTTTTGGCTTTTATGTTTTAGAACAGAGAGAAGCCTGGGTATCACTCATAAGGAAAGTGGGTGCTCTGGTTTCATGTTCCTTCCCAAGTGTGCAAGTGCAGACCTTCTGATTCAGACAGATATCAAGCAGAGGGAAAGAGGGCCTCTCCTCCCCACACGCCAGGAAAAAGTCAAACATATTGGAGGAGAAGTAAACAGAGAACAACGGTCCTTTTGCCTAAGGGTTGCAGAATGACCAAAAGGGATTGTTTCGTGCCCTGGCCAGGGGCTTTAGTGGCTTGGAGCATCATCCCATACACCGAAAAAACAAAAACAGAAACAAATATGGTTGCGGGTTCAATCCCCAGTCAGGACACATACCTGGGTTGCAAGCTTGGTCCTTCATTGTGGGCTCACAATGTCTTGGCTCACTTTCTCTGCTTTGTTCCATGGGTTTCTTTTCACTCAACTGTCTTAACTGAGTGACTGTTCCAGTTTTAAAATGGAGCACAAAGTCTTTGTGTCACTTTCCTCAGCCAGAGAGATCTGGGCTTTTCTGTTTTGGACAGCAGTATTGTCATGCCAGATGTAACTTACTTCTGGCAAATGGGATGACTAATGATGAATTCAGGACAGCAGGCCATGCAGGAGACGTGCAAATGGAAAGGAAAATGTGCTGCGTGTGTAAATAGTTAAGCCTGCAGGGAAGCGCTTTCTGGCACCTCTGATGGAAAACTGCTGTTGAAAAAGACACCCCACCCCCTGCAGCAGTTTAAAGTCAAAAGAGTAGCTGCTTGTTACTTTTCATTTTTAATGCTGAGGGGATCAATTAGAGCCTTCAGATCTCATCCCCCAGGGCCCTGGTCTGAGCCTGCTGACTCAGGAGGGGCAGACAGCACTCCCTCCGGACAGCAACACTTCTTAATTGGTTTGAAAAATTGCAGCTGGATTCCAACAGCTGCTGCTCTGGGCTGGGTCAGGAGCCAGGAGGGATGGGAGAGCAGGATGACAGCTCAGCCCCAAGACTTCCAATCCCTGCTGGTGACTTCTCTGCATCACCTTTCTTTTCCTTCCCCCTTAAGTTTATTCCTGGGAGCTGCCTCCAACCCACCAAACATTCCTTAAAGCTTGATCACATGACATAACCTCATTATTGGTGATGCCATTTCAGGAGGCAGCATCTCCCCTCTGAGCCTGCCAGGCCTGGCAAGTCATTAGTGAGACAATTCCCCTTCCTGTGTCTCTGCCCCAAGCCCCAGCAGGCAGCCCTCTTCTATTTTTACCTTTGATTTAATGCTTGCCATCTTGTTTTCTCTTTAGCATT
Organism: Phyllostomus discolor; assembly: GCF_004126475.2. NCBI lineage: Eukaryota > Metazoa > Chordata > Mammalia > Chiroptera > Phyllostomidae > Phyllostomus > Phyllostomus discolor. Next base: position 86,664,779 of record NC_040907.2, on the reverse strand, counting down.
TGTCCTCTGTTCTTTAACTGCTCCCTTTCCTGCGTGAGAGTTCCTTGGCTCCTCAGGCACCTGAGGGAAGCAGGGCCACTTCTGGGGTGGAAGCGGCTGCCTGACTTACTGACTTATGGCTTGGAAAAGGAAGAGCTCTACTTGTTTTAGCCTTGGTTCATCATCTATAAGTGAAGAGGGCTAGATCAAATCAATTTGTTCTCAAATTTGTTGTGTTCTTTTAGCAGGCAAAAAATTTTATTCAGATGAAAAGTAGCAGGAAAGACATCCTACAGAGCCCTGCCCACTCGGCTCATGCCCCTGTTCCCAGCTGACACCTCTCCCCAGACCACAGCTCAGAAATCACCAGGCTGGATGCTCCCCAAGGCCCCCTTAAGCTCTAATAGTCTGGATCTTGTGACTTGCAGTTTTTAAGATGGGCCCTAGGAGAAGAAAGAGAATCTGCAGCACAGCAGTCTTGTCCTTCCAGGTTGTGCCTGGGCAGATGGATGGGGGACAAGAAAGAAGTAAACATTATCATTGCCAATGGCAACTGCTCTTGCATAGTGGCCCTGTAGCCTCACTTTACCTAAAAGCAAGTCGGGGAAAACAAAGGCGTGTTTCCAATCACCCCTGGCCTACCCAGGGAGAAGAGATCAAAGAGATCAGCTATATTGTGGTTTTTGCATTTTTTTTCCCAGTGGCAAGTTATTAAAAGGTTTTAAATATAGGCTCAGCATGATCTGATGGACCCAGCTAGAAGGTTTACATGTTTTAAAAACTCTAGCATTAAGTTGGAGAGTAGATTGAGAGGAAAGCCTGGAGGCAGGGAAAACTGCAAAACTTATTCACTAGTTTTATTAAGAAATGAGGTATCCAAGAATTAAAATCTTATGTCCCCACAAAACCTGGTACAAATTTATGAACAACAAGACTTCTGCTCAAGATGGCAACATAGGCAGACAGGCTCACCTCTTCTCACAATCACGTCAAAATTACAACTAAAATATAGAATGACCATCACTCAGAACCATCAGAAAATTAGTTGAATGGAAGTCTGACAATTATGGAATTAAAGAAACCACATCCATCCATACTGGTGGGAGGCATGCAGATGTGGAACGGGCTGGTCCCACACCAATGTGTGGTGGATAAAAATTCAGGAGGGATATCTCAGGAGTGAGGATTCCCAGTCCCATACCAGGCCCCCCAGTCTAGGGTTCCAATGCCAGGAAGGTAAGTGCCCACAACTTCTGGCTGCAAAAACCAGAAGGGATTGAGTTGGTGGAAGAAACTGCTGAAGCCCCAGGTAGTTCCTCTTAAAGAACCCACACATGGACTCATCTGCTCAGACTCACTCCCTCTGGATTCCAGCATGGGGGTGGCAGCCTGAAATGCACCTGTAGCATACAGGGAGAGGCTGAAGCATCAGGCATTGGGGTAAGCAGAACCATTGTCCCTTTTCTGAGCCTTCCTGCCACAGAGCCACAGAGCCAGCAAGCTGGTGCCATATCTGAGACTCCATCAACATGGCTAACACTGTTTGACCCTCCTTGGAGATCCACAGAGACTCCACTCCACCCAACTTACCACTTACTGGCCCACCCAAGCTGCTTTTTCCATATGAATGTTTGGTCTTGGATCATACTGCACAACTTGCTAAATCCTCTCAAACGAGAAAAAGCTGGCCTCAGTGAGCCTCAGGCTGGGCACTAGCAGCAGCCAGCCTAGATTCACAGCTTGGCTTTGCCTGGAAATCTCCAAGCCAAGCACAAGTAGCAGCCATCTCAGATTGCTTTATAGTTCAGGCAGGGTGCCCTGGGCAAAACACAACTTGAAGCTAACCTTGGCTTACAGCACCCAGGAAACCCCAGAGCCAGTGCACCCAGTGGATAGCTATATACCATGTTGGAGCACCACCACCCTGCCCCTGACACAGCGGATCCTCCACAGAGGGCAGAGGTTGGTGGTAAGTGGTCACAGCCAATCCTTGCAGCTGACTGCCCTGGGTAAGTCCCTCCCATTGATTTGCCAATAGCAACCAAGGCTCAAATGCAAGAGGAGGGTATACTCAGCCCAAAGAAGGGCACACCTTGAGTACCCAACTTGAGTACTGGAGGAGGCTGTGCCACTGGACCCTACAGGATACTGACTACATTAGGCCACACTACCAAGACAAAGAGTCATAGCATCTCTACCTAATATATGGAAACAAACACAGAGAAGCTGCCAAAATGAGGAGACATAGAAATATGGCCCAGGTGAAAGAACAGATCAAAACTCCAAAAAAGAGCTAAACAAAATAGAGATAAGCAATGTATCAGATGCAGAATTGAAACACTGGTTATAAGGAAGCTCAAGGAACTCAGTGAGGACTTCATCAGCATAAAAAAGATCCAGTCAGAAATGAAAGATACAGTAATTGAAATAAAGAACATTTTAAAGGGAAACAACAGCAGAAAGGATGAAACCAAGAATCAAATCAATGATTTGAAACATAAGGAAGAAAAAAACAACCAATCAGAACAGCAAGAAGAAAAAAGAATTTTAAAAAATGAGGATAGTGTAAGGAGCCTCTGGGATGACTTCAAGAGGTCCAACATTCACATCATGAGAAAGAGCAAGAAATTGAACATCTATTGGAAAAAATAATGAAAGAAAATTTTAATTTGGTGAAGGAAATAGACATGCAGGTCCAGGAAGCAGAGAGAGTCCTAAGCAACATGGATGCAAAGAGTCCCACTCCAAGACACATCATAATTAAAATGCCAAAGGTTAAAGATAAAGAGAAATTTTTAAAACAGTGAGAGAAGATGTTAAATTAGTTGCAGGAAAATTCCCATAAGACTTTCAGCTAATTTCTCAAAAGAAACTTTGCAGGTTAGAAGGGATTGGAAAGAAGTATTCAAAGTCATGAATAGCAAGGAACTACAGCCAGCATTGCTCTACCCAGCAAAGCTATCATTTAAAATTGGAGGGCAGATAGTTTCTCAGGTGAGAAAAAACTAAAAGAGTTCATCATCCAAACCATTATTATATGAAATGTTAAAGGGACTTATTTAAGAAAAGAAGAAGATAAAAACTATGAACAATAAAGTGGCAATAAACACATCTATCAACAATTGAATCTAAAAAACAAACAGCAAACAAGAACAGAGACAGAAGCATGGATACAGAGAGTGTTTTGATGGTTGCCAGATGGGAGGAGAGTATGGGAGAACAGACGAAGAGCTGAGGGGATTAAGAAGTAGAAATAGGTAGTTGCAGAATAGCCATGGGGGTGTAAAGTACAGCACAGGAAATGGAGAAGCCAAAGAACTTACATGCATGACCCAGGGACATGAACAATGTTGGGGGATTGCCTGAGGGAGTAGGGGGTGCTGAGTAGAGGGGGGCAAAGGGAGAAAAATAGGGAGAACTGTAATAGCATAATCAATAAAATGTGATTCTATAAAAGAGTATGCAGAGCAGCATGATTCATAGTAGCAAAAAGTTGGAAACAACTGTAATATCCATCAAGTGATGAACGAGTAATGAAAATGTGGGTTATCCATACAATGGAATATTATTCAGACATCAAAAGGAATTCAGCCAACAAAAAGAAAGTACCAATACTGATACATGCTACAAGATGCATGAACCTTGGAAACATTATGCTGAGTGAAAGAAACCAGTCACAAAAGAGCACATGTTAGATGACTCCACTATGTAAAATCCAGAACAGGCAAATCTATAAAGACACAAAGTAGGTTTTAGTGCTCCTCAGGGAGAGGTAAGGGGGGGGATGGGAAGTGACTGTTAACGGTGTGGTGAGAAAGGTGTTCTGTGATAAGTCTAACTGAAAGTAACCTCATAGGGTGATCTGATCATAAATTCCTAAATGAACAGGTCATGGTGGGTAGTCACCCATCAGGCCTATAACTTTTCTAGTAAAGGGTAATCTTTGTCTTAAGCAAGCCCTGCTATTGTTTTGTGTATCTAGGTTAACACACCTCTGAAATGCCTATTTTTCAGACCCCTCAGAAGCATAACCACACTCAAGGGAGCACATGATCTTGCTCACTATCCTGTATTCAATCATAGAGATTTCTGTAACCTTCCTTACATTTCCTCCTTAATTCCAAATGTATAAAAGAAACTGAAAACTGTCTGAGCTGCAGAGTGTAAGGAGGTGAGTCATGCATGAGTCCTGAGAGGGCCTGGGCAGTGCCACAGGCCAACAAGGTTTGCCCATAACCCCAACAGTCCAAAGTGCCTGCAAACAGCCCCTACTGCACCTCTACTTCTGCCTGGGCAGGAGGAGGTGGGGGAAGAGAACATCCAAGCAGGTGGAGGCTGCTGCATCTGCCCAACTATTGGGAAATGTCAGTTTGAAACACAGACTCACCACCATGTAGGGACCCGCATCCCGGGACATGTGAAAGTGGGAATGCTGCTGCTGTGGCCGTGGTTCTCATGTGGGGGTGACTTTGCCCTCAAGGAGACATCGGCAATGTCTGGAGATACTCTCTCGTTCTCACAGATTACGAGGTGGGAGGGGGGGTTGCTATTAGCACGTAGTGGGTAGAGGCCAGTGATGCAGCTAGACATCCTACAATGCACAGGAGAGCCACCCCCCGCCCCCACAACAAAGAATTATTCAGGTGCCTCAAATCTCAATAGTGCTGAGCCTGAGAAAGCCTGATTTATTGTAATGTTTCCTCTATAATTGCAAATCACTGTATATTCCTGGATTCCTGAAGCAGAAGTGAACTTTGAATAAATAAAATGGCTTAACTTTAGGACAATTTCATCAGTTGATTCTCTATATTAACTAGGAAAAAAGCCAGCAGTTGTTATAGCTTCTTGCTGCTTACAATATATACAATTTTTTCCACATTGGGCAGAGCCCAAATAACATTAAACAATTATGTAAAAAAAGATCAGTCACAAAATTTTTGTATTATATTGATCAATCAAAATAACCTTACATAAAAGATATATTTTGTCTCTTTGCTTATTGACAGTTGTGTTTCTTTTCCTACCGAAAAAGAATATATATACACACACAAATACATATACATATATGTATGCTTATGTTTGTATATATTTTCAAATCAGCTATAATTTGTAATTTGTAATTTGGTTGTACAAATGTAATTATTTATGAATTAGTTAGATAATATGTACCAGAAAATATTTATCAAGTGTTTAATATTTCATTCAAAAATTTTATATGCATTAATAAACCATGAGCTGTCTTGCAAGGTACTGTGACTTCTGTCTCATTGTGAGGGAAGCAAAGACAAAACAAGGACGGCATGAGTGGTTTTCTCAAAGCTACAAGAAGGGTCAAGTTCCAAATATTTGAATAGTTCTATCACTTAGGTCTTTGTATACAAAATAACTTAAACAATAATTACTTTTTAGTTTCAACAGCTAAACTTTTTATTTGCTCTGTATTTTAAAATTAAGTTTTATGGGGTTATAATTTACATATAGTAAAATTAAAATATACAGTTTGATGAGTGTTAGGAAACAAAATTCAATTGAGTACATGCAAATACCCTGTTGGCTTTATGCAACAACTCATGAATGGGGCAGCCTCCAGTCTAGCAGATAGAAAGGAGCTCCGAGGAGCTGTGCTAAGTGAGAGACTTTTACAGGCAGAAGGGAGCAGGAACAATGAAGTTCTACCAGGCAGGTTGGTGACTACAAGTTTATCTTCCTTCAGGGGATAGTAGGGTCTGTCAGAGAGGTGATCCATCAAGTGCTGATGAGAAGATTCCTGACTGACTGTTTCAAGATTCCATTTCTAGGAAAGCCAAAACTATAATTCAGTTAAGGCTGTTTGGTGATGGGGAGCTTAGCAAAAGCAACTCCACAGGCACTCAGATCAGCTCCTCCTCAAGTCTCTGTCCCTGGCTTACTTCTTTCATTCTCATCCTCACTTGGGTATAGCCATCTCCTAGCTGGGCTGCAGTCTTCCCCCCTTCACACCACACTTCACATTTCAAGTACTTTTTCTACAACACAGATCATGTCATGATGCCACTCCCATGCTAAGAACACTTCAGTGACAATGAACAGCTATCGAGACAAGGGCAGCTTTTTCACTTGGCAACAGGCCTTTCTCTGGCATTACAGTTGAGCCTCATCATTCACAGATTCCATATTAACCTCTTGGTCTACTCTGTAGGATGGATTTATAGCCCCCAAATCAATTTTCCCGGTGCTTGTGCAGTGATCCGCAGACATGTGCAGAGAGAGGCAAAATGTCACTCACCCAAATATGTGCATTCCCAGTGGAGGTCGACAAGGTGATGTCCTGCTTTTCATTTCAGCTCATGCTATAAACAAATGTCTTTTTCATGGTCTAATTAGTGACACATTTTTCATATTTTTGTACTTTTTGTTGATGATTTTTCTACTTAAAATGGCCTTGAAACATAGTGTTGAAGTGCTATCTAGTGTTCCTAAGGGCAAGAAAGCTGTGATGTACCTTATGGAGAAAATAGTTGCTAGATGACTTTCATGCAGGCATGAGCTACAGTGCTGTCAGCTGTGAGTTCAGTGTTAATCAATCAATAATACAGTTTATCCAGAAAAAGGAAGAGGAAATTCACAAATCTGTAGACGAAACAACTCCAGAAAGTGCTAGAGTAATATCTACAGCAGTCCCACCATACTTGAAGTTTCACTTTCTGCTGTTTCTGCCAATTCTGCTGCAACCAGGGTCTGAAAATATTAAATGGAAATTTTCAGAAATAAATATTCAATAAACAGTTCATAAGTGTTGAAATGTGCTGTTCCAAGTAGCGTAGTGAAGTCACGTGGCATCCACCCTGCCTGTCCCAGGATGTGACTGATCCCCATGTCCAGCTCATCCATGCTGTAGACAGTCCCTGCCTGTTGGTTCACGTAGAAGCTGTCTTGCTTATCAGATCAACTGTCACATTACCACAGGGTTTGTGTTCAAGTAACCCTTATTTTATTTTGTAATGGCCCCCAAAGCTCAAGAGACTTGATGCTGGCAATTTGGATATGCCAAGAGAGACCATAAAGTGCTTCCTTTAAGTGAAAAAGTGAAAATTCTCAAATTAATAAGGAAAGAAAAAAAGTCATATGCTGAGGTTGCTAAGATCTACAGTAAGAACCGATCTATCTGTGAGGTTGTGAAGAAGGGAAATAAATTCATACAATATTTTCTGTTGCACCTCAAACAGCAACAGGGTGATAACTGCTTACTTAAAATGAAGAAGGCATTAAATTTGCAGGTGGGAGACTTGAACCTGTTCTGATTGACAGCAATGGGTTGTACCAGAAAGCATTAAGTCTACAATGAAGACTTTAGCAAATGATTCCCTGAAATAAGAGACCACATTCACATAAATTTTAATAGCGTACATTGTTATAATTGTTCTTATTTGTATTAGCTATCAGTCTTAATCTCTTACTGTGCCCAATTTATAAATTAAACATCACAGCTATGTATGTATAGGAAAAAGACATAGTATAGACAAGGTTTGGTGTTATCTTCTGTTTCAGGCATCCACTGAGTGTCTTGGAACATGTCCTCCCATACACAGTGCATGATGAAGCTAAGGAAAAGATGGAAAAGCAGAACTTCTGGTCAAGATTGAGGCATAGGTAGACATGCTTTGCCTCCTTGCACAACCATAAAAAGGATCACAACTAATCTCAAAAAGAAAAAAAAAACCCACAGAACTGCCAGAAAACTGAACTGTATGGAAGCCTAACAACCAAGGATTTAAAGACACCATATTCATCCGATGGGTAGGAGGGACAGACACAGGGAGCTGGAGGTGGAGAGGATGCAGTGAGGTGGCGGCAATGGTGGCTGGTGGAATGGGCAGTGCAGGTGCAGGTGTGATGGGTAGATAAAAATCAGGAGAGATCCCTTGGGGGTGAGCAATCCCAGGCCCAGGCAAGACTTTGCAGTCCAGGGTTCCAGCCCTGGGAAAATAAAACCTCATAACTCTTAGTTGTAAAAACCAGTGGGGGTTGGGGTGGTGGAAGAAGCTGCTGGTCTCTCAGGAGGGTCTGTTTAAAGGGCACACATGGTCCTAAAATGTACACAAGCCCACCCACTCTGGGAGCCACCACCAGGGCATCAGCTAGAGGGGCACCAGTCACATACAGGAAGTAGGGGAAGTAACTGGAAATGGGGCAAGTGCCACACAGGCCTCCAGCATCCAGGCAGTGTCATCATCCCCTCACTGACCCCTCTCCCTGCAACAGAGACACAAAGCAGTGAAGTGGGTTGCCCCCCAAAACCGTGAATACCTAAGGCTCCACCTTACACAACTTAACAAGTGCACTAAGACAGGGAGCCAAAGCAGGTCCACCTAATACACAGAAACAAACACAGGGAGACTGCCAAATTGAGGAGACAAAGAAATATGGTCTAAATGAAAGAACAGAACAAAACCTCAGAAAAAGAACAAAACAAAATGGAGATAGCCAACCTATCAGATGCAGAGTTCAAAGCACTGGTGATAAGGATGCTCAGAGAACTCACTGAGTACAACAAAAGCATAAGGGAAGAAATGAAGGCTACACTAAGTGAAATAAAGAAAAATCCACAGGGAACCAACAGTAAACGGAAGGGAATCGGGGTTCAAATCAATGATTTGGAACACAAGGAAGAAATAAACATTCAACCAGAACAGAAAGAAAAAGCAGGAATTCAAAAAAATGAGGAGAGTATATCCTCATTGATATACTGAGACCTGAAGAAGACTCTGGGACATCTCCGAAAGTGCCAACATCCAAATCATAGGAACATCAGAAGCAGAAGAGGAAGAGCAAGAAATCAAAAACTTATTTGAAAAAATAATGAGGAAAAACTTCCCCAATCTGGTGAAGGAAATAGACATATAAGTCCAGGAAGCACAGAGAACCCCAAACAAGTAGGACCCGAAGAGGATCACACCAAGACGCATCATAATTAAAATACCAAAGGTTAAAGATAAAGAGAGAATCTTAAAAGCAGCAAGAGAAAAGCAGAGAGTTACCTACAAAGGAGTACCCATAAAACTATCAGCTGACTTCTCAAAAGAAACTTCACAGGCAAGAAGGGAATGGCAAGAAGTATTTAAAAAGATGAAAAGCAAGGACCTACAACCAAGATTACTTTATACAGCAAAGCTATCATTTAAAATTAAAGGCCAGATAAAGTACTTCCCAGACAAGATAAAGCTAAAGGAGTTCATCATCACCAAGTCATTATTATATGAAATATTAAAGACACTAATTTAAGAAAAAGATCAAAGCTATGAATAGTAAAATGACAACAAACTCACAACTATCAATAACCGAACCTAAAAAAACCCACAAAACCAAAAACAAACTGAGCAAACAACTAGAACAGGAACAGAATCCTAGAAATGGAAATCATTTGGAGGGTTAACAGCTGGCTATGGGAAGGGGAGAACAGGGGGAAAGGTACAGGGAATAAGAAGAGTAATTGGTAGGTACAAAATAGACAAGGGGATGATAAGAATAGTATAGGAAAGGGAGAAGCTAAAGAACTTATATGCACTACCCATGGACATGAACTAAGGGGCCTCTGCTAGAGGGAAGGGGGGTATGGGTGGAGGTGCAAAGGGGGAAAATTGGGACAACTGTAATAGCATAATCAATAAAATATACTTAAAAAAAGAAAAGACGAAAAAGCAGCTAAATTTGTAGATTCATGAGATGACAACTGATTTAGCAAGGCATAATGAGCAATATTTTGAGGAAAGGCAAAGAAATTTATGGCCAGGAAAATGTTAAACGCTTCTCAGCTACTGCTGACTGAGTCACACTTTTCAAGGAGTGATATAGCGTGGAAAGCATTATACTTGCAAGTAAGGCAGGCTGTGCAGATCAGGAGGCTGCAGAAGAACTTATAAGATACCTGCTAAGTGCTATACAGGAAAAGGGTTATGTGGAAGGGCATGTGTTCAGTGCTGTTGGCACTGGCTTCTTTTACAAGGACATTGGCAAATGAATCTATATAACAAAATGGGGTTTTGGTTGTACATACATATAGAAGGTGGCAAAAACCACACCTCAACATATTTCTTACATTGCACTTTTATTTTTTAAACTAGCATACCATGACATGTTTGATTGATTCTGTGTTTCTCTGTTCTGGGACCTGGCACAGAACCTGGCTCTTAGTGAGGAACAGCAAATATTTATTAGGGAAAAAAAGCATAAAGATTGATGATATCTATTCATTCTACCTAACTGAAGTTCCCTGGGTCATAAATTTTTAATAACTGGATAAAATAGTTTTAAATTAACATATTAAATTAATAGCTTGTTCTCTGAAATATTTTAAATAATTCCTCTTCCCCTTCTCTTTTTAATATGAGCTATATATAATAAAACTTTGCTGAGAAAAATAAACTTTAGCTTAGTCAAATGGAGTAATTAGAAACTTGGAACAAGTAGTCTGAGTTAGGAGGGTTTCTTTTTAAGATTTTATTTAATCTTAGAGAGGAGGAAGGGAGGGAGAAAGCGAGAGAGAAACATTGATGTGTGAGAGAGACATCCCGTTTGCCCCTCACACACCCCCAACTGGAGATCTGGTCCACAACCCAGGCATGTGCCTTGACTCAGAATCGAACCCGGGAGTCTTCAGTTAGCAGGCTGGCACTCAACCCACTGAGCCACACCAGCCAGAGCTGAATGAGGAGTTTTTGCTGTGCTTAGTATGAAGTTAGAATTTTATTTTATTTGTCTTTATTGTTGTTTGAGTACAGTTGTCTCCATTTTCTCTCCACCACTCTCCTCTGCTCCACCCATTCCCACCTCCCACCCTTAATCCTACCCCCTTTGACTTTGTCCATGTGTCCTTTATACATGTTCTTTGACTACCCTTCTCTTATTTTCTCCCATTACCCGTTTCCCCCTTCCCCTCTAGTAACTATCAGTTTGTTCTTTATTTCAATGTCTGGTTGTATTTTGCTGGCTTGTTTGTTTTGTTGACTAGGTTCCATTTATAGGTGAGATCATATAGTTTTTTGTCTTTCAGGGCCTGGCTTATTTCACTTAGCATAATGCTCTCCAGTTCCATCCATGCTGTCATGAAGGGTAGAAGCCCCTTTCTTTCTGCTGCATAGTATTCCATTGTGTAAATGTACCACCGTTTTTTGATGCACTCATTTACTCATGGGCACTTAGGTTGCTTCCAGCACTTGGCTATTGTAAATTGTGCTGCTATGAACATTGGGGTGCATAGGTTCTTCTGAATTGGTGTTTCAGGATTCTTAGGGTATAATCCCAGCAGTGGAATCAGTGAGACCTTAATTTACACATGTGTTAATTAGGCTCTTCCAGATTAGCTTAGGAGACAGGTACAAAACAGAAACAGCCCTTCCCAGGCTGTATGGGTCCTAAAAGAAAGGTTATTTATTCATAGACAGCTCTGGGTCCAGCCTTCTGACAGCAGCTCTGTAATTCAACAACCCGCTGTCTCCTGGAGATGAGTGTTTGCCACTCCTGGACCTGGGGCTGCTGTTACGGAAACTCCAGACAGTGATTGGTCATGCTTTGTCCACACCTTCACATCTATCACTCTTCTCTGCCCATCTTACACTTCTGCCTAGACTGGCAAGTGACGACAGTCTCTACAGGTCTCAAATTCAAATCCCCACAGAGCAAAGATCTGATGGCTTCACATAGTTATTCTTCCTGCTGGGAAGAGGTCTCACATCAGTCCACCTCCTAAAACAGAGGTCATCCTATAAATTAGCTGCTCTTGGGGCCAGCACATCCTTCTCGGGCTGGGAATGTGAGAAAGCATAGCCGCTTTCTCAGAAGACCTGTGGGTGTGGGATACACTCGAGTCAGACCACGGGGAGCTTCCCTCTGAGTGGACAGAGACAGACGCTGAAACCCGGAAAGAGGGAGATCATTTCAAGGAGGCTCCCTGAAGCACATCATCCCCTTCAATTTGTGCTTCGATTCGTTTTGCGATTTGACTATTTGGTTTGTTTCTTTTGACCTGGTCTGAATGTTTGGGTTAAGTCTGTCAGGATGAAGAATCATTTCATTTATGGGACATCTAAACATATTGCCATTATCTCTTTATCGCAATTGCTTACGGTTGAAAATCAAGGCTGTCTGACATCCCTGGAACGCTGAGTCAGTGGGCCCACAACACGGTCTCTTTTCCTTTGTGTTCTTTCTTTTAAATAAATGAGTTGCCACTTTAAAAATAACCATGTAACACTGCAATGGAAACTGGTATGGAGCTCACCAGAAGTTGCTGTTATCTTGAAGCTATTACTATTGTTTTGTTTTGTTTTAAAAGTTTGAAGCAAGGGAATATAAAAAGCAGTATTTATTCACTTGGTGTTTACTGAGGACACAGATGTCGTTCTAAGCCCTGGGAAGATAGCAGTGAACACGCCAGACATGTTTCCTGCTCTCATGGAACTCGGATAGAATGTATTCGATCCATCTGTTGTTTCACTTTTGTAGAACAATGAAGAGGAGGGAAAGAGGTAGAGTGAGATCAAAAGTAAGTCCTACAGTCAAGTATGAATGAGGGACCCTAAGCAGCCACGTTAGAACTTTGAGCATTTGAAAATAGCAATTTAATTAGAACTTCAAGCAAGCTGTGAGAATAATGCCATGATTATATTTTTAATAATTGATGGTCTTTTGCCCATTAAGTTTTCTTCCTTTTCCTTCTCCCTACTCTCATTTCCTCTGACTAAAAGGGAAAAATACCCTCAACAGATAATTAACAGTAGACATTTTAATTATCTGATTGATATTAGACTTCCACAAACCTAGTAATGTATAAGGAGACCGCAGGCCCCATGGCCCTGCGTGTTACCAGTGACCATCACGAAGGACTCATTATTCCTCAGCCAGCATCCACCTGAGCTCCTCACCCCAGGGCAGCGTGGAAGCCCCGTCCTACTTGCAGCTCTCATTGACTTTCTCTGCAGCAGATTCCTCAGTGTTCGCGAGGCAGCTCCTCCAAAGGAGGTCCATTAAAACCCCCGAGGCCCACGAATAAGGCACTTTTTCCGGCTGTCACTCTGAGCAGAGGGAGGGCACCGTGTTGGCAGTGGTCTCAGCAGCAGATTTCTAGAAAGCTTGTCACATATAACCTGACATCTACCACTTGTCCCTAGAACTGGCAATGGCCTAGATTCCTAGGGTCGGGGGGACCCTGTTACTCAGTGCGTCGAAGCCCAGGTCAGGCCAACAGAGGACAGCCCCATCATTTCCCAAATCAAAGGATACCAGCCCAAAATTCAAACCTTGGCATGTGCCTGAACAATTTCCACTCATATTTAACATCACTCTATTTTAAACAGGCTGTAAATTCACCCTCCGAGCTATTGCCTAACTCAGCCTCTGTGTCTGACACTTCGTGTACTCTGCTTCTGCAGCCAAAGTGTCTCCCCTTCCCTGGCCCCCTGACTATTTCTCCATGTAACTACTGGATGCGCCCCCTCCTCTCTCCCATCCCAACTGCTCCCGATTTAGGCTGCACTGGGGTCCACAACAATGAAGGTTAGCATTGGGAATGGAACCAGAGGGCAGTTTCACTTGAAGGGACACACAGACGTCTGAGACTTGGACCCGCGGGGCAACGAGCCAGCAGTCAGATTCACCTGGAGGCCACTCTTATGCTCAGTTGCCTGAGGAATAGTTCAGTCTCAAACACTTACTCACAGGCACTGAGTACCATGTCTGGACAGCTTCCTGCCTGCTCCAGTAGAAGGGTTGCTGGAATCTGTCTCAGGATAACACATATATTATGAAATAAATTAAAATATTTGCCACACTAGTAAATTTTATAAGACTGAATAGATATTCCCAAAAGTACATTATACTTTTATTGTGGTAATCTATTCTCATATTTTAAAAAAATAGTGTCCTGGGGTTGTAATATATAGCATGGTGACTAAGAAAATGAATCTTAAAAGTTTCCATCACGAGAAAAAAAAATTTTGTAGCTATGTATGGTGACAATGTTAACTAGGCTTATTGTGGTGATTATTTTGTAATGCACTCAAATATTGAATTATTATGTTGTATACCTGACACTAGTAAAATGTTACATATAATTAGATCTCAATACAAATAATGTCAATTATCATTAAAGTTTAGTAAGTGATTCTACAGCTTTCTGATACATGAAAGTAAAGCATTGGACAACTTAAAGCCCTCAGTCAGTAGCTACATTAAGTAAAGCAGGTGTTGCAAAGAGAAACAACAGTCCCAAAGTGGAGTCACCTGCCCCAAGGATAACAAACCAAGACTCAATTGCAGTTGCAGCCTCTCCCAGAAGTGTGACCTTAAATCAATCAGCCTGGACAGTCCTGGTTCACAGTAGTGAGGTAATCATCTTTTCCTTACAGAAAGGTGCTCTTGCCTAAAATAATCCTTTCTTTTCTTTTGCTAATAATTTTCCTGTCCCACAAAAACTTCAGTCTTACAAAATTCCCACCCAGTTTCTGCCCATAAAAACCTTCTACCTTGTACAGTTTCTCAGAGCACCTCACCGTTTACTGGATGACGCACTGCCCAATCCATGAATTGTTCAATAATGCCAACAAGATCTTGAAATTTACTTCATTAACACAGGTGAAGGGAGGCTTGCAGGTTTTATGGCGAATCTGTAACTCTCAATAAGGAAACATAACGTCCTCTGACTTTATTGTGATTTTGGGCACAAAAGTTACACAACTTGGTCATAAAAAATGCAGGTATTCTAGAAGAGGCAGGATATACTTCTCTTCATTTTCATGGATTATCATCTAAAACAAGACATTTAAAAATATTTTTGAGACCTTTTTTGGCTTTTGGCTTCAAGGCCAATATGTAACTTTCTTTGGTCATCCTGAACCTGGGTTCATCCACACCAGCCGCCTCCACCACGCTGCTGCAGTTCGGCCCCAACGAGATCAAAGTTGTACACCTGAGGTGCATGATGGGACAGTTGGTGTCATGTCTACCCTGGCCCCCAAGAGTAGCCCCTGCATCTGTCTCCACAAAAGGTTTGTGATGGCATTGCCAAAGCAACTGAGGATTTGAACGGCCTGAGGATGCAGACAGGCCCAGGTTGAGGTGCTGCCTTCTGCCTCTGCCCTGATCATCAAGGCCCTTAAAGAACCATCGAGAAACAGAAAGAAGAAGGAAAAAAACACCTCTAAGCACAGTGAAAATGTTACTTTTGATGAGATTGCCTACAATGCCCAACTTATGCAGCACCAATCTTTAGCCAGAGAACCCTCCGGAACCATCAAAGAGATGCTGACACTGCTCAGTCATTGGGCTGCGATGCTGATGCCACCCCCTCGTGGCATCACAGGTGTCATCAGCGATGGGACGCACAGCTAGTTAAGAGCTACAAAGGAAAATATTTCAATTAAAGATTATTTGATAACCAAAAAACATTTTTGTGAAATCCGTGCTCGTTGAGAATGTCCACAGAGCTCTGGGAGTGTGAGAACCCTGCCATGGTTTGTTTCTGTGGAAACAACCAAGAGCTCCTTCTGCCCCCCCAGGATTTGGAGGTTCCCACAAAATGCCAGGCTGACCCACCAACCTTGATTGGATAGTTATGCTAACAATGATCAATTATAAACTTCATCTGATAGAGCTTTCTTCTTGTGGAACAAGTTAACACTTAAAAGGTTATAGGCCCTGGCTGGCATAGCTCAGTGGATTGAGCGCGGGCTGGGAACCAAAGTGTCCCAGGTTCGATTCCCAGCCAGGGTACATTCCTGGGTTGCAGGCCATAACCCCCAGCAACCACACATTGATGTTTCTCTCTCTCTCTCTCTCTCTCTCTCTCTCTCCCTGCCTAAAAATAAAATAAATAAAATCTTAAAAAAAAAAAGGTTAAAGAAAATACTGTCCCTGCTTTCTGATAGTTAGAAACCCTTCTCTCATCCCCTACAAAACATCATAATTACAATAGGAAAACTCAGAAACAAATTTTAAAAACCAGTGTGAAACTAAAATCCAATTAAAAATTAATACTAAATAAATTAAGATCTTAGCAGTGTTTTTAAAATACAAATTGAAGATCTGATTCTAAAATTTATGAGATGCAAAGGGCCAAGGAAAGCCAAGACATTGTTGAAGGAGGACTGAACGAGAGAACCACTCGACAGCTATGGAGACTGATAAGGCACTGTGGGAATTAAGGCAGTCAGTCATATTGCAACAAGATAAAAATCAGACTAAATGGAAAAGATCAGAGGCCCCAAACTGACCCACATGTATGTGGACATGTGATGTATGACAAAGGAAATACTGTAGATTAGTGATCAAAATACACTAAAGCAGATTAATGATGCTAGAGCACTTGGATAGCCATGTGTATAATGCAAATTTTCAAACCTACCTCACACCATCCATAAAAATCAATTCCAGAAAGAATGTAGCTTTAAGTATGACTGTTAAGAAATAGACTTTTGTAAAACAGATTATGACCTAGAGATAGGGAAAGATTTTTGAAACAAATCACAAAAGAAACTGGCAAATCAGACTACATTCAAACTAAGAATCTGGTTTATTAAAAGATATTATTAAGAGGGTGAGGAAGCAGGTTCCTTGAGTTGCAGTGTCCTTTGAGCTTCTGTCCTCTCAGACTGTCCCCAGGCACAAGGGACAGAGGTAGCAGTTAGAGGGAGACCTGAGCTTTTTCCAGAGTCAGACTCCTTGTGGGGCACTGAAGACCTCTGGAGGGCCCCGTGATTGAAAGTTTCGTGGTAGGTTTTTGGCATGCCCTCTAGGCTGAGGTGCAGCCCTTTTTGGCTTAGACTTTCCACTTGAATATGACTAGCACAGTGGTTGCACCTAACAGTGCTCAGAAAATAGCACTCTTAAATTCTGCACTCTTAAAAGGGGGGCGATAAAAGTATAGAGTATAATCTCTGTTTTACATGCATAGGGAAGTTGGTTGAACATAACCTCCTCAGTGATGAGACTGTGAAGCATAGAGCATGTTCTTGTGAAACAATCCTGGTTTTGCCAGGCAGCAAGTATATTTGTTTTTTTTTTTTAATCATATACCATTGTGTAACTGTACACTGTTAGATACTTTGCTTTAATTGAGGAACTAAAGCCTTCCCATGTGTTCTTTCTCTGTTCATTATTTCATTTTGGTTTTGATGGGGTGGAGAAGTAAGCTACACGTCACTGAGGGCTCTTCTCGCTGAGCGGGACAGGGTGGTCTCCTCCTGTGGGGCTCCTGGAGATGCGACTTGGGCCCTGAATTCCTCTCGGTGTCTGTGCAGGCAGGATTCATCATTCTCTGTCCGCTGTTCATTTTGGTTGGCTTGGTGTTTGTTTGCTCTTTTTGAAGACAAAAATTTGTGTCCAAAGGGAAAGTTTCAGAAATTCCTCCAGAGATACTGATGGGAGTTTGACTTCTCAGTGAGTATTCCTGGACATCTGATTAAACTCCTCTGTTATTAATCAGTATTGGCATTGTTCTAGAGTAGTTCTAGTGATAGCCCCCGTCTTCTATCACCCCTACCAAAGTGATTGTTTTTGTCTGAAAGCTTTTTCCTTGGAAGACACTGAAAAACAATAATTCTATGATTCTAAATTGGGATTTTTATAAAGCAGTTGAGTATTTTCAAGCTGAAAATTTGAAGTATTTATTGAGGAACCAATGGATAGTAATACAAAGAGAATAGGACATACAATTTGTTATAAACTGAAAACTCTAGTTTTTATTCTGATCCATAATATTCCCCCTTCTCAATAAAGTTTTTCTTTGTTTTATAATTTATTTTAAACACCCACTGAGACATTTAAGCTGACAGAGTTTTGATGGACCAGATACTGTTACATGAAACCTGTCTTTCACACCATCTTGGACTTACCCTGCTTTGCACAATAGAGATACTGAGGCTTGGCCTGAAGAAGACAGGGTTATTTTTACATCACACTATAAGAGTTGCTAGAAAGACCTCTTACTGCTCTCCTTACAGCCAGATCACACATTAAAGATTTATGCTTTCAAGTCTTAAAGAGTTTTCATCATGAGTTTCTGTTAAAATACAAATATCTAGGATTGAAAGCAGCTGTCATACATGATCTTAACCAGGGTTTCCTGCCAGCCACCTGGGAGGACAGAATAGACTGACCTCATGAGGGAAAGTCTCATTACTGCTGGGCCTTAGGGAATAGCTGGCAGAGGCTGGTGTCACCAAGGAATTTCCACAGCTGACTCTGGTTCTGCAGTGACAATAGCCCCTATTGTACAAGGCTGTACAAGTATTCAGAGAAGTGGGAGGGTAATGCATATACATTTTTCCTGCTTGAAACTGGTTGGCATTTACTTCTGGGATTTATATGACATCCTAGAAAAGGCAAGATTATATGGATATAAAATGATCAGTGGTTGCTGAGGGATGAGGTAGGGGAAGGAATTGACTATGAAGGGGCAGCCTGAGATAATTTGTGGAGTATGAAATAGTTCCATGTAGTACTGTGGAGGTGGAGACCTCACTCTCTACAGTGGTCAAAACCACAAAGAGTCATCTTACTCCATGCAAATTTTTAAAAACTAACCAGGATGTTGGGAGAACTCAGATGGAATGCACACAGTGGCCAATTATTCTAACCATACAGAAGGGGTGCAGGTGAAAACTCCTGACCTAAGTGACTTTGGGAAACAGTATTCTCACTGGACATTGTGAGACTGAAGAGCTATACCCAACATTGTACTCCTGTTGGCACATTTGTTTCTCACAAGGTATGGGTTGGCAATTCTGAGACTACTTTACATGTTAGCAAATATACTGTAGAAAATTAGAGCCCAGTTTCTCGCTATTGGCGAAAGAAGGTACAAGAAAACAAAGGGAGAATTCTAGAATGAACCCTGTAGTGTGAACCTGTGTCTATTTTAGATATACTTATTCAGATAGATAAATAATGATGATGATGATAGATAGATAGATAGAGAGAGAGAGAGACATATACCTGAGTTTGTATTCATACATATGTTTCTAAACTCTCTCTGCTGAGAAGAGCTACTAGCAGTGACGACACTTCAGTAGCAATGACCACACATAGCACCCAGATCTTGTTTTTTTTAATATCATTCCTCAACTTGGCTGGTGTAGCTCAGTGGGTTGAGTGCAGGCCTGTGAACCAAAACATCACCAGTTCGATTCCCAGTCAGGGCACATGCCTGGATTGTGGGCCAGGTCCCTGGTGAGGGACTCCTAAGAGGCAACAATACATTAATGTTTCTATCTCCCTCTTTCTCTCTCTCTTCCCTTCTCTCTAAAAATAAATAAAATCTTTTAAAAAATATCATTCTCCAATGAAAGAAGTCATGGTCTCTTGGAGAAATGGTTAATTCTAGGGCTGGGCCTGAAAAATACAAGATTATCCTGGAACATCTTGTAGTACCAGAAAAGTAAAAAAGTGCAAAAAAGAAATATGGCACATGTCAAAAGGTGTCAACCCAATGGCCCAAGCTAGAATGATGTGAGCAACAAAATGAATAATTATAATATTAGATTATTACCCAAAGAATAAAATCATCGCTAGAACACCACAATATTAATTACTATAGACAAGATTCAGTCATGAATGCAAAAATTGTGAGTGAAACCTAAAGGAGAAATGGTATATATGGACAGCTTCAAATATCTTTTAAAAGACCTGTATCTAAGACAAAATGATAACCTTGTATTATGGGATTTATAACATATGTAGATGTAAAATTTATGGCAACAATAGCACAAAGGACAGAAAGAGGTATATGGAACTGATCTGTAACAAGGTTTTATATTTCACATTTATTAAAACAGTATACTAACTCTAAGTAGATTGTGATATGTTAAAGGTGCACATAATAATCCCTGGAGCAACCACTGAAATAATGAGGAGGCGTTGCTTAAATATTAATAAAGGTATTAACAGAATACAAAAAGTATTTGTACAAGAATGTTCACAGACCTTTTAGTTATAGTAGCCAAAACCAAAAAATAACTCAAATGTTCATTAGTGAGAAAATAAGTGAACGAACTATAGTATGTTTATTCAGTGGAATACAACTCAGTAATACCAAGGAACAAAAGGACTAAAACACACACCACGGATGAATGTCATGAGCACGCTGGGTGTGCTGGAGTGACACAAGCCAGACAGAACACATTATGATATGACTACAGTCAAAACAAGCCTGTGGTGGGAAAAGTCAAAACAGTGGTTGCCTATAGGGAAGGAAGAAATGGCCTGGGAAGGAGCATGAGGGAAATTTCTGGGGGCGATGGAAATATTCTATTCATAAAAGGAGTAAAGGTTATACACTTATATTTATTTGTCAAAACTCTGTAGTTATTGTAGTATCTGTGCCTTTCAATGTATGTACATCTTGCCACATGAAAAAAACAATCTAAGAAAAATAAAGTGAAGGGTGGGTCATAGGTTGAGCTATAGATGAAACAAAAATGGAGGATAATTAGTACTTTCTAAAGCTGGGTGACAGGTCTATTATTCCATTTTGTTATTTTGAATATGCTTAAATTCTCATGTAGCAAAATGTCTTTATAAAAAGACAAAATTGATCTAAAGCATTAGCCATTAAGATATTGATTACCTTTGTGGAAGAAGGAGGAGTGATTGTCAGGGGCCTGAGCAAAGCTGGGTCTAGCTACTGGTTCCACCAGTGTACTCACTCCATAATCATTCATCAAGCTTTACATGAATGATTTCTGTGTATATCACTATGCATGTTATATACAAATACATACTTAAATATTACTTAGTATTTACACAAAAGTCCTAACTCAATATCTCAGAATAACAGGAGCATGTTGTTTTGTTTTGTTTTAAAGTGGAACCTGTCACTCATAGACCCGGCCAGGCTGTGGGGCGGAGGGAGGGGCCGTAGGAAAGTGCCAGGGCCAGCGGATAAGGCTGAGTTGCTGGCCGATGATGACAGATTCTTTCACTCCTGGGCAATTCACAGCAGGAGGAAGGCATTGCACTGAGTGTGCACAAGGTGGAGCAGGGTGATTGGCTAAGAAAAACGCTCTCTTCTACGCCCTTCTGGTCCCTGGGTGGAGATGGGACCAGAGGAGCAGCCACCTGTACCATAGTGGTCAAGTGGTGGCAGGGGGAGGTGCTGTGCCAAAGAAAGACCTGCCAATCAAGCCTGGGAAAATGGTTGGTTGGAGAGCTGGACCCTTCCGGAGAGCATGGAACTTCGGGCTAAGAGATATAAACCAAGGGAATAGAGAGACACGCTTGCTATTATCCACCTCGTGAATGTGCAGGCTGGGGCTTGCGGGACCATCTGGCCCTGAAAACCATGTGGCCGATGGCTGCTCTGGCAGCACACGCAGACTCCAGACAGGAGCCTGAAACCAGACAGCTTCCCACTTAGCACCCTGGGCTCCAAAGGACAGATAAGAATGAAGTGGGAAATCTGGGCACTGTTTTTGGTCTTGCTGGGAATGGCTGGGTTTTGTTTGTGTTTTATGGAGGAGATAAGCCTGGAGATGAGCCTAAAAACGGAGAGACCCCAATCCTCCGAAATTGTGCAGCATTTTAGTAAGTCCTCTTTGCTTTTCCACCAACCTCTGTCTCCAGAATTTGCCTATGTGTGGTGACAGGAAGCCATACCCCACTTTTGCTGGGTAACAATATCATCATCATCAATTTGAATTTTAATATTCCAAAGAATTTATTAATGTCCTAATCTTTGGGTGACCCCTTGAGTCTTTTAGGTTTTGCCTCAAATTAATAAATAGAACAGTTTTGATTTTTAATAATGCTATTTTTCTTCCAGAAAAGTCCTCCTCCCCTTCCCCACACCGATGGTGACCAAGGCCTTAACACCTAGCACAGTGCATTTAATATAGTGTACACTCAATAATGTGGACCTGGAACTGGGATGAATCAGAACCAAAACAAGTAGTAGAGGTCTGTTCATGCAAAACACAGACAGTAGGGAATGTAGGTAAGATTGAAAAGCTATGACTCAGTAGCAAATGTTTCTGCATTTACTTGATAAACCATTTGCAACTAGTTCATCAAAAATGTTGGTTTAGCCCTAACTGGTGTGGCTCAGTGGGTTGAATGCTGGCCTGTGAACCAAAAGATCAGTGATTCAATTCCCAGTCAGGAACACAGTTGGGGGCATGCAACAGGCAATCAATCGATGTTTCTCTTTCACGTCAATGTCTCTCTCACACATTGATGTTTCTTTCCCTTTCTCCCTCCCTTCACCTCTCTCTGAAAAATAAATAAAATATTTTTTTAAATGTTGGTTTAAAGTAGTGGTTCTCAACCCTACACTATAATTGCTTGGAGAGCTATAGAAAACACTGGTGCCCAGGTCCCACTCCCAGGACTTAAGTTTAATTGGTCTGTTGCAACTTGGCTTTGGGGAATTTTAAAAGCCCTCATCCCAGGTGATTCTAATATGTACCCAGGGGCGAGAACCATGGATTCAGGGTCAGGGATTCGTTAGCTGCAAGTGATGTCCATGTGTGCTCTGGTTGGGGTGGCAGGAGCTTAAAAAACAACTATGTTCTGTTAAAATCAAGGACTACTTCAAGATTACTTAGAATATGGCGAACTTGCCATGGAAGAAAATATTTTCCAGCTGATCTATCTGTATGTCATTTGTTTTCAGAGAGATTGTTTCAGGCACAGTAGTTTGATTTAGTCTGTGTTGAAAATCATAAGTAGCCTACAAATACCAAAAGGGGATGAGAATAATTTGCAAACTGGTTGAGTGCATTATACATGTTTTCAAATTTCTCCTGTGATTAGAAATAAGAACTGTATTGCTAGGGTTTTGACTTCCTAAATTCAGCCTGCAGCCATTTCCTTAAATTATTTCAAGTCTTTCCAAGACACTCCAGCAATCTTCTCAAGGGTTTTTGCCCATGATAAACAGTACTAGATGGACTGAAATCTCAGATGACTTCTGCTTTGATTTCAGAAGCATCTCTTTCCATAACCTCGCACAACTAGATAAGCTGCAGGGGAAGAGCAGTCTGGTGGGGGTAAGTAGACTCTGGGATCAGTCAGAGTTGGCATGGACTCCCAGCCTGGTTACTTAGTAGCTAGCTGTGAGGCTTTGGATAAGTTTCTTGACTTGCAGCAGTTATATAAACCTTGTCTGCAAGAAAAGGCATAATGAGGGTGATTGCAAAGACATCAGTGATTCTTCATTCCTCTCTGTATACGTGCCCTTTGCAATGTGTTTTTTCTGCGCAGGTGCGCAGGAGCGAAGATGAGAGCAGGTGGCTCTAATGGAGCAGAGAAACATGATTCACCATGATTCGGTGCTTTTCCAGAAAGCTGGAAAAACTGATCTTAGAACAGGGTCTCTGTTCTGTATTGATGTGCTTTGTCTTAGCCCTGGGGCACCTCTGGAGTTTCTTCCTTCCTATTTCCTGCCTCAAGGCCACAGAGCTAGGCAGGGACCAGTTTATCTAAGCTTTTATACTACTGCAGTGAGAAACCAGTAGCGGGTTTAAGTAGGGAGTGGGTGGCATATATCATCTTTTTCATGTTTTCAAGAGATCACTCTGGATACTGAGTGGAGAGTGGAATGTAGGGGGGTAAGACAGGAAGCTGGGAGATGGTCAGGAGGCTGTGTTTAGCAGAAGACCAGAAAGAGAGGATGGTGGCTGGTACTGGTTGTAGGAATGGAGAGAATGAGAAGAGGCTTCAACCAGGATGCACGGTACAGGCAAGCCAACGAGGGACTGCAGAAGGGAAAAGAGTCAAGCATGACTCCCAGGGGCTTGCCCCACGGAAGAGAACCAGGCATTTTTCAGCAGACCATTGTATTGAAAGCTGTGAGACTGTTGTGAAAGAGAACAGAGGCCAGACAGGAAAGAGAAGGGGGCTGAGGATCCCCAGAGATCTAGTGAAGGAGGAGAAGTAGGAGAGATGGGAGGAAATCCAGGAGAGGGGAGTGGGTCTCAAAAGTCCAGAAAAAAGTGATTCAATTTACCCAAGAGATTTGCTCTAATCAGGTATGGTGAGGCATGCAGACACTGAAATGACTGTCATGAAGAAGTTTTTACTCACAGTTCTCTAGAAACAGGTGGCATAGCAGGCCACACAGAGTCACCTGAGTCAGTCAGGAGGCAGAGGGAGTGAGGGAAAACCTTACTCTGGAAAGACATGGGAGAAGCAGGGTAAACAGATTAAGCAGGTTTGGGATTAGCTAATTGCAACAATTTCAGTAAACTCTGGAGTACAGGGGCTATCCCCAGTAGTCTGGTACCTGGCCTTGGGGTAATGAGGGCATGGGGATATTATCCTGGAGTGTAACAGCCTGCAGAAGAGGTGTGGCAGAGTGTGGGCTCTGGATTGGTTAATTTGCAAATGAAAGGCATGCTCACAACCCTGGAAGTTCTCTTCCTAGTTATCAAGACTCCTGATGCCAGAGCATCAGAAAATAAGAAAATACAGGGAATGCAAGGAAGAAGTGCTCAAATGTAGCCTCCGTGTCAAATGCAACTAAAAGATTGAGTGAGATAAGAACAGAAACTTGCTTTGCATTTGAACACTACTACTTCTCAGTAAAGTAGTGCTGAGGAAAGCTAGAATGGAATGGGTCCAGGAGCAAAGATGAGGACAGGTGGCTCTAATGGAGCAGAGAAACAATGGTAAATGCAAGGTATTTTTGTTTAATGTACCTTAGGGCATGTTTTTGTATGCTGATAGAAATGGCCCAGGGAGGGAGGGGGGAATGAATGATATTGGCAAGGAATCAGTACAGGCACAAAACTCTGGGAAGGTAGGCTGAAAGGACTCCTCAGCCCTAAATATACTTGAAGCTACAGTTTTTTTGTTATTGTTGTTTTTTAAGATTTTTATTTGTTTCCTTTCTCAAGAGAGGGGAAGTGGTGGGGAGAAAGAGAGGGAGAGAAACATCAACGTGCAAGATACATGCATCGTTTGCCTCTCCCCACCCTTAACTGGGGACCTGGCCCACAACCCAAGCATGTGCCCTTACTGGGAATCATACCAGTGACCTTTTGGTTCTCTGGCTGGGATGCAATCCACTGAGCCACACCAGCCAGGGTAAAACTATAGTTTTAAGCTATAAAATAAGTGGGATTTTTGTTTTCTATTTTGTAATATGGGCAAACTCCACAGAACAAATCCTCAAGTAATGTTTCCCTGGAAAGACCTCTGAGTTTTGAATACCCAAAATGCATAACAGGTATTTATCTGTCAATACACATTTTCAGCTGATGTTTATAAATATAAACTTTATATTGAGCCTTAGAAACTTAATAAAACATTTTAAATGGAACTGCTTGGTAGAGAAGTTTCCAAATACAATTGGTAGGCCACCAAAATCACACTAGTCACTTATCTGACGTCACTGCTTTCCAAGAGGCCACTACTACTTAACTGTGAAGTGACCAAGAAGCAATGTTTTAAGCATTTTACACCCTAATACAATATTTGTAAGTTATGTCTACATGTCATATTGTGATTTAGGAAATTGGTAGAGTTTTGCAATTGACTTGCTGTTCCTTATAATTTTTCCCATTTAAAATAATGAGAAATAGGTTTTTCATAGCATTTTCTTGGAGACAGTCTGACATTTCGAGCACAAGTTACTGACAGTAACTGCCAGGTGACTTTCCAGCTTTGTCTTAGTTTTAAATTTGTTAATACTTACTATGTAAATTATTTAACTTAGGTTCTTCCAAATCTTACAGTAAAGTTAGTGCTCCAGAAAGTTGTACCACAGATATTCTACTGCATGCATCCTCTCCGCACAGAACTGGGGCTGTGCATACTCCAGTCTGAGAAACGTGTAGTGACATAGTAATAGTTGTCAGAAAAATTAAGTGGAAAATAAATTATCACTGTGACCACCAACAGCAACAAATTATTAAGAGGTTCCAGAAGGATATTGTAAAAAAGGTCTTAAAAGTGGTCCCCAAAGCCTCTTATTGTAGGGCTGGAAACAGAAAGTGTGTACTACTTTCCTAAGCAAACTTCCTTAATATTTTGTGAAGAACCAAGACGGGTGGGGCATGGGGTGCGCTCACAGGGAGGATTTATGGTAAGAGACAGCAGCTGAGAGGAATAGAGGGCTTGGCGAGAAAGGTGGCTTTCAAAAGGCAATTTCCAGGTTCCCAGGACCCGAGTATCAAATGTCCATCAATGAGCTTCTTCAGGGGTTCCAAAGAAGCCTACACTGGCCCGTTAGCTCCACCCCCACCTGGGAGCGGCCTCAGCAAGTGAGGCGGGGCAAGGGACGGGGGCGGGGCAAGGAACGGGGGCGGGGCAAGTGGAAGGGACGGGGCGGACACGCGGCGCTCCTGGAGGGTTTGCGTACGGGACGGCCATGGCCACACTGCGCAGGCTGCGAGAGGTACCCCGGCACTTGCTGGTCTGCGAGAAATCCAACTTCGGCCACGACAAGTCGCGCCACAGGCATCTTGTGGAGACGCACTATCACAACTACAGAGTGAGTCGGCTGTCTGGGCCCAAGAGCCAAGAGGGTTGGGAGAGCCGCGGTGGCTTGGGCGGTCTCCTCGCCGGGGTTGCTGGGAAGTGTTGTCTTTTTACCGTTCGGAGCCAGTGGTTTGCAGAGCTGCAGGACTACAACTCCCAGGACACGCCGGGCGCGGGGCGGTTTGCTCCAGGCCTGGTCCAAACACTGCTGGCGGGTTATTCCCGTTCCTTCCCCGACCCAGGTGGAGTGCATTCGGGAGAGGGGCACGGGCGGGAGTGGAAAGTTAGGAGGGCGTGATCCAAGCGAAGGGTAGTTGCCGGCCGGCCGCTTACAACTTATTTTTGCTCCATATCGAAGTCAGAGTCTCACCCACTCTCCAGCACGTAATTCCTTGTCCCACCCGCCTGTGAGTCTTTCAGAGCATCAGGCTGAGTCCACGCCCAGGAAACCACTTGCTTTTCTAGACAGCTTATGGAAACTTGCTACTTCGCTTGCCTGCTGTTTTCTGTGTCTCCCAGGCAAAGTGCGCTATTTCTGCAGCTTTGGGGAGAAGTTTGGTGTGGTGGCCCTGCTGGCAAGCATAAGAGCTTTTAGGGGTTGGTAACATTGGCTGTTGCTTCTTGAGAATGTCACCCCCGTGGAGTGCCTTCTTCTCAGATGTGGAAAGTAGAGGCATCAATGACGTTAATTATTGGTTTATCCAGGATTTGCTGAGAGTACGGGAGAACAACTCAAATTCTTGGTCAAGTGTCTAGTTGACTGTATTCACCAACAAATTTTAAATGGCAACGCCTCCAAAGAATTAAACTTGAAGATAGTAATGATTTAAGCCTTCAACACGTTAAATTGATCAATTTTATCTTCCTAATCTTCCCTGAGGCCTGATTGGCTAATGTTTCAGAGACCCAAGTGCTGACCCTGATCCTTGGAACAGACTGGTGTTCAGTCTTTGGGAGAGTGATTTTCAAGGTGTGGAGCACTTGGGGCACGCGTGAAACTGTTAGGTTTAACAACTCTGCTTTGGATGGAAAGCTCACCACTGACAGGATGTGCCTTAAAGTGCCAGGTCTGATCCATAGAATTTTTTCTGTTTATAAAGTAGAAGATTCAGGAGCCTTTATGCTTCGGAGTGAGTTTTAATAATTGATTATGGAGGGATAAATTCCTTATGTCCTAAGGGACAATTCCTTTGATTCAAGCCTGGTACTGGGATAAACAAATACAGGGATACACAATTGTCCTATATTTTCCTAAAATTTAACTAGCGTAGTAAAAGGGACAGGACATAAATATATAGCTTATTTATAAAAGATAAAATATTAACAAGACCTTTCCATTAAACTTTTCTTGCTCATTCTCTTTCTGGTACTGTATACTTGAATGCAGAAATGAAAAACTTGTCATATTTTTCTTTTCATGAGATTGGTAAATTAGTTTATAAGAGTTTTGTAGAAATCAAGCCCTGGCTGGCGTAGCTCAGTGGATTGAGTGCGGACTGCGAACCAAAGTGTCGCAGGTTCGATTCCCAGTCAGGGTACATGCCTGGGTTGCAGGCCATAACCCCCAGCAACCATACATTAATGTCTCTCTCTCTCTATCTCCCTCCCTTCCCTCTCTAAAAGTAAATAAATAAATAAAATCTTTAAAAAAAAAGAGAGAATTTGTAGAAATCTGTGGAGGAATAATTAGCAGCCTTCATGATGTTATATCATCCCTAAAAACCTGGGTGTTGATCTACATGAAAAACAAGACCTGTTTATATTACACATTCCAATAGGTTTCATTTCTGATTCCTGAATGTGGGATACTACCTAAAGAACTGAAAAACCTGGTTACAGAAACTGGACCCTATTACTTTGTGAAGAATTTACCTCTTCATGAGTTAATTACACAAGAATTCATCAATACCTTTGTAAAGAAAGGTAAGAAAACTGTGTGGTGTCTGTGAACGTGGCAAGATAAGGAAGTATACTTAGATCACTTTACAATACAAGGGTTCTTGTTTTAAGTAGGGCTTATGGAGATAGTCTGTGTGGTCAAGTGTGTGCGTCACTCTCTTGTCCACAAGTGTTGCATGGGGATGCTGTAACAAAAGGGTACCCCTCATCTTAAAACAGGATTGATGAAGAGGAAAGCCTTTTGATCCATGTATTCAGATAATAGTGTTGTTGGATATGTGGCTGCAAAGAACTGTGCTCTCAGTAGTTTGCACAACAGCTACCTCAAAAGGTTGATTTCCTGAGGCAACACAGCAGCTGTTTACGGAGATGGGTACTCGTGGTTTGACATCTTAGATTTTAGAACTCTCACCCTCCTCTGCTCTCCTCATTCCTATTAATATCTGCTGGGTTGATTGATTTATTCCAGTTGTTTCCTGGGAGCCACTTGTTCGAAACTGTTTCTTGGAAAGTCTTTGGGGATCCCACCCTCACTGCATAAGTTACTATACTTATAAGTAAGCCACTTACTTAATCTTATAGGACCCTTGTTTGTCCTCTCCAGTAGAGCTGTAAAGAATCCTAGTTACTTGGAGCTCCTCTCATTCTGATGTTGCTGGGGATGCTTATGAAGCTGAATGTTTTGTCTTTGGTCTCATCAACATTATTCCTTTCATCTGTTTCAAAGCTTGATCCTACTTTGTTAATAGTATGGGCACTAGCTATAGTAGGCACTGTTATATATCTTATCCAATTTAAACCCTTGCAATAACTCTATGCCAGGGGTGTCAAACTCATTTTCACCAGGGTCCACATCAGCCTCATGGTTGCCTTCCAAGGGCCTAATGTAATTTTAGGACTGTATAAATGTAACTACTCCGTAACTGTTAAGTGAGAGTTCGGCACTGCCGCCAGGTAGAAATAAGGTGCTAGGCTGGATAAAACAAGGTGGAGGCCAGATTCGGCCTACAGGCCTTGTGTTTGCTACCTGTGCTCTATGCAGTAGGCTTGTGATCTCCGTTTTACAGGTAAGGAAATTGAGGCTGGGAGAGATTGAGTAGCTTTAACTTCATACAAGTTCCTGGCACATTTTGAATCTCATCCTGGAACTCTGCTTCTCAGGTGTGTAACACTTACTTAATATTCCATTTTGTGCCTCTCTGCCAGCATCCCCAAGGACACACATTCCATCCTTAGTCCACTTTCTGCCTGATGATAGCTTGCACAAACAGGTCTTGGACAGGGGATTAACTGACTGTGTGTGGCTTTTCATGTCCTCCAGGTTAACAGTGGCAGGTTTTAGGTTTTTTGAGTGACCTAGAGCAGCAATCTTGAAGATTTATTATCATGTAAAAATAATCCACTAGTATTTTGCAAGTGTGATTTTTTTTCTCTTAATTTCTCTTCTGGGCTTTCTCTTACAGGTTCGTGCTGTGCACTGACATACAATACAAATATCGATGAAGATAATACTGTTGCTCTGCTGCCAAATGGTAACAACTGATTCATTTTTTCTTCTTTCTTCAATTAAAAATGAAGTGCATGCTGTAAAAAAAAAGGTCAAAGCATACAGATGTATATAAAGTGAAGGTCCCCTTTCCATCCCCCTTCTTCTAAACTCTCCTAAGAGAAGGAACTGTTGTTAATAGGTTGTGTTCATTCTTCCAGACATTTTCTGTGAATTTATAAACATATGTAAAGGCACTTCTTTTTAAACATGAGTTATATTACATTGTTTCTAAGTTTGCTTTTTTCCCAACCATATATCATAGATAGCTTTCCATATCAGTGTGTATTGTTCTAAAGTACTATTTTTAATGTTTTGAAGGTATTCCAAGAAAGAGGTATACAATGACTTGTTCATTCCTTCTTCATACTTGCATTATTATAATTAATATCCTTGTATGTATAGTGTATAAACAATAGCCTTGTATTATAAATAAGATGTCTGTATGTACAAATAATATTCTTATATTTTAAGTAAAATCCTTTTATGCAATTTATTGCACTGATACCTAACTACTCAATTTGCCTTGCTTTCTCTTAGTCATAGACATATCATATTTTGACATTTCCTTTATGGGAATTATTTGATTTATAGGGAAATTAATTTTATCACTTGATAAAGACACTTATGAAGAAACTGGACTTCAAGGTCATCCATCTCGTTATTCTGGTAGAAAAATAATGAAATTTAGTAAGTATTATATTTTCTCCATCAGTTTCTAACAAGGTGGTAATCTTCTCACGACAATTTAAATTTAAATGTTTGAATTGCTTCTGTTTTTTTCGTTCAGAAAAAGTATGGGTTTTTCTTGTCTTTAAAGCTTCTGACTCAGAGAGCTCTCAGTTGGGCTTCAGGTAGGATAAAATAATGCCATTTCTTTTCAGCTGTAGGCTGCATCTTAAAAGATCATAGAATTGGCATGGTCCATTAGGTATATGTTTTGGGTCAAAAATTCAAAGTAGCAAACCCAAGGTAAGAGTCCACAACTTGTTCTTAATAAAGATTTCCTTTGATCTGCCTAAGTCTTCGTGGTTGCTAGTAAAAACCTACTTCTGCTGGCAGTGTCTGGCTTGGGTATCAGTAGCAAAGGTAGCCACATCCAGAGGGAGATTAGAGTTGACTCTGTCCTTGGTCTTTGACCTAGGAAAAGTATGAATTAAAAACACCTGTTTTTAGCTCTCAGTGCTAGAAATGCCCATTAAAGGCAGAGTTTTGATTTGGTAAAACAAACAGTATAAGAAGAATGAAATAATTTTTACTATCCATAAAGTTTCCAAAAGTTCTGTTTTTTTGAATAACAGTACTTTTTCCACAGTGTAATCCAGCTACATATGAATGAAATATTTATTCTTCTTTCCATTTTTTAAGTTATTTCCATTGATCTGATGGACTTATCCTTTAACCTGGATTCTAAGAAGTATAAAAGAATATCTTGGTCCTTCAAAGAGAAGAAGCCATTGAAATTCAATTTTCTTTTGGCTTGGCATCCTACAGGTATGGAGAATAAATTATGAAATAATACATTGGTTTTGAAATCTAATTGTTAATTAAAGGGGAGTAATGGGGAATCAGTGGTGATTTCATCCCTTTAGTCGGGGATATTATATACCTAAATGTATAAACGTTATTAAGAAAGCTGCTTCGGCCCCTCTCATCCCCCAGAACCGTAGTTCAGGATAATCTGTGCAGGCAGCCATCTGTCTCCATCTCCTTGGGTTATATGTAGATCCAGAGATCTTGAGAGTGGCTGCTGAGCAGCTAACCGTTATCTGTTTCTCCCCTTCCTGCCTCCAGCTTATCTCTAACAGCCTTGGCTGTAATGTTTTAAAATAACACTAGTCAGAGTTATATATACAAACTGCTTATTTATTATTGCACAGTAATAGGCATGCCATTAGAGGTTAGGTTAAATTTGTTGCAAGTTTTAATTGATTAGGACAATAAATTTAATTCAGAATTGGATGGTCACCAAACATATTAATCTATTTATGTTTGCCATGCCCCATTTTAATAGTGCGTTTTTGGCCCATCACAAGATATAATGAATCAGATCACCACAATTCTGATAGTGAGGTCCACTCTTTTGGAAAATAGGGAACACACAGGTCCATTGTGGAAACATGCCCACCTCTCTGCCCCTTATGGGAAGTTTTTGGTCCTTGGATGCCCCGAGGTTGCCTGTGTGAGTCCAAGGTCTGTAATACTTCAGTGCTTCTCCTTATACTTGTGGTAGAGATACCAGAGGACAAAGAGACAGGCTGTCATTTCAGTCACGTGAAGTCCTTTTTTATTTATTTTTTATTTTTTTCTACTGAAAGTTCTTTTTTTAATATATTTTATTGATTATACTATTACAATTGTCCTGATTTCCCCCTTCATTCCCCTCCACCCTGCACACCTGCTCCCACCCACATCCCCCCCCTTTAGTTCATGTCCACGTGTCATAAGTTCTTTAGCTTCTACATTTCCCATACTATTCTTGCCCTCCCCCTGTCTATTTTCTACCTACCATCTATGCTACTTATTCTCTGTACCTTTTCCCCCCCTCTCCTACTCCCACTCCCTTGTTGCTAACCCTCCATGTGATCTCCATTTCTGTGGTTCTGTTCCTCTTCTAGTTGTTTGCTAAGTTTCTTTTTGTTTTTGTTTTAGGTGTGGTTGTTAATAATTGTGAGTTTGCTATCATTTTACTATACATGTTTTTTATCTTCTTTTTCTTAGATTAGTCCCTTTAACATTTCATATAATAAGGGCTTGGTGATGATGAACTCCTTTAACTTGACCTTATCTGAGAAGCACTTTATCTGCCCTTCCATGCTAAATGAAAGCTTTGCTGGGTAGAGCAATCTTGGATGTAGGTCCTTGCCTTTCATGACTTCGAATACTTCTTTCCAGCCCCTCCTTGCCTGCAAGGTCTCTTTTGAGAAATCAGCTCACAGTCTGATGGGAACTCCTTTGTAGGTAACTGTCTCCTTGTCTCTTGCTGCTTCTAGGATCCTCTCCTTCATTTTTACCTCGACTAATGTAATTATGATGTGCCTTGGTGTGTTCCTTCTTGGGTCCAACTTCTTTGGGACTCTCTGAGCTTCTTGGACTTCCTGAAAGTCTATTTCCTTTGCCAGAATGGGGAAGTTCTCCTTTATTATTTGTTCAAATAAGTTTTCCACTTGTTGGTCTTCCTCTTCTCCTTCTGGTACCCTTATAATTTGGATGTTGAATCATTTAAAGATATCCTGGAGGTTCCTGAGCCTCTCCTCATTTTTTTGAATTCTTATTTCTTCATTCTTTCCTGATTGTATGTTTTTTTCTTCCTTCTGGTCCACACCATTGATATGAGTCCCAGTTCCCTTCCCATCACTGTTGGTTCCCTGTACATTTTCCTTTATTTCACTTAGCATATCCTTGATTTTTCCATCTAATTTGCGACCAAATTCAACCAATTCTGTGAGCATACTGATCACCAGTGCTTTGAACTGTGCATCTGATAGGTTGGCTATCTCTTGGTCGCTTAAAAGTACTGGTTGTGAGGCTTTCAATTCTGTTTGAGCCATCTCCCCCGCTTTGGTCTGGTTGCGCCTGTTACACCTGAGGGGCATAGCCTTAGGTGTTCACCAGGGCGGGGCACCCCAGTTGTTGGGTTGTGATGCTATATGTGGGGGCGGGGTCTGGGAGGGAACAATGGTGCTTGCTTTGCTTTCCTTCGGACCTCAGTCCCTTCTGCTGCTTCCCCCAAGCAAACTGGTCCCCTCTGGTGACAATTCTGTTGTGGGTAGGCTTGTGCACCCTGTGGGACCCTCCAAGGACCTCTCCTGTGAGGCTGGGAGTCTCTCCCTGCACCTCAACCCCCACAGGTGTTTTCAATCAGTGTCCTGAGGCTCTATTTCCCAGCACTGGGACCGTGGGCTGCATGTAGTGCCTTACTTCACAATCGCTGCCTTGCTGGGTCTGCCAGTTGCCACCCCTAGGCTGGGGTCTGCTAGCTGCCGCTTGAGAGTTTAGGGTCCACCTGCTGCAGTCTTGCACACCCCAGATGTCTCACGTGCCCGGTCCCAACACTCTCCGCTCTCCTCACTGGGACTGGCACCCGGCTGCCCGACTCCACCCCTCCTACCGGTCTGGATGAATGCGTCTATTTTCTTGGTTGTCTGACTTCCATTCAGATCAATTTTCTGTCGGTTTTGGTTGTTACTCTGTTTCTAAATTGTTGTTGTCCCTGTCTTGGTTGTGCAAGGAGGCACAGTGTGTCTACCTATGCTTCCATCTTGGCGGAAGTCTCCGTCACGTGAAGTCTTCATTGAAGGCCATCTATGCATTGGGTTCTGGAGGACTCTGTGTTTCTAAGATTCCTAATTATTTTAAGGGATTGTTAGGAACTATGAAAGTTCTGTGATTTTACCCTCTTGTAAGCTAAGAAGTTAGCCTGCACAGTCTCACGGATGCTGGCATAAGATATTGGTCAGAGACAGAGAACTTTATTATTGAAAACAGTATCAGTGGCTATAGTATCAGCATTTGCACCAGTCCACCAAGTGCTAATTCCTACATGGAGAGACACAGTGGGCCAAGTGATACTGGCACATACGTGTTGCAGGAAAGGAGACTGGAGCTTAAGGAACTCAAATCTTTTATATTGGGCAGTAAGCCTGCTGATCTTTGCCCTGGAGGAAGGGAGACATTATTTCCTTCAGACTGAACAGTAAAAAAGCCTGCCATTTGCTCTGGATGGGGCCACTCTTTCTGTCTTCCAAGGCTGTTGGAAAATCCTTGAAGATACACTGAATTACTGGATTCAGAGACAAGGTTGAATGTGATTCTATCATCATTTAGTTCCTCTTCTCTTTCTTTTATAGAGATTGTGGAAATATGTTCCTTTTTCTGTAGAATTCACTTGTTTGTACATAAGCAATGCTTTCAGTCTTATTTAAGTTGAAATTTTCTTATTACAGCAAATGATGAAATTTGTATAAGTTGAATCTGGAAGTGTTATGCTTTTCTGAAGAAAGTGTGAAAGAAGAGG
The DNA here is from genome assembly GCF_004126475.2 of Phyllostomus discolor. Lineage (NCBI taxonomy): Eukaryota > Metazoa > Chordata > Mammalia > Chiroptera > Phyllostomidae > Phyllostomus > Phyllostomus discolor. The sequence continues at coordinate 86,629,890 of NC_040907.2, read as the reverse complement.
AATGTTTGCAGAACTTTGGCACAAGGAACTGAAAGCAATTTAAATTATTTTAATTTGAATATAGCTTTGCACAACTTCCTTCTATCTTAATCCTACCTGTGTCCCATAACTCTCAGATGGGATGGGTTAGTTTTAGGGATTTATGGAACTTGTTTATAATATTCAAGTGGCCATATATGATTTGTTTTAAGGTATGGAAGAATCAACGATGATGTCCTACTTTTCCAATTATGGAATTCAGGAGCATCAGCCAAAAATAGCAGTGAGCATGGTGACAGATCTGCAGTGCCCAGTGCTGCAGAGCAGCGAGCTCAGAGGCAAGCTGGAGGTGGCCTGCAGTGCCAGGGAGCTGTTCGACTGGCTGGGTGCTGTCTTCAGTAACGCTGACCTGTGCGTACAAGGGCCCCGGGGTCTCACAGGGCTCTGGCTTCTTGTTTTGAATAGGGGCTTAATATATATTTTGAAAGTGATCATGTGATGGATATAGATGTGTTTTCTCTCTTTTTTTGTGACAGAAATAATGAGCCTAGTAATTTCATATCAACTTATTGCTGTCCTCAGCCAAGCACACTGATGGCAAAAGCGTCTTTATGTACGATCACTGGTTTCATACTTCCAGAGAAGATATGTCTCCTGTTGGAACAGCTGTGGTATGAACATGTTTGCCTTTTTCATCTTGCTTATCTCTGCCAACATGACATTTTAGGAGCAGTGCTCCTATTCCAAATTTCAGCGTCCTGTCACAAACATTTCCCTTTTTATTCTAGGCTTGGGCTCACAGTATGGTAACATTATCATCTTAAATGACATAATTATCCGTCGTGATAGGAAAATTCTATTGCCATGTTCTTGTCCTTATGGAAAGACAAACAGCAGAGCTTAACTGTGCTTCTTGAAAACAAACTGTTCATTTTTCTTGTTCTGCTCCCGGGATCATTTTGGTGCCGTTTAAGTTACAGTATCACCTGAGAAAATAGCAATACTCTAGGAAAGACATGTTCTGCTTTAAATATTGGAGTTCTGCAAAATGTCTCACTTTGAAATAGGATACAAAAAAGGATTTGACCAATTCAAATGATGTCTAAGATCATTTCCAGCTCTGACAATTTGTGAATCACTGGGCATCAGTAATATGCCAAGGATTGTGTAAAATAGTATTTGGTTTTTTGTTTGTTTGTTTGTTTGTTTGCTTGCTTGCTTGTTTTGGGGGGGAGGTATTAAATAAGTAAGGGCTACATTGTCTCTGATGTCAGGAAACTCAAATTCCATACTGAAAAGTTTATAAAGTGAGTATGTCGTCTCAGTCTTCACTTTGAAAATGTCTAAGATTACAGTCTTGAGGGTTTTCTTTTTTAAACCCAGCATTCTTTTTCATATTTATTAGTTTAGTACTTTGATTTTCTTCAATAAGAAGACTTAATTTTTAGAATCTGATAAATTATGCTGCAGTGTTTCAGTTAACAAAGACTTTAAAAACAGCAGTTAAAGGGAGAGAAGCTATTCTTACACACTTTGGGGGTTTTCTTGTTTTTTTGTGTGTGTTTTTTTTTTTTTTTTAAGATTATTTATTTATTTTTAGAGAGGGAAGGGAGAGAGAAAGAGAGAGAGAGAAACATCAATGTGCAGTTGCTGGGGGCTGTGGCCTGCAACCCAGGCATGTGCCCTGAGTGGGAATCGAACCTGCTATGGTTTGGTTCGCAGCCCGTGCTGCAATCCACTGAGCTACGCCAGCCAGGGCTCTTATTCTTTGAATCTTACATGATTTTCTACAGTGGAGGTAGAAAAAGTTGAACTTTGTTTTGTGCATTGTATATTGATTAACCTTTATGGAATTTATAATATAGTATCAGGAATTTAATTTGCATCTCCTAATTTTTATAAATATAAATTAAGGTCTAAGCTCCGTTGGAACATCAGAAATATCACTTATCCTGAATAAGTTAAAAAAAAGTGAACATTCCTAATTCTTCCTGTTTATAAGAATTCTCTTTCTTTTTCAGCCACTACTTCAATGAGCCAAAGTTAGCTCCTTGGGTTACGTTGACGGTTCAAGGCTTTGCAGACAGTCCTGTTTCATGGAGAGAAAATGAGCATGGTTTTCAAAAAGGAGGAGAACATTTATACAACTTTGTGATTTTTAATAATCAGGACTATTGGCTTCAGATGGCTGTTGGGGCAAATGATGACTGTCCACCATAAGAATACAAAATTTATAATCATGTTTGTTTATACTTTTCAGATTTCTTAGTGGTAAAAGGACTGAGTGTTCTCTGAGACTTATATGATAATGACATATCTTAGATAAGCATCCTGCTCCGGATGGGGCCCATCCTGGACTGCAGTGGGGCCTGTCTGGCGATCACCTCAGAGTTGTTTCTCCTTGTCGGTGTCAGCATATGACTTACTGCATGGTAGAGTGAGCCAGGGATCAGGGGTTATGGAATCATTTGGTAAGATGTATGCTTTTACTCAGGTACATGATTGCAGCTTTTTTATATGATAATAAGAGCCAGTCCCCACTTCAAGTGTTGTGCATGTATTACCTCATTTAGTTTTCACATCAATCATGTGAGGAAACAGGCAGAGTATAAATAAGCTGCTGAGGTCACGTTGCTTATGGACCGTAGGACTTGATCTCCTGTCTGCTGCTTTCTTAGCTGTTCTCACTGTCCTGCCTCTGGATCAGGACGGGTATTTAAATACTGTATGTTGTTAAAGACCAAGTTGAGAGAATTTTTTCCCCAGCTGTATGGCTGGTAAGGACTAGCTGAAAACAACAAAAACTCTGGAATATATAGCAAAAACCATTATTTAAAATGTATCAATGAGCTGCAAATAAACACTTCTAAAAGGCTAAATTACCATATTTTTTGGACCAAAAGATGCAACTGGGTTTTTGAGGAGGAAAATAGGAAAAAAAATTTTGAAGCAAAAAATGTGGTAAAATATTTAATAACAAAATTAACATAATATTTCACCAATGTAAATGTAAACAGAACTCGACAGCAGCATTAACAACCATTATTCCTTCCAAATTTGGGGGTGGGGGGAGTTCATCTTATAGTCCAAAAAATATGGATAAAAAAATTTCATGGAAATAGAAACTCAAAGATGTAATGAAGGTGCTGATGCCACTTTTCACCTTTAGGATATTTGTGAAATGTCAGATCCAATTTTGCTTTTCTCAGCCTGGTGTGGGGGCAGGGGCAATAGAATAGCAAACAAAGCTGAGGGCTTGCCTAAGTGGGCATGCTAATAGGAGAGCTCAGAGTTGAAACCCCAAAAGGACAGAGTAAGGATGAACCATAAATAAACCTGTCTGCCTCCCCCTCACCTCTCCTGTCCCCCAGGACAGCAAGGAAGATTGCCTTTCTGGGAGCAAACTTCTCTGAGAGGATATATGTATAACCACAGGCAGCCCTTAGCTGGTTTATTCACACAACCTGGGTAGTCTGAAAATAATGTCTCAGGTTATAAATTTATTTTTCCACTAGAAAATAATTTGTGTTGAGATCCCACAATGGCACAAACTGTTCTTGACATTAAGCTCCTTCTTCCTTTGCAGTTTGGTCTTTACATGGTCCCGTGAATGCTTTCTTCTCCCACCACCTGGAAGTAGCCGTGGGCAAACTTCAAGGTGGTGTCAGTGAACTTAAGTCCCGGTGTTTATTTGTACCTCAAACCAGAAATTTAAAGTGATAGAAAGTTTTTAGTGCTTTCCAGGTGACAGGCAAAAGCAAAACAGATTATCTTCAGAGGGACTCAGAAATAGTTACAAGGAATGTTAGTTCATAATCACAGACAGGTAAAATAGGCAAGCAAAAGTGTTGGACAGAAGAAGCAGGCCTACAAAGACAAAATATTTAGGTTATCAAACATAAAAAGTATGCTATTTTTTAAGATTTTTTGTTTATTTTTAGAGAGAGGGGAAGGAGAAAGAAGGAGAAGGAATTGATGTATGAGAGATACATCGGTCAGTTGCCTCTCACACACTACCAGCTGGGAACCTGGCCTGCAACTCACCTGACCAGGGATCACATCAGTGACCTTTTGGTTCTCAGGCCAGTGCTCAACCCACTGAGCTACACCAGCCAGGGCTGTTGTATAATTAAAGAAATAAGGGGGATTGAAGATCATGTGTAAAAATAACCAAGCAGATTGGGAAAGTATTAAATGGAAATCTAGGAGTGAAAAATACTGTAATTGAAAGTTTAATGGATTGGCTTAATAGTACACTGAACACCACTGAAAAAAAAGAAAATAATAGATTAGGAAATAAAGATGTTTCAAACTTGGAAAAGCTGAAGGACTTTACCAGAAGACCAGGCATCACAAGAAAAGTTAAAGGATATTCTGCAGGCAAAAGGAAAATAATACCAGATAGAAATCTGGATCTAAACAGGAATGAAGAACACTAGAAATAGTAACAATATGGGTAAATGTATGAGTTATTCAAACCTCTTTAAAATACCATTGTTTAAGCAATCATAACAATATATTGTGGACTTTATAATATACTTGTATGTAAGTACAATGGATGACAATAATAGCTTAAAGACTAGAAGGGAAGAAGTATAACACTTGTGAGTTTCTTGTATTATACATGAAATGATATATTATCATTGGAATATAGACTGATAAATTTTAGATATAGTAAGTCCTAAAACAATCACTAAACTAACAAAACAAATAATTGTAGTTATTAAACTAACAGGTAAAATGGAATTTTAAAATGGATTAGATTAACCCAGAAAAATGACAGAAGAGGTAAAAGAATTGAAAATAGATGGGATCAATAGAAAATAAAAAGTAAATATCAAAACTCACCATATCAATAATCACATTAAATACAGTAAACACCTCAATTAAAAGGCAGAGATTGTCAGATTGGATTAAAGGGAAAAGACCTAAGTATATTCTGCCTTCATGAAGTGTACAAATGTTAAAAGTAAAACGATGGAAAAAGATATACCATTCTAACACTAGTAAAAACAAAAACTGGAGTGGTTATATTAACATCAAAATAGATTTCAGAGTGAAGAATATTATCAGGGATTTAAAAAAGTCATTTCATATTGGTAACACCAGTGAATATAAAGTGACATAACCCTAAGTGTTTTTGCACTTAATAACACTTCAAAACACATGATACTAAAACTAATAGAACTTCAAGGGGAAATACACTGATAAATTATTAGAGATATTGATATCTCTAGTTGATGGAACAAGTTGCTAGAAAATGAGCAAAGATACAGTAAACCTTAATGACAATATCAATCCATATAACCTGATATTTATAGAGCATTCCACCCTACCAGAGCAGAATATGAATTGTTCTCTTTTTTAAGATTTTATTTATTTATTTTTAGAGAAGGGAAGGAGATAGAGAGAAACATCATTGTGCAGTTGCTGGGGGTTATGGCCTGCAACCCAGGCATGTACCCTGGCTGGGAATCGAACCTGCAACACTTTGGTTCACAGCCCGCGCTCAATCCACTGAGCTATGCCAGCCAGGGCCAGAATATGAATTTTTCTTAAGTGCACATGAAACATTTATGAGGATAGCCAATGTGATGGCCCATTAAAAAACAATAAATTCAAAAGGATTCATCATACAAAATGTTTTTGGCCACAATGGAATTAAATGAGAAATCAATAAAGAAAGATCCTTGAAAACCCTGTAATACTGGGGAACTAACAAGTGAAAGAACAGATTTAAAGTGTAATTAGGAATTTGACCATTGTTAATCATTAGGGAAATGTAAATCAAAATGACAATAAGACACCACCTCACACCAGTCAGAGTGGCTGGTGTCAAAACGTAAACATGTTGGTGAGGATGCAGAGAAAAGGGATCCAATGTGTACTGTCAGTGTGACTTCAAATTGGTGTAGCCACTATGGAAAACAGTATGAAGGCTCCTCAAAAAAATTTCAAATATATACATAGATAGATTTGCCATATGACTTAGCAATTCCACTTCTGGGTATTTATCCAAAGAAAATAGACTAAGCCAAAAAATATAATGCACCTGTCTGTTCACTGCAGCATTATTTATAATACCCAAGAAAAGGAAGCAACCTCAGTGCTGTTGATAAGTGAATAAAGATTATATATATAATAAATATACACACACATGAAATGATATACTACCAATATATATACTACATACATATGTATATATGTAGTGTATCATATACTACATATATATATATATATATATCTTTTGCACAGCCATAAAAAGAAAATATTTTTTAAATATTTATTTTTAGAGATGGGAGGGAAGGAGAAAGAGAGGGCGAGAAACACTGGCCTGCAACCCAGGCATGTGCCCTGACCGGGAATCAAACCTCCAACCTTTGGGTTTGCAAGCCAGCACTCAATCCATTGAGCCACACCAACCAGGGCAAGAATGAAATCTTGACATTTGTGACAAATTAATGGACCTAGCAAGTATGCTAAGTGAAGTAAGTCAGACAAATACCATGTGGTGTCAGTTATATGTGGCATCTAAAAAACAAAAACAATCAAACAAATGTAAGGGGAGGGGTGGAAGGGATAGAAAAAGATGAATGGGCCCTGGCTGGCGTAGCTCAGTGGATTGAGCATGGGCTGCAAAACAAAGTGTCCCAGGTTTGATTCCCACTCAGGGCGCATGCCTGGATTGCAGGCCAGGTCCCCAGTGGGGGCCATGTGAAAGGCAACTGCACATGAAACATTTATGTGCACATTGATTCTCGCTCTCCCTCTCTCCCCCTCTCTAAAAAATAAATAAATAAAATCTTAAAAAAACAAAACTGCCATTTAAAAAAAAGATGAATGGGATATAGTCATTAATACTGTCATAAATTTTCATGGTGACAGATTTCTAGAATTAGGGAGTAATCACATTGTAAGGTATAAAAATGTCAAATCACTATATTGTACACCTGACACTAATATATGTACCAACTATACTTTAAAAAATGGAAAAGTTATTTGAAATGAATTTTAAAAACCTGGGATTTTGGGATTACTGTTAAAGCAGTACTTAGAAGTAAATTTATAATATCAAGTGCCGGTATTAGAAAGGAAGAAAGGTCTCAACTCCATGGCCTCTGTTTCAGCTTTAAGAAGCCTCTTCTCGTCCAGATAGTGGAGTAGTTAAATGCAGTGCTCATTTCCTCCCACAACCACATCCACATTACAACTAAATTACAGAATAGCCAGTCTTGAGAACCACCTGAAGACTAGTTGAACAGAACTCCTGTTCAGGGATACAAAGGAGAAACCACACCAAAACTGGTGGGAGGGATGGGGATGCAGGTTGAGAAAGGATAGCGTAGCAGCAGAAGTCCCACACAGAAGAGCAAGGGTTCCCAACCCCATGCCAGGCTCCCCAGCCTAGACCACCAGTCCTGGAAAGAAGATCCCCACATCTTGCTGTGAAAATCCCTGGGGATTCTCTCTGGGTGAGACAAAGCTGCTGGAGTCCCAGGTATTCATAAAGGGCCTGTGCATGGACTTGCTGAAGGAATCACTCACTTTGAGCTCCAGTGCTAGGACAGCAGCTCAAAAGCATCAGGGACAATGGGGAGGAACTGAATTGTCTGGCTTCAGGACAAGGGCTGAAGAGGCAGCTCCCTCTGACTAAACTGATGGCAGGTGCCATTGTTCCTTTGCTGAGCCCTCTCCCCACTCATCCTGCAGGTGCAAGTGGGCACTAAATCTGAGTTTCCATCAAATTTGCCCCACCCTGGTGGTTCTCTGAGTACTCACCCTACCTAATCCATACATGAGGCTGAACTATCAGTGGCTGTTCTCACAAACTGCCTGGGCCAATGCTGTGTTTTTTTCTAATATCTCACAAAAGTTCACAATCTCTAAAGAAGTAGCATCTGACCTTGGCATGCCTTGTGCCTTTTGTTAAGCTGCCCCAGTTCTGGCACTGTTGACAGCAGGCCTCAGTTTGCAGCATAGGCACTCCCAGGTGCTTCCAAGTCCAGCACAGGCAGTTACCATCACAGATCATTTTGTTGCTCCTACCAGGGGGCCCTGTGCTAGTCACAGGCACTGGCTTATCCAAGCCAGCTCCAGAGCTCCCCAGAAAGGCCCCAGAACGAACACATCCTGTTACTGACTCATACCATACCAGGATACCACCCATCTATCTCCACAAATGAAACACCCAAAGGGTGGACTCAGCAGGCACCAGAGCTCACTACAGTGAATCCCACTTCTGGCCCCTGCAATATAGCTCATTCACTGTGGTCATGGCCAGTCCACACAAACCTGAGGGTCAAATATTTCACTGACCTGCCAGTAGCAGTAGTCTCAACTACAACAGAAGGGCACACAGAACTTAACAAGAGACACCCCTGGAGCATCTGGTCACCTGAGCACTGAGCCCCACAGTACACTTAACACATAAAACCACGTTGCCAACTCCGGGAGATGTAACAGATCTACCAAATGCTTGGAAACAGCCAAAATGAGGAGACAAACATGTCTCAAATGAAAGAACAGGAAAAACAAAGAAAAGGAAAAGGAACTAAACAAAAATGAAGGCAGACAATCTATTGGATACACTGGTTATAAGGATGTTCAATGAACTGAGGGGAAGAGCAGATGAAATTAGAACTTACACAAAGAGATGGAAACTATAAAAAAAGTCAGAAATAAAGAAAACAATAACTGAAATGAAGAATACATTAGAGGAAATCAACAGTCAAGATGAAGCAGAGAAGTGAAGCAGCAATTTGAAAGAAGGTAGCAGAAAATGCCCAAATGGAACAGAAAAAATTTTTATATGAGCCTATTTAAGGGACCTCTGGGACAACCCCAAGCATAACAACATTCATATCATAGGTGTACCAAAAGTAGAAGAAGAGATCAAGGGACTGAAAATCTACTTGAAGAAATAATGACTGAAAACTTCCCTTATCTGATGATGAAAATATACACACAAATTCATGAAGCACAGAGAGTCCCAAATGAGATGAACCTGAAGAGGCTCACACCAACACACATTGTAATTAAAATCCCAAAGATTAAAGACAAATCTTTTTTTAAAAGATTATTTATTTTTAGAGAGAGGGGAAGGGAGGGAGAAAGAAAGGGAGTGAAACATCAATGTGTGGTTGCCTCTTGCACGCCCCCCACTGGGGACTTGGCCCACAATCCAGGCATGTGCCTTGACTGGGAGTTGAACCAGTGACTCTTTAAATCACAGGCCAGCACTCAAACCACTGAACCACACCAGCCAGGGCTAAAGAGAGAATCAAAAGCAGCAAGAGAAAAGCAATTCGTTACCTAAGTGGAGCTCCCATAAGACCATAAGACTGTCAGTTGATTTCTCAACAGAAACTTTGGAGGCCAGAATGGACCGGTACAAAGTATTCAAAGTAATGAAAACAAGAACCTACAACCAAGTTTACTCTACCCAGCTAGGCTATCACTGAAAATTGAAGGAGAGGTAAAGAGCTTCCCAGACAAGAAAACACTAAATGAGTTAATCACCACCAAACTAGTATTACAAGAAATGTTAAAGGGACATCTTTAAAAAGAAGAAAAAAATTAAAAATATGAATAATAAAATGGCAATAACTATATATCTATCAATAATTACTTTAAATGTAAATGGGGGAAGCAGGGATCTAAGGGGACTAAATGGTAAAGGAAAAAATATAATAAAAAAGTAAAAAGGATGGTAGCATGTTATACATTAAAAAATAAAGCTATGGAATTAAAAAAACATGATTTTATATAGCCATATATATTTTATAATATACATGTAGTAAGTTGCATTTTTAAAAAGAATGATATACTGTGCACACTTACAAATGCAAATGGATTTAGTCTCTGTCATTTAATACTACTCTGATTTTGGCTCGCTCTTTCCTTCTGCTTGCTCTGGGCTTTGTTGGTTGTTGTTCCTCCAGTTCTTGTAGATGTGGGGTTAGGTTGTTTATTTGAAATGTTTCTGTCTTTTTTAGGTAGGCCTCTATCATTATAAACTTCCTTCTCAGGACTGCCTTTGTAGTGTCCTATAAGTTTTGGACTGTTCTGTGTTCATTTTCATTTGTTTTCAGAAACTTTTTTATTTTTTCTTTGATCTCATTAGCCCACTCATTGTTTACATTTACACAATGGAATGCTACCCAGCAGAAAGAAAGAAGGAGCTCCTACCTTTCATGACAGCATGGATGGAACTGGAGAACATTATACTAAGTGAAATAAGCCAGGCAGTGAAAGAGAAATACCATATGATCTCACCTATAAGTGGAACCTGATCAACAAAACAAACAAACAAGCAAAATATAACCAGAAACATTGAAATAAAGAACAAATTGACAGTTACTAAAGAGGAGGAGGGGAGAGGGTTAACAGGGGAAAGGCCATCAAGGAACATGTATAAAGGACACATGGACAAAGCCAAAGGGTGTAGGTTCAAGGGTGGGGGGGGGCATGGTGAGGTGAAAATAGAGACAACCGTACTTGAACAACAATTAAAAAATGTAAATGGATCAATCTCCAATCAAGAGACAAAGTGCAGTTGAAGAGGAAAATAAGACCCATACATATGCTGCCTATAAGAGACTCACTTTGCATTGAAAGACACATAGACTGAAAGTAAACAGATGGACAAAGATATTTCATGCAAATGGAAATTTTTAAAAAGCTGATGTAGTAATGCTTATATCAGACAAAATAGACTTTAAAACAAAAGACATAATAGTTTACAAAGAAGGACATTTCATATACAATAAGATATGGAAACAACCCAAGTGTCCATTGATAGATGATTGGATAAAGTAGAGGTGGATAATATACAAGGTCTGCCCAGAAAGTTGATGCGTGGGTCACCGGCCAGCAGTGACCACGGAATGCTGCAGATGGCTCACCGAAAAACACGTGAGAAAAAACATGCACAGAGACAAACTAGTTTCTGTGGGGAAGTAGGGACGAAATGGCCACCCCCCCTAGTGGGGAGCGCGCCAATTTACCATCCATACCTGCTTTTATTGGGCTTATTTTGCATAATAATTCAAGTAAAGTACAGTACTTATCAGGGGGAAGTAAAGAACTATAGAAAACAAGGAACTCTGCTGGTCTATTGAGTCGGGGGTCAAAGAGCTGTAAGACTTGAGGAACAAACTAACTTCCTCCTTGGACCCTTCACATTCAACTGAGAGCATTCTAAACAAAGAAGGTTTCACAGTTATTTACATGTTCTTTCTTAGGCCTGATCACCCGGGGAATCCACCCTTTTCAGCACAGAGCTACACCACCCTGTCATTGTTTCAGGCTTAGCTGGAGCAAGGGAACTAAGGCAATAAGGAGATTTTCTCCAAGACTATGGGAACTCAGGCTATGTCAAAGCCGAGGAGCGAGGGTCCATCACCCCCTTTTGCTGCAGCCCCCCAAATCCTTCTTTTGGGGGGCCTACCAAAGTGATCGTGCCTGTCTTAGGTCGTTCCCCCTGTGGGGAATCTTACCCGTCTTTGGCTAATCGACCAAGCTTTTTGGGGTTCAGTTATGAATAAAGCAGCAGAAGTAGCATTCCTGCCAGGGAGATAAGCTTTTGTCTCCTTGCTGGCTTACGGTTCCAAGGGCGTTCCCTTAGCCTTAACCTAGGCGGGGGTTTCAGCTTCTGATACCAGTCAGGGTGGTTCCCAACAGAAAGTATGCAGGCTCATAATATGAAAAATAGAGACATTTGTTGAAGAAGATACAGGATACAAGAAGCATCATACATTGGACAATTACATTTCAGTCCCCTTCAAAGTTATGACCTTGAGGAAATCTGGTTCATTAGTAGCAGTTTGAATTAAGCCATTAGAAACTGCAGCATGATGTCAAGCTGCAGAATGAATTTTGCCATGACATGTTTTATGCCAAGATCCTGCATCAAAATCTTGGACATGACAGTTTTTGGAATTCCCAGATCAGTTTCTAGTTCTCTCAGTGTCAGTCACTGATATTTGTTGATTGCAGCCCGTACATGTTCAACATTCTCAGGTGTTCTTGTTGCAGGCCTTTCAGAATGTGGATAACTTTCAATAGATTCTTGACCATCCTTGAAGCATTTGTGCCACACTTTTATTTATACTGTACTCATTGCATCATCTCTGAAAGCTTTCTGAATCCCAAATAGTTTCTGTAGAGGAATGTTCAAGCTTAACGTAAAAATTGATTCACATTCATTGGTCTACTCACTCAGTCATTTTTAATGCAATGGCCACACAGTACACATGCTCACTCAGTGATGGCTTCTGCCCCCACTGACTAGTACAGTAAAGTTGTCATTGTTCACACATGTGCATCCCAGTCCACTCTCTTTGGCTGACTGCCCACATTGATGTCACATAAACCATTCTCATTATATTAACAATGGCTGGACCTTTTCTAGACAGGTCTCATATATACAGGGGAATATTATTTGGATATAAAAAAGAATGAAATATTATCATCTGCAACAACATGGATGGACCTAGAGGGTATTATGCTAAGTGAAATTAGTCATATAAAGAAAGACAAATGATATATGATTTCACTTACATGTGGAATCTAAAAATACCAAATAAACAATTAAAATTGAAACTCATAGATACAGAGAATAAAGTGATGGTTGCTGGATGGGAGGGAGTTTGAGGGGCTCAATGAAAAAGCAAAAAGGAGTAACAAGTACAAATTGGCAGTTACAAAATAATCATGGGGATGAAATGTATAGCATAGAGGATATAACCAGTAATATTGTAATATCTATGTATGGTGCTGGGTGGGGTACTAGACTTATCAAGAGGATTACTTCCTAAATTATATAAATATCTAACCATTGCCCTGACTGGTGTGGCTCTTTTGGTTGGGGATTGTCCTGCAAGGTCAATGGTGTCTGGGTTGCAGTTTGGGGGCACTTACAAGAGGCAACTGATGATTGTTTCTCTTCCTTTCTTTCTCCCTCCCCTTCCTTCTCTCTGAAGATAGATAAAGTTTTTAAAAATAAATAAATTTCTAACCACTATACTACATACCTTAAGCTAACATAATATTGAACGTCAACTGTAATTAGAAAAAATAACTATCTCTTCTTTAAAGGTTGTTGTAACCACTTTAGGATGCAATGGACAGAGATAAAATGAGATAAAACAAAGGTTACTGTCTTTGCTTAGCTGTAAGAGTCATAGTACAGGATGGAGTATCTAGCTAATTCAGCAAGTGCTTCTTGTGTACTTGAAGCATTCTCATATATAAAATGATAGGTGGGGCTACATCATCTCCACAAATCATTGGCATCTTTATTAGTTTATAAAGACATGGTATTTAATGCTGAAGGAATGAGAGAATGGATTAATATGAAAGTTAACGTGAGATATCAGAGAAAATTTGTTTTCCTACAAATTGTGACTTTAAAGCAAACATACATTTTTCTCCCATAAGAACAGATTTGGTAAAGTGGTAAAATATGGAGAAGCAGCTACAAGACTTGCATGAAGATATTAGAACCTTTGTTTTGACTACTAAATCTTCCCTACCTAATGCTAGGGAGAGTTGTTATAGCTATGAATGGAGGCACAGTTAAAAATGAACTGAAGCCAGCTTTTATAAAGTTTACTTTAAAAAACCCAGAGAGTTACATTAAAAAAGGAACTCTGACTTTGATGACAGCTTTTATATTTTGAAAAAAAATTTAATGGCCAAAATTGGCCATTTAATGGCCAACAGCACACAGACCATACTAAAATGATTGAAAAGACTGAAGCGACTGAACTCAAAAATAGAGATATTGCTTTGCAAGTATGTTCCATGTTGGTGAAAAATGTAAGATTTGTTAATCCTAGGCTAAGGTTGACTTCTTGAAGGATCCCATTTCCAAATAAATGCTTGCATCTTTTTTCAAAAGCCACAGTAAAAAGTATGATATGTGCATATGAGTTTAGGTTCTATATGCATAAAATATCTCTACAAAGAATGCACAGAAAACTGATAACATCACTTGCCTCTAGGGACGGGAACTGGGGAGCTCAGACAGTGATGAGGAGGCAAATTTTCACAATATACCCCTTTGTATCTGCAACCATGTGGATATATTAGCTTCAAAAATAAACACATTCTTTAAAAAATACAATTGAAAAATAATAAAGTGCTTCAATGGCTGCCTGTTGCAAAAAATAAAATAAAATAAAAGAAATTTGACAAATGAAAGCAAATTAAATCCAAAGTATACAGAAGAAAAAAATAATAAAAGACCAAAGTGGCAATCAATGAAATAAAAGACAAAAGCCATAGAGAAAAATCAATGAATACAAAAGCATTTTTTTCTAGGGAAATCAATAAAATTGATAAATCTTTAGCCAGAATGATGAGGAAAGACAAATTAGTAATATAAGAAAGGAGAGAGGTATCATCCCTAAAGATCCTACAGATACTAAAAAAGAATAATAAAGGCATATTGAGAACACCTTTATGCCAATAAATTCAACAACAAAAATGAAACTGACAAATTCCTTGAAAGATGAAAATTGCCAGAACTCACTCAAGAATAAATAGAGAAAGGCTTCCTATAACAAAAATCCATATCCAGATGGCTTCAATGGTGAGTTTTACCAAACATTTAAGAAATAATACTAATTCTACAAAAAACTCTTTCAAGTTCCCAAAGAGGAGGGAATACTTTCTAACTCATTCTATGAGGTCAACATTACTCTGGTGCCAAAATTACCCTGGTCCCCTAGCCAGACAAAGATATTATAAGGAAAGAAAACTACAATACAATATTCCTTGTGAACATAGGTGCAAAAATTCTAAGCAAATTTTGGTAAATGGAGTCTTACATAAAATAAAAAAGTAACATATTGTGGTCACGGTTTTTATCCTAGGAATGTAGGATTGATTTAACATTTACATAATCATTTCAATCAATACAGAAAAAGTATTTGACAAAATCTATCCACCATCTATGTCTCATAAAAACTTAGGAAAACTAGGAATAAAAGAAATTTCCCCAATCTGATAAAAACACATCTATAAAAACCCTATTCAAACATCATACTTAATTGTGAAAGACTGAATACTTTTCCCCTAACACCAGGAACAAATCAGAGATGTCACTACTCAACAATGTACTGGAGATCCTAGACTGTGCAATTAGGAAAGAAACAGAAATAAAGAGCATCCAGATTAAAAATAAAAAAATAAAATTGTTTTTTTCACAGATGACATAATTGTCTATGTACAAAATTCAGTGGAATCTACAAACTAGATATTAGAAATAATAAGTGAGTTTACCGAAGTTCCAGGGTACACAGCAATGTACAAAAACCAACTGCATTCCAATATACTAGTAATACACAATTAGAAACAGAAATTAAAAATCAACATTTACAATAGCACAAAAATAACACATTACTTAAGAATAAATCCAACAAAAATGTTAAAGATATGCACACTGAAAACAATAAAATATTGCTATAATAAAGACCTAAGTAAATGGGGATATATACCTTGTTAGAAGACTCAACATTATTAAGAAATGATACTTTCAAAGTACAGATTTAATATAGTTTCACTATAATCCCAATCAAAATCCCAGCAGCTATTTGTGCATTTGTGTGTGTGTGTAAATTGACAAACTGATTTTAAAATTTTTGTAGAACTGCATAGGACCTAGAATAGCATCCAGGGCTGTTTTAGAACTTGACAATATATCACCAAAGCCTTTCAGCTGCTTCCTTCTTTCTCCTTCAACATGATATAAATCACCTGCCCAAGCCAGATGTCAGGTGATGTTTTTGTCTCAATATGTTCCTCTTATAATCTGTAAAGTGTATGCCAACTAAGAGGAAGTGTTGTAATATGGAACTTCATTTAGGAAGTGGCAGTTGAAGTTGGAAATAATATTTATTTTTGTTATTTGTTTGGAGTAATCTGGAGTCGACAAGTTTTTTCAAACTATCTGTATCTACCAGTTAATACAATGTTCGGCTATATTCCATATGAGCCATGGCTGGCGTGGCTCTGTGTATTTAGTGCCAGCCTGTGAACCAAAGGGTTGCTGGTTTGATTCCGAGCCTGGGTTGCAGGCCAGGTCCCCAGTAAAGGATGTGCGAGAGGCAACCACACATTGATGTTTCTCTCCCTTTTTCTCTCCCTCCCTTCTCCTCTAAAAATAAAATAAAATAAAATAAAATCTTTAAAATAAAAATAAAAATAGCTGATTGTAAGCTTAAATTATTAAAAAACTATATTCCACATGGAATTAAAATAAAAATCTTATATAAAACAGTTTTAAAAGACTGAGTCAAGGAATTTATATGGATAGGAAAATTGACTTATAGATCTTCAAAGTACAAGTGTCAAGAGGTTTCCAGAACACACAGAAAAAAACAAAGACCTACAAATTACTGAGGCAGTTTTCTTAAGTTTGGAGCAGAGGAAACAGTAACACAGCAATGGACAAAAAAAAAGCTATGCCAGAAGCATCCCTTTTAAGCAACTAAGATTGTGCTCAAATTCTTTTCGTATAATTTGCTGGGACTTGGGGACCAGAGGGACCACTGCAAATATATTCTTCAGTCTCCAAACTAGGATAAATTTGTATCCAAAGATTTATCCTTTGGGTGCAAAGTTACTGCTGTATTTATCATAATAGATAGCTAAATTAAATTATGTAGCAGGAAGTTAAGTGTGACCCAGCCATTTCTGAAGAAATGACCAGAGGTTAAAGATGATTATTTTCATCTGTTAAAACTGAAGATATATTTGTTTAGTTTTTCTATTTCCTGAAATGGGTTTTCTTCCTCATTCTGGTGTGTTGCCTTTAAACCCATGTGTCATTTTCACTACAAATCTCTCTGGATTCTCCAGAGAGACAGAACTAATAGGAGATACGAGGTCTGTCAGAAAAAGTCCAGCCATTGTTAATATAACAAGAACAGTTGCTTGACGTCAGTGTAACCTGGCAGCCAGGGAGAGTGGACTGGAATGCGCATGCATGAACAATGACGACTTTGCTGTATTAGTCAGTGATGGATGCTATTGAGTGAGCATGTGTACTGTGTGACCATCACATTCAAAATGACTGAGTGAGTAGAGCGATGAATCTGCATCAGATTTTGCATTGAGCCTGAACATTCCTCCACAGGAACTATTCAGATAATTCAGAAGGTTGCAGCTATGGGCAACTGGTGATTGGCAGCCTCATTACTACAAGGCACCTGCTCGTGCATCACATCTCATGCAGAGTTTTTTTTGGTGAAATATCAAATCACTCAGGTGACTACAGCCCAGATTTGGCACCTTGTGACTCCTGGTTTTAGTTTAGTTTTCCCAAAACTAAAACCACCTGTGAAAGGGAAGAGATTTCAGACCATTGATGAGATTCAGGAAAATACAATGGGGCAGCTAATGGCGATTGGAAAAACTGTGTGAGTTTCCAACGTGCCTATCTTGAAGGGGACTGAGGCATCATTGTCCTATGTACAATGCTTCTTGTATCTTGCATTTTCTTTAATAAATGTCTTTATTTTTCATATTACATGGCTGAATACCTTCTGGACAGACCTAGTATAAGTGCATTTGACCTTTGAACAACTCAGAGGTTAGGGGTGCTGACCCTCTGAGCAGTTGAAAATCTGCATATAACTATAATCTGCCTTCCAAATACAAGGATTTCCAACAATAGAGTTGTCCCTTGAACAACCTGGGTTTGAACTGCACAGGTTAATGGAAATAAAATCTGCCTAAAAATGTACCTGTGCAGTTAATCCCATGTTCTTCAAGAGTCAACTGTATATATGAGGAAGACCCCCCCCCCCCAAACCAGAATTATCTTCTGGAGGGTGGGTCCCTTGTAGTACAGGCTTCCTCTGCTAGGTGAGTGTCCTAGGAACATATTCATATCCATCCACCAGCGGGCATTGCTGTGAGAGGCTGCATTTGGCTTCAGTGAATATTTTGTGAAGATAACATGTTTGCCCACTTCCTGATAGGCGATTTACGAGCACAACTTCCCACATTGTGCTGAGTGTTCAGCAGTTTTGGACCAAAAATGGCATGACTCCCATGCCCCACACTCACTATTCACCTGATCTTACCCCAAGTGCCTTTTTTTGTGCCTCTTTTTGTTTGTTTCTCCAAATGAATAAAATCCTCAAAGGGAAATGTTTTGCAGATGTGGAAGAGGTGAAACAAAAAATGGCAGAAGCACTAAAAGGCATCAAAATCAATGAGTTCAAAAACTGTTCTGAGCAGTGGAAAAATGTCCCAATAGGTGTATTGCATCAAATGGAAATTACTTTGAAGGTGACTGAAATTTAAACATGTAACAGTAAATACACAATTCTTATAAATAAATTCTTTTTTGGGTCCCCCTTCTTACATATTATACATAATAAACATATTTATTAGTGTGGATTGCCTCCCAAAATTATGGAGTCTGAGAAGTCCGTGATACTCATTTTCTTCAAGCCAGAGACCCAGGAGAGCTTGTAGTGCAGTTCAGTCTAAGTCCAAGTTCATCTGAGGACTAGGATAGTCAATGGTATGAGTCCCAGTCCAAGGGCAGAAGACCAATGTCTTAAGTCTACAGTCAAGCTGATGGGATGTAAATTCTCTTTTCAGCCTTTTTGTTTTACTCATGCCCTCCACAGATTAGATGAGGCCCACCCACATAGAGAAAAGCCATCCAATTTACTGAGACCACCAATGCAAATGGTAATCCTATCCAGAAACCTCCTCCTTGGCATACCCAGAAATAATGTTTAGCCAAATATCTGGATACTCCATGACCCAGTCATGTTTAACCATCATACTCCTTCATGAGTTACTTTAGTCTGTTGTAATGTTTATTGAGCATCTGGTTTACACTCAATAGTTATCTGCGGGCACTGTGAGAACAGAGCAAATTGATGACACAACTTCTGCTTTTGAAGAAAAGACATTTCAGGAGGACCTGGACCCCATTCATTTTTGGCTCAAGCTGACATAGTAGACTATTACTGCCGAAGGAGCTGAATGAACGTGTTGGACTGGATGAAGTTTCAGGTCAGCTAGGGCCCTTCTGCAGGGGAGGAAAGCCACTTAAGAACTTTCTGGTCTGGAGCTGCTATCTCTCAGCCCCCCTCCTCATCCCCTGGGCCCCAGCTTACCAGTTAGGAAAGCCATTGCTCAGCAGAACACTAACTCTTTGGCTAGAGCTTGATAAAAGCCATTTTCCTCTAATGGTGAATGGAAAACTTTTCTTAGAAGGCTGAATTTACAGTTGACCCTGGACAACATGAGTTTGAACTGCCTGGGTCCATTTATATGCACATTTTTTCAATATATATACTGGTAAATTTGGGGCAGAACTGTGGCAATTTGAGAAAACTTACAGATTAAATGTGTGGCCTACAAATATATAAAAAAAAAAAGAAATGACTTTGCTGGTGTGGTTGGAGCATCTTCCTGTACACCAGAAGGTTGGGGGTTTGATTTCTGGTCGGTTGCATTGTGGATTTGCTCCTTGGTCGGGGCAGGTATGGGAGGCAGCTGATCAATGTTTCTCACATTAGTGTTCCCTCTCTCTCCCTTCCTTTTTCTCTAAAATCAATAAACACACACAAAAAATAAGAAAAATTTAGTTACATCATGACTACATAGGCACTAGTCGATTTCTCCATTTACTACCATAAAATATGCACAAATCTGTCACAAAATTTTAATTTTCAGAACTTATGCACAGAAACGCAGACAGCACATGGTGTTATTTGCAACCAAGAAAAAAGTAAACAAAAGTAGAGATGCAGCATTAAAACATAACTGTGTAAAATTAACTAGGGTACATACTGTACTGCTGTAAGGATTTTATGGCCTCCTCCTGTTGCTACTGCAGTGAGCTCAAGTGTTTTGAGTGCCCGCTTAAGACGCCATGTGATGCTGATCATTTCCTAGTGAGCAGTTCCTCTCTCCAGGAAATTTTGTATTGCAGTGAAGTGATCTCTCATGGTTCTTGTGTCTTTCCCATTGTGTTCAGTGCAATACCGTGAACCTTGAATAACACCATGGGACCTGTACGAAGTGCCACTAGTGACGCTGGAAGTGCTCCCAAGAAGCAGAGAAAAGCCATGACATTTTAAGAAGTTGACTTGCTTGATATGTATGGGGGACTGGGCACTGCAGCTGCAGTTGCCCACCATTTCAAGGTAAATAAATCCAGCATAGGGACCACTGTTATAAGAGAAAAGGAAATTTGTGAGGTGGCCACTGCAGCTACACCAGCACTGTGAAAACCTTGTACTTTTTGTGAAATATTTCAAAAATCTTGTATTATAAATGCAACTTTTATATGGGTGCAGGATTGCTATAAGAAATGTGTACCTATAGATTCTAATATGATTCAAGAAAAAATGAAGTCACTATTGACAACTTGAAGGAAAGGAAGGTGAAAAATCTAAAGCCAGAGACTTTAATGCTAGCAAAGGATGGTTTGATAATTTTAGTAGGAGATTTGACTTAAAAATGTGAAGATAACAGGAGAAGCAGCTCCTCTGACCACGGGTCAGGAAATAAATTCCTAGATGCTATTAAGAAAATCACCGAGCAGAAAGGATATCTACCTGAACATGTTTTTAATGCAGACAAAAGTTCCCTATTCTGGGGAGGGCGGGGGGTGGGGGGAAATGCCACAAAAGACATTTATTAGTAAGAAAGAGAAGCAAGAACCAGGATTTAAGGCAGGAAGGGATAGGCTAAGTCTACTGTTCTGTGCAAATGCAATTGGGTTTAGGATCATAACCACCCTTATCTATAAAGCTGCTAACCCCTAAGCCTTGGAAGGAAAATTTAAACATCAGCTGCCAGTCTTTTGGTTGTATTACAACACGAAGGCCTGACAACAAGAACACTTTTCCTGGATTGGTTCCATCCATACTTCGTCCTTGAAGTTAGAAAGTACCTTGCCAGTAAGGGATTGTCTTTCAGAGTTCTTCTGACATAGGACAATGCCCTTGACTACCCAGAACCTCATGAATTCAACACCGAAGGTTTTAAAGTTGTCAACTTGTCCCCAAACACAGTCTCAAATTTAGCCCTTAGGGCAGGGGGTTATGAGGACTCTTAAGACCTGACAGTACTCTGTGCAAAGGATTGTCAATGCTATGAGAAAGAACCCTAATAGAACGAACATCATGTAATCTAGAAGGATTATACCATTGAAGATATCATTGTTACAGAAAAATTCATGCAGGCCATACAGGGGGAGTTAAAAGTTACATGTGATTTCTGACTGCACAGGGGTTGATGCCTTTAACCCCCTGTCCCATGTTGTTCAGGGATCAAGTGGACTTTATAAAAGTAATCATTTTCTTAATTATAGCTCTGTGCCCCACTTATGAAATGTTCTTGCTCTTTTAGAATGGGTGTCTTGCCCTGGCTGGTGTGGCCCAGTAGATTGAGTGCTGGCCTGCAAACCAAAAGGTCACCCACCAGTTTGAATCCCAGTCAGAGCACATGCCTGGGTTTCAGGCCAGTTGCCCAGTGGAGGGTGCGTGAGAAGCAACCATATTGATGTTTCTCTCCCTTTCTTTCTCCTTCCCTTCCCCTCTCTCTAAAAATAAATAAATAAAAAATCTTAAAAGCAAAAAAAGAATGGGTGTCTATTTCAGGACAGGGAAGACTCATGGGAAAAGTTGTTGGACTTAGGATAGGACTAATTTTTTGTTTTCTCTTCTAATGTTCACAATAGGGGGATGAGAGGAGGAGGTTGCAGCACCCAGCTGCATGTGAAGGGAACACTGAAATCTGTCACCAGCACTTGAGCACCATTATTAGCAGGGACAGCCTCAGTGAGAAAGGTGGAACTGGAAATTCAGGGACAGGACATCTGGGCTATCACTCTGTCAGCACCTGTGATCTCCTGGGGATGAAACAGGCACAGAGAAAAGGTGTACTCCTGCAGACTTCTTTTTCCCTCAACAAATGAGGTAAGTTGGAGTCCTCTCCTTTCACTTTTGAAGAGCTCACATCTGGCTCTTACTTTAAATAACAATTGGCAGCCCCAAGGCAGTGCATTTGGTAAAATCTTATTGATTTCCTTGGCTTTTAGGCCATGCTATCTGATACAATCTTCTGGGTGAGAAACCCGGATGAGGTTCAGAGGGCTTGAGAATGTAGTGCAGGCTCTTGGGTCCAGCAGCAGCCAGAATTTGCCATGTTTCTGTAGGCCTCTAACAGGCCTCAATCTCTTTGTGCCTGAGGGAATGATATGGGCATAAAACACCTTCTGAAATTCCAAAGCCTGTTTCTGCTTCTCAACTAATAAACTTTGCCCCTGCTTTATTTTCAATCTATTCTAAAGTTCTCAGAATAAAGGCACCAGCCAGTATATTTGGTTTCATTATAATAGCTGACATTTACTGATCACTCCCTGCATGTTTAGGCAGGCTAAGCATTTTATATATACATTCCATCACTAAATGCCCACTAAGGACACTTAAAACAGGTGTTTCGTTTGCAGACTAGATTAGAGAAATTGAGTAATCTTCCCAAGACTGCCCAGCTATGTAAGCAGTGACACAAAAATTGCAAATTGTTTGATTCCATAGCTGGAAATTTTAAACATAAAGATATACTATCTCCCTCAAATTCCTTATTCATGTGTGACTATCAAAGTGAAACTGCAAAGATGAAAAGGAATTATTCCAGTTATCCATTCTTAGGTAACAAATCACTCCTAAAACCTATTGGCTTAACAATTTATTATTTAAATGACAATTTATTATTTCTTCTCATTACACTGGCAGTTGACCAGGAGGTCTTCTGTTTCACCCAATGGTGGGTTGGCTAGAAGATTCAAAAGGTCCTCACTCCTGTGGCTGGCAGTCTGTGCTGCTTACTGATTTGGAGGACAGCAGGCTGTTGGCCAGAGGCCTCAGTTCTCCCTTACATGGGCCTCTCAGTGCAGCTGCTGGGACCTCCTCACACATGGTGACTGGGTTCTAAGAAGGAACATTCCAAGAAGACATGCCCCAGAGTGAAAGTGCTTACCAAGCCTCCAGTTTTTCTATACTTGTTAATGGCCCATTGACCAAGTTAGTCTCATGGTTAAGCTGTAAGCACTGTGGGAAAATACACATGTGCGTGAATCTTGGGAGGTGTGCTTCACTGGGGACAGACACCGAAGTAGCAGGAACAGGCCTTGTGTGGTAATCTTTGAGAAACATGTCTTCTCAAACTAATAGCAAAGCTCACTAATTAGAATTTCAAATTGTGTTCATAGCTCTTCATTTTGAAATTTTCAGTGGTGACGTTCAGACTGTTAAACTAATCAATAATTGGCAAATTCACTTATTAATTTAATATTCTTTGCTTTTAAGGTGCTATAGTCTGGTGAGATTTAGCTTATTAACACACTTATTAACTTGTTCAATATTTACAAAACCCTAGTGATAGGTATTAATATCTCCACTTTACTGATGAGAAAGTAAAGTAACTTGGCCCAGGTCACACACCTGGTTCTCAGCAGATCTGGCTTTGAGCCACTGTTGGACTCCAAAGACATGCTCCCAATCCGACTCTGGTGCTGAAGGAAAATTTGGGAAGCTGAGCAATAAATTATACAGGACACTTAAAGATATGTCAGATAGGGTAAGATTTTTGAAAAAGTAAATACAATCAAGTTGAACGGGAAGTTCACAGGAGTGAAAGTCTTTAGCCTTTGGTTCATCTGCTGCTGTGCTATACTAGTGGCCCTGGTGTTAACTTTTCCTCATCTCTAACATTTTTTAAAAAATGTGGATATATTATATGCCTAAAATTTACCATGTTAACCATTTTAATTGTACAGTTTAGTGACATTAAATGCATTCATATTGTTGTGTAACCATCATTACCAGCCATCTTCAGAACTCTTCCATCATTCCAAACTGAAGCTCTTTACTGTCTCTAACACATTTGAACAGGACTTATAGGTTTAAACTTTATGTTTAAACTTTATTTAGAGGGGAAGTGCTGAGTAAGTGCCCTTCATCTGAGAGCCCTGGCCTTGTCAAGATTGGCCATCTCAAGGTCCTATCATGTTATTCCTGGCTATTTTCCTAAGGTTCAGAGGTTCCACTTGGTGTACAAGGTCAGTGAAAAGGAGGATCATCAGGAGGTTGCTGGAGGGAGGTGGTTGTTATGGGCTAAACTGTATCTCCAAAAATTCTTTCCCCATTCATCAGCCCCCCATAACTCATAAGGTGAATGTATTTGGAGGTAAGGCCTTTCAAAAGGTCTTATCTCCAAGGTGAGATAAAGTCATATGTATAAGCTCTAAGCCAATATAGCTATGTTCTTCTTAAAAAAGCAAATTAATCTCAACAAAGCGGACATAGAGGAAACATATCTGAACATAATAAAGGCTAAATATGACAAACTCATAGCTGATATTATACTCAATTGTGAAAAGCTGAAAGCTTTTCCTCTAAGATCAAAAACAAGACAAGGATGCCCACTATCACCACTTCCATTTAACATAGTATTGGAAGTTGTAGCCAGATTGCTAGAGCAATCAGACAAGAAAAGGGAATAAAAGACATCCAAATGAAAAGGGAAGAAGTAAAACTGTCACTATTTGAACATGACATAATACTATATATAGAAACCCCTAAAGACTTCACCAAAAAACTATTAGAACTAATAAATGAATTCAGTAAAGTCACAGTATAGAAAATCAATATATAGAAATATCTTGCATTTCTAACCAATAAGAAATGGTCAGAAGGAGAAATTAAAAAGACAATTCCATTTACAATTGCATCAAAAAGCATGAACACACTTAGAAATAAATTTAAACAAAGAGGTGAAAGACCAATATTCTTAAAACTATAAGACACTGAAGACAGAAACTGAAGAGGATACAAATAATTGGAAGTCTATATCACACTCATGGACTGGAAGGGTTAATATTGTTCTAATGTTCGTGCTACTTAAAGCAAAATGCTGATTCAATGCAATCCCTATTATAATACCAATGGTGTTCTTCCCAGAAATATAACAACTAAGCCTATAATATATGTGGAACCCCAAAGACCCCAAATAGCCAAAGCAATCTTGTGAAAGAACAAAATTGGAAGTATCATGCCACCTGGTATCAAACTATACTACAAGGCTAAATTAAAGCAGCATGGTACTGGCATAAGAAAAAACACAAATCAATGGATCAGAATAGAGAACCCAGAAATAAATAATCAATTATGTGGTCAATTAATCTGAGACAATGGAGACAAGACTATACAATGGGTTAAACATAGTCTCTTCAATATGTGGTGTTGGCAAAACTATACAGGTACATGCAAAAAAAATGGAAACTGCACCATTTATCCACCATATATAAGAATGAACTCAAAATGTATTAAAGAATTAATACATTTAATTCTTTATATTTAATACATTTAATTCATTTAAGTCAGACCTGAAGCCATAAAACTCATAAAAGAAAACATAGGCAATAAACTCCTTGACATCGCTCTTAGCAATATCTTTTTGGATATATCTTCTCTGGCAAGGGCAATAAGAGTAAAAATAAATAAATGGGACCACATCAAACTAAAAAGTTTCTGCACAGTGAAGAAAACCATTAACAAAACAAAAAGACAACCTACAGAATGGGAAAGATATTTGCCAATGAAACATCTGATAAGGGGTTAAAATTCAAAATATACTAGGAACTCATACAACTTAACACCAAAAAACCCCCAAACAATTAAATTAAAAAATGGGCAGAGGATCTGAATAGACATTTTTCCAAAATGGACGTACATATAGGCAACAGACATATGAGAAGATACTCAACATCACCAATCATAAGAGAAATGAAAATCAAAACCACAATGCAATAGCACATCACACATGTCAGAACGGCTAGCATAAAAAAATCAATAAATAACAAATGTCAGGGAGGATGTGGAGAAAAAAGAAAAAGGCATTTCTTGTACAGTATTGGTGGGATGGTAGACTGGTACAGCTTCTATGGAAAACAGTATGAAGTGTTCTCAAAAAGTTAAAAATAGGACTTCCGGCCAAGATGGAGGCATAGGTAGACACACTGTGCCTCCTTGCACAACCAAGACAGGGACAACAACAATTTAGAAACAGAATAACAACCAAAACTGACAGAAAATTGAACTGTATGGAAGTCAGACAACCAAGAAGTTAAAATAGACCCATTCATCCAGACTGGTAGAAGGGGCAGAGTCGGGCAGCCAGGTGCAGGTCACAGCTCAGAGAGCAGAGTTGTAACCAGGTGCATAAGCCATCTGGGGCCCACAAGACTGCAGCAGGTGGACCCTAAACTTTCAAGCGGCAGCTAGCCGACCCTTGCTGGGTCGGCCTAGGGGTGGCAACTGGCAGACCCAGCAAGGCAGCGATTGTGAAGTAAGGCACTACATGCAGCCCAGGGTCCCAGTGCTGGGAAACAGAGTCTCAGGACACTGATTGAAAACACCTGTGGGGGTTGAGGTGCAGAGAGAGACTCCCAGCCTCACAGGAGAGGTCCTTGGAGGGTCCCACAGGGTGCACAAGACCACCCACACCAGAATTGTCACCAGAGGGAACCAGTTTGCTTGGGGGAAGCAGCAGAAGGGACTGAGGTCCGAAGGAAAGCAAAGCAAGCACCATTGTTCCCTCCCAGACCCCGCCCCCACATACAGCATCACAACCCAACAACTGGGGTGCCCCGCCCTGGTGAACACCTAAGGCTATGCCCCTCAGATGTAACAGGCACAACCAGACCAAAGCGGGGGAGATGGCTCAAACAGAATTGAAAGCCTCACAACCAGTACTTTTAAGTGACCAAGAGATAGCCAACCTATCAGATGCACAGTTCAAAGCACTGGTGATCAGTATGCTCACAGAATTGGTTGAATTTGGTCGCAAATTAGATGGAAAAATCAAGGATATGCTAAGTGAAACAAAGGAAAATGTACAGGGAACCAACAGTGATGGGAAGGGAACTGGGACTCATATCAATGGTGTGGACCAGAAGGAAGAAAAAAACATACAATCAGGAAAGAATGAAGAAATAAGAATTCAAAAAAATGAGGAGAGGCTTAGGAACCTCCAGGATATCTTTAAATGATTCAACATCCAAATTATAAGGGTACCAGAAGGAGAAGAGGAAGACCAACAAGTGGAAAACTTATTTGAACAAATAATAAAGGAGAACTTCCCCATTCTGGCAAAGGAAATAGACTTTCAGGAAGTCCAGGAAGCTCCGAGAGTCCCAAAGAAGTTGGACCCAAGAAGGAACACACCAAGGCACATCATAATTACATTAGTCGAGGTAAAAATGAAGGAGAGGATTCTAGAAGCAGCAAGAGACAAGGAGACAGTTACCTACAAAGGAGTTCCCAACAGACTGTCAGCTGATTTCTCAAAATAGACCTTGCAGGCAAGAAGGGGCTGGAAAGAAGTATTCGAAGTCATGAAAGGCAAGGACCTACATCCAAGATTGCTCTACCCAGCAAAGCTTTCATTTAGCATGGAAGGGGAGATTAGTGTTTCTCAGATAAGATAAAATTAAAGGAGTTCATCATCACTAGGCCCTTATTTTATGAAATGTTAAAGGGACTTATCTAAGAAAAAGAAGATAAAAAACATGTATAGTAAAATGATAGCAAACTCACAATTATTAACAACCACACCTAAAACAAAAACAAAAAGAAACTTAGCAAACAACTAGAAGAGGAACAGAACCACAGAAATGGAGATCACATGGAGGGTTATCAGCAGGGGAGTTGGAGGAGGAAAGAAGGGGAAAGGTACAGAGAATAAGTAGCATAGATGGTAGGTACAAAATAGACAGGGGGAGGGCAAGAATAGTATGGGAAATGTAGAAGCTAAATAGTATGGGAAATAGTATGGGAAATAGTATGTCCATGACACATGGACATGAACTTAAGGGGGGGAATGTGGGTAGGAGAGGGTGTGCAAGGTGGAGGGGAGCAAAACAAGGGTAATGGGACAACTGTAATAGCATAATCAATAAAATATATTTTAAAAAATTAAAAATAGAGTTGCCAAACAAATAAGAAATAACATGTCTGGGTATTTATCTGAAGAAAACAAAAACTTATTAGAAGTGATATATATACCCCTATATTTATTGCAACATTATTTACAATAGCCAAGACATAAAAAGAATCTAAGTATTCATCAATAGACAATTGGATAAAGAAGTGGTGCATATATGCATTTGGAATATGACTCAACCATAAAAACAAATGGAATCTTGCCATTTGTGACAACATGGATGGACCTAGAATGTATTATGCTAAGTGAAATAAGTCAGACAAAGAAAGATAAATTCTGTATGATTTCATGCTGTATGTAAAATCTAAAAAATAGTGAATAAACAAAACTGAAACAGATCCATAGATGTACAGAACAAGCTGATATTTGCCAAAGGGGAGAGGAGGGGGGAGATTTGGAAAAAAGAAATTAGGACACCGACACAATGGAGACCATGTGAAGACACAGGGAGAAGGTGGCCATTGATGAGAGAAGGAGAGAGGTCTCAGAGGAAACCAACCCTGCTGACACCTTGATCATGGACTTCCAGCCTCCAGAACTTGAAGAGAATACATTTCTGTTGTATAAGCTACCCAGTCTGTGTTGTTTGTTATAGCAGGTCTAGCAGACTAACACAGTGGTGAAGGGCCCTTAGGCTTGGGGCCAGGAAAGCTGTGGGGAGATTGGCCAAGTCGGGAGGTACCCGGTGCTTACCCTGTGAGTAGTAGTTTTAGTGAAAGAGATGAGGTCATTTTCTAAATGTTCCTGCCACAGAGTGCATTTGCTCAATCAAAAGGCTCGGTTGTGCCCTGGCCAGGTGACTCTGTTGGTCAGAGCACCAACCCATACACCAAAAGGCTGTAGGTTTGATTCCAGGTCAGGGTACATTTTTAGGTTGTGGGCTTGAGCCCTGGTCAGTGTGCCTAGGGGAAGCAACCAATCAATGTTTCTCTTTCACATCAATGCTTCTTCTCCCTTCCTCTCTCTCTGTAAAAGCAATAAAAACATATATCAGGTGAGGATTTAAAAAATAAAGCCTGGCATGTGATTTCAAAACCTCCTCACACACCTGGTAGGCCATGGAGTTCTGAGAGATGCCAGTTCTGGGAACTGTAGTTCTTGGGACAAGAGAGAGGAAGTTAGGGCAGTGACCATCAGCCCAGATTCTTCTACATGCTGGGCAGTGGCCCCTCAGATTTGTTTAAAAAGTAATTTTTAAATTGTGGCAGAAAACACATAACATAAAACTTACCATCTTAGCCGTTTTTAAACGCACACGCTCAGTCCTGTTCACCACATTCGCAGTGCTGTGCACAGACCTCCAGGGCTCATCTGCTGGGCAAAAGCAGAACTGTGCACCCCTGGACAAGAGCTCCAGTTTCCAAATTCTCCCAGACCCTCAGACTGTGTTTACTTTTATTATATTTGTTTTTTTTCAATTACAGTTGACATACTGTGATATAAAACTATTACATTAGTTTAAGGTATACGGTGTAGAGATTGGACATTTATATATAACTGATGAAGTGATCACCCCAGTAAGTCTAGTGCCCACCTGGCCCCACACAGTTATTGCAGTGTTGTCGACTATATCCCCTGTGCTGCATTTTCCACCCCCTGACTGTACATTTTAAGGGAGAGCGTGCTGGCCCCAGGATTCATCCTGCCTGAAAAGGTTTGGATTTAGGATGCTGGGCGTCTTCTTGGACTTTTCTTCTGTACTTTATGCAGACACATGATATCTAATGACTGAATTCTGACCAATGCCTTTAATACAAGGAGATTAAAATAACAATAGGTTACCCATGCCAGGCACCTGGAGGCATTACTCTTTTGGTTCTCCCAATGACCCCATGACCTCATGACGTAGGGGCCACACAAATAACGTCCTTTTTCAGCAGTTCTGTGCATCACACTTCTCTTTTAGCTTCTATTCCTGTGGCCATAGGTTTTAGTGATGCTTTGTCACTGGGGCGATGGCAGGTTCACATCAGGGGCTGCATTCCTTGACTCCGTGACATTGCTCCCAGGAGCCTGAGTCAGTGTCCGACTATTCACTGGCTGTGCCAAGGCAGAACCTTGACTGTGGACATGAGCTAGGCGTTCACATGCGTGCTAGGTGTCTCTGATGCTCTTGTGGCAGAGTGTGAGGGGCACACTGGCTTTGTGTATTCTTGGCAAAATATGAATCAGAGACTGAGTGGCCATAAGAAAGCTCAAGTGCTCAATGGGTGGGGAGACAGAGGGAGAAATAAGTGTGTTGGGGGTCAGGGCTTTTGGATTAGGGCCCCTCAAGGGGTGGGAGGCTGTGCTCAGCTCAGGAGGGGGGCTCCAGCCCTCAGCAGGGCAATAGAGGAGCAGCCTGGATGACGGGAGGGAGAGCAGCCCTCAGCTCCCTTCTGGATCCTATCCCTGGAGGAAAATCCCTCCTGCTCTTTCCAAGTGTAGCAGCTGAGCTTTGGTCATTAGCGTTCCTTGGATTCCTTGGGAGGGAAATTACCAAATTCCTGCACCTGCCTGGAAATGTCCTTCCAGCAGCCCCTTGCGTTCATCTGTCAGCAATTACTGGCCAGGACGCAGGCTCATGGTCCAGGCCCAGATCTCAGAACGAATTGGAGAACAGAATATTTTTCTCAAGTCTACAGATAAACAGAGGAGGGAAGAAGGAGAACCATTTGAAATTCCTAGAATTATCTTAGGTAGAATGTCTATCTCTATCAAGTTGGATATTTCACAGCACTTTGGGATGTTCATAAACATCCCCAAAGTGCTTTTTCACTTGGCTCAGGAGGCTGAAAAATAGACCAAAGTGACTAAATTTGTCTTACTTCTTTTTTTCCTAAAACGTAGTGGACAATTCGTTGCCTCTGGCATAAACCCAAAGCCCTTCTGACCAAACAATAGATAACCACCGCAGAGCCAGCAGGCAAACAATACAAGTGTGCTTTTATCCTAGAGGGCTCGCTGAGGAGCCTGCTCCCCTCCTCTAGCAACTGGTTGTCTTTGGGCTTTCCAGTACAGCCACTGTGCTGCTTCTGGCACAGTCAAGAAGAAAAAAAAATGCATATTTAAAGGAACCAGAATTTTATGTAAAAGGAAGTCTACAGGACCACTGGAATGGTCCTGCCAGAGAGGGAAAACATCCACTTAAATATTTGATTTGCATCCAAAATCCATTCCATCAAAGACCTGGCACCCAGAGCAGTCTGCTGACCCATTTGGAAATAACGCAGACATTTCTGGTGGGACTGAAAAGTAGTCTCAGCTCCCCAGGACCCTAGAGCCAAATGCTGTAACTGGTTCCAAGTATCAGACATTAGATTATCCCAGTCTCAGTAGATAACACACAGTCAAGTGCCTTGGAACTAGCTGCCTCCATTCACCATGCTGGCTTTGGGGCCTGAACTTCCTCAGTCTCAGCCAAATAGGGCCTTAGGCTGTGAGAAGGGTGGGCTGGGGTCCAGCCACTCAACCCAAGCTTCCCCATCACTTTCTACCACTCCCTCAGATGCTTGAGCAGCAGATTTTTGAGTATTCCTGCCAAAACCCAACATAGCCAGTGAATAATTAGTTGCAGTTTGCAAAGCCTTTCCATTTTCAACTGCTGTTTTCATTCAGAATTTTCTGGAATTCCAGTGGCCAGCTGACAGTAAGTTTGTTTTTTTGTCTTCAGACTTGCAAGGCACTTGGACCTCTATGGTGAGGACACGGGAGGGGATTGGATCTGCTTCCCGGGATTGGAAGGAGACCCCAGACACAAAGGGACAGGGTGGAGAGCTGTTAGCTGCGAGGGAAGGGCCCGACTGTGCCCGGGAGAGCAGTGGAGGGCCCCAGATTGCAGCGCCCCAACACTGCCTTAGACAGAAGATAGCATGTGTGGAAAAGCAAAGCACAAAAAATACAAGTAATACAAACGAATATTCTCTCTTCCATTCCTGGCACTTAATAGGTGCTCAATAAATGGCAGTTGAATTGAATTATTTGGCAAAAAGAACACTTCACTGACATACAAACTCCTTAACTTTCTTTTTGTGGTCTGGAAAGACCAAGTTACTTGCATTCACAGACTTAGCTCTGAGCAAGTTTCCTGCCTGATGCTTTTTTAAAAACCATTTTGTTAATCAAACACATTAGAAATATTTTGTCTCCAATATTCAAATATCCATGTCAAGGAAGAAAACAAACTCTATAGAAACCCTTTTAAAATTCTATAATTCATTTATTTATTTAAATTGTGGTAAAATACACAGAACATAGAATACACCATCTTAATTATTTTAAAGTGTACATTTAGTAAGACCAAGTGCATTCCCACTGCTGGGCAGCCATCCCTGCCCTCCGCCTCCGGAGCGCTTCTGCCTCCCCACGCTGACGCTCTGTGCCAACGTCACACACTGACTTCCTATTCCTCCCCACCCCCCACCTCCCAGCCCTGCCACCTACTTTCTGTCTCTATGAATTTCACTACTCCAGGACTCTCATGTAAATGGAAAGAAATTGAAGCTAAGGAGAGAACAATCTTCTCATCCACAAATCAAAATTTCTATTTTGTTAAGTCACCGTGGCAAAGCCACTGGCGCTCCCCTGGTGACCAGCTTTTCTTTCAGTTGTCTGGGCAAGTCACCATCCCTGCAGGCGTGGGAGTCCAGGTGAGTCAGGGTTTGAAAGTTCCTGAGCAAACTTCGTGCCCTTGTGTCAAGGGGGATTAACTCAGTGTGCTGTTGTGGGCTAACCTGGCCCCGAGCTGGACATGGGTCTAGTGGTCAGAGTGATCTCCCGCTCCACACACAGAGACCCTGTGACCCTGACCTTTCATTCCTTCCCTCCTTTTGTTGAGGTTTCCCATCAGCCTTTACCATGTTCAGGTCTCTCCTGAGCCTTGGCCTGTGCTCTCTGTGCAGGTCCTGCCCACGGTCAGCCCCACCTTGCCCCATTTCCTGCTTCTCACTCCTTCTACTCTCTGCAGCCTGGCTTTCCCTGCCTCCCAAAGCTCTTGTTAAACTTATCAATTGCTTCCTAATTGCCAATCCAGTAGGCCTGTTATGGGCTGAATTGTGTCCCCCTCCCTTCCCAATTCATATGTTGAAGTCCTAGCCCTCTGTCCCTCAGATCATGACTGTTTTTGGAGATACAGCATTTAGAAAGGTTATTAAGATAAAAAGAGTTCATTAGGGTGGGCCACAATATGACTGGCATCATTATAGGAAGAGGAGATCAGGACACAACACAAATGCAGGGGGAGAGCCATATGAGGATGCAAGGAGAAGGTGGTCATCCAAAAGTCAAGAAGAGAGGCCTCTGAGGGAACTTGTCCTGCCAAAACCCCAATCTTGGACTTCAGCTTCCCAGAGCTCTGAGACAATAGCTGTCTATCGTTTAGGCTGTCCACTCTGTGGTCTTTGTTATGGCACCTGAGCTAACTGACACAAGGCCCTTTGTGATCCTTGTCTTATTTGTCCTCCCCTGTGCACCATACCCTGCTGTCCCCGATAGTCCCGTTGTTCCTCCCGAAGCCCCAACAGGGATCCTCTTCCTCTGCTTGCCCCGGCGCTGGTGATCTCAGGGGAGCACCCCCTGCCCTTCCACATGCATTCCCCCGATGGCTCTCACATTGCTCTGACACTACCTACACACTCACATCTCCCCGGTCTCTCTGAGCCTCAGGTGGGTGCAGCTAACTAACTGCTTGCTGGACATTTGCTATAGGCTGTTCAAAGGCAACTCAGGCTTGACCCATTCAAAATGAAATGCATCGCCGCACCTGATCCCCCCACGGCCTCCATTTCCAGTAGCTTCCATTCCTTTTTTGCAATCTAGAAAGCCAGTAGTCATTACTGACGCCTCTTTCCTTCAACCTTAACCAATCAAACACCAAGTTCTGCTGATTTTACTTACAGATATACTTTTTAAATCCCTGCAGTGGTTCCCTGTCACTTATAAGATGAAATTATAGCTCATTGCTTTGGTATACAAGGACCTGGAGAACTCAGCTCCAGACGCCTTCCCTCCGCCCCATGGTCTACACTCCAGCTCTACCTTGGGTGAACTCCAGGACCTGCCTGCACTCACTGTGCTCTCGGCTGCTCTGACTTCTGCCCTCCCTTTCTGCCATCTCCTCTCAAACTATCCATTCTTCAGGATTCCCTGAATTTCCATTCTGGGTCTACATGCTTCCATACATCCTAGGTGCCCTCATCATCATTATAATCATGGTCTGATCATCTTTAGTCATGTAGCAAAGTCATGTTCTGAGCCATTACTGTGTGTTGGGCACCTGGCTAACTGCTATGTGTGTTTTATTTCATTTCATCCCTACTACCCTGTGAGGGAGCTCCTTTTTTTAAAAGAATATTTTATTGATTATGCTATTGCAGTTGTCCTATTTTTCCCCTTTATTCCCCTCCACCCTACCCCCACCTCCATCCAGCCTTAATCATGTCCATGGGTTGTACATATAAGTTCTGTGGCTTCTTCATTTCCTATACTATTCTTAGCCTCTCCCTATTTTGTACCTACCATTTATACTTCTTATTCCCTGCACCTTTTCCCACATTCACCCCTTTCCCTCCCCACTGATAACCCTCTATGTGACCTCTTCTCCATTTCTGTGCATCTGTTCCTGTTCTAGTTGTTTGCTTAGTTCGTTTTTGTTTTTAGGTTCAGTTGTTCATAGTTGTGAGTCTGTTGTCATCTTACTGGTGATAGTTTTGATTTTCTTCTTTTTCTTAAATAAGTCCCTTTAACATTTTATATAATAAAGGCTTGGTGATGATGAACTCTTTTAACTTGACCTTTTCTGGGAAGCACTTTATCTGCCCTTCCATTCTAAATGATAGTTTTGCTGGATAGAGTAACCTTGGATGTAGGTCCTTGCCTTTCATGACTTGGAATACTTCTTTCAGCCCTCCCTACCTGTAAGGTTTCTTTGAAAAATCAGCTGATAATCTTATGGAACTCCTTTGTAGGTAATTGTCTCTTTTTCTCTTCCTGCTTTTAAGATTCTCTCATCTTTAATCTTGGGTAATTTAATTATGATGTATTCCTTAATCTTGGTGTGTTCCTCCTTGGGTCCAACTCTTTTGGGACTCTCTGGCCTTCCCAGACTTGCATGTTTATTTCCTTTTCCAGATTGAGGAAGTTTCCCTTCATTAGTTTTTCAAGTAAGTTTTCAATTTGTTGCTTTTCCTCTTCTTCTTCTGGCACCCCTATGGTTTGGATGCTGGAATGTTTAAAGTTGTCCCAGAAGTTCCTAAGTCTCTCCTCAGTATTTTGAATTCGTTACTTCTTTCTGTTCTGGTTGAAAGTTTATTTCTTCCTTCTGCTCCAAATCATTGATTTGAGTCCTGGTTTCCTTCCCTTCGCTTTTGGTTCCCTGTATATATATATTTTTTGTATTTCATTTTGCATAGCCTTCCCTTTTTCCTCTATTTTGCAACAACACTCAAACATTTCTGTGAGCATCCTGGTAACCAGTGCTTTGAACTCTGTATCTCATAGGTTGGCTATCTCTTCATCGCTTAGTTCTCTTGTTCGAGCTTTGATCTGTTCTTTCATTTGGGCCACATTTCTTTGTTTCAGCACACCTGTTACATAGCAAGGGGCAGAGCCTTAGGTATTTGCCAGGGTGGGACAACTCACGTCACTGTGTTGTGGCACTGTGTGTGGAAGAGGGGTCAGAGAGGGAACAATGCCACTTGCTCAGCTCTCAGTGGGCTTTGAGTTACTTTCCCGGCTACCCATAAGCAAATTGGGCCCTTCTGGTGCTGACTCCCAGGTGGGTGTGTTTGTGTGCATTCCGGGACTCTGTGGGTTTCTCCAACAAGCTCTCCTGTGAGGCTGGGAGTCTCTCTCTCTGCCACAACCCCCATAGATTTTTGCAGTTGGAGGTTTTGAGGCTTTCTTTTCCCACAATGGGACCCTGGGTTGCATAGTATATGTCACTCCCGGTTTATCTGCACACAAATGTGGGACTGCCAGCTGCCCTCTTGCTCGCCCAGTTCTGCAGTCTCTGCCATCTCTGCCGTCTCTGCCTTGCTGCACATCTTCTCCACCCTGGCTGCCCCTCTCAGCCCCTCTTATCAGTCTGGATGAATGTTTCTTCTTTAACTTCTTCGTTTTTAACTTTCATACAATTAGATTTTCCGGCAGATGTGGTTGTTTTCAGTTTTTAAATTTGTTGTTTTCCTTCTTTTGCTTGTGCAAGGAGGCAGAGTGTATCTGTGTAGGCCTCCATGTTGGCCCTCTTCATTTTATAATTAAAAAGCCTCTGGGCCCTGGCTGGTGTGCCTCAGTGGATTGAATGCCGGCCTGCGAACCAAAGGGTTGCTGGTTCGATTCCCAGTCAGGGCACATGCCTGGGTTGCAAGTCAGGTTCCTAGTAGGGAGCATGTGAGGGACAACCACACATTGATGTTCCTCACCCTCTCTCTCCCCCTATTCCACTCTCTCTCTCTCTCTAAAAAAAAGCTTCTTCACAGTAATGGAAATGAGGAACAAAATTAAAAGGCAACCTACAAAATAGGAGAAAATATTTGCAAACCACACATCTGTTAAGGGGCTAATAATATCCAGAATATATAAAGAACTTATGCAATTCTATAGCAAAGAAATGAATAATCCAATTAAAAATTGGGAAAGGACCTGAACATTTTTCCAAAGAAGACATTCAAACAGGTCCATAGAAAGGTGTCCAACATCACTAATCACCAGGAAATGCAAATCAAAACCACAATGAGACATCACCTCACACCTGTTAGAGAATGGCTATTATCAAAAACACCAGAACTAACAAGTGCTGGTGAAGATGTGGAGAAAGGGGAACTCTTGTACATTGACAGTGGGAATGTAAATTGGTGCAGCTACAATGGAAAACAGTATGGAGTTTCTCCAAAAAAATTAAAAATATAATATGATCCAGCATTTCCACTTCTGGGTCTATGTCTGAAGGAAGTAAAGTCACTATCTCAAAGAGATATCTGACTCTCATGTTCACTGCAGCATTATTCACAACAGCCAAGACATGGAAACCACCTCACTGTGTATTACAGATGACTGGATAAAGAAGACATGATATATATACACAATGGAATATTATTCAGCCATAAAAAGGGAATCCTGTCATTTGTGGTGACTTGAATAGTCCTAAAAGCATTATACTGAGATTAGTCAGAAAAGACTGATTTCTCTTACATGTGAAATTACACACATCCACACACACAGAACAACTCATAGAACCCTGGTCAGTGTGACTTAGTTGGTTGGAGAATTCTCCCATAAACTGAAAGGTCATGGGTTCAATCCCAGGTCAGGGCACACGCCTAGATTGTGGGTTCGGTCCCTAGTTGGAGTGTATGTGGGGAAGCAACCAACTGATGTTCCTCTCCCTCCCTTACCCGCTCTCTAAAATCAATAAGCGTGTCCTCAAGTGAGGACTACAAAAATAACTCAGAGAAACAGAGAACAGATTGTAGTTATCAGAAGCAGGGCTCACTTGCTGAAGTGAAGGGTGAGAGAAATGGATGAATGTGGTAAAAAAGTACAAACTTTCAGCTATAAAATAAATTAAGTCCTGGGATATGGTGATTACATTAACAACACCCTACTGTAGTAAGACAGTAGATCTTAAAAGTTCTCATCACACCCTGGCTGGTGTGGCTCAGTGGAGTGAGTGCCAGCCTGCAAACCTAGGGGTCACTGGTTCATTCCCAGTCAGGGCACATGCCTGGGTTGCAGGCCAGGTCCCCAGCGGGGGGC